>NC_060119.1:1135014526-1135320901 GCF_021461395.2 Schistocerca americana
TTAGCAATCATGATGCTATTACAGGATGTGTGATCAGAAAAAAGAAACTAGTCGCCAAGAAGATTCTGTAGTATTTTTCTATGATCGAACTAATAGAGCGGCTATCAGTTTATTTAAAGGGCGTACTGAGAATATTTAGCCCGCATCTCGTGGTCGTGCGGTAGCGTTCTCGCTTCCCACGCCCGGGTTCCCGGGTTCGATTCCCGGCGGGGTCAGGGATTTTCTCTGCCTCGTGATGGCTGGGTTTTGTGTGCTGTCCTTAGGTTAGTTAGGTTTAAGTAGTTCTAAGTTCTAGGGGACTGATGACCATAGATGTTAAGTCCCATAGTGCTCAGAGCCATTTGAGCTATTTTTTTGAGAATATTTAGTTCTCTCCTGGAAAACACAGGACAACTGCGTTTAAAACTGGAAGACGCTATAAACCTCTGTCCAAATAACTACGTACCAACTAAAGTAACAAGAGACGGCAAAGACCCAGCTTGGCTCAATAGTACCATTCGGATAAAGTTGCGAAAATACAGACTACTTCATTCTCGCTACAAAAGAGGATGCTGGGAAACTGGTAGAGACAAGTTAATAGTAGCTCGTGTATCCGTAAGAACGGTTATGTGTCAAGACTACAATAATTTTCGTAGTGCCACCTTGGCTAAAGATAAAATGGTAACAAGTTCTGGTCACACGTGAAATCAATAAACAGATCTAGATATTTTGTTTAGTCTCTCATGGATACGTCTGGTTTTGAAACTGCAGACAGCATACATTAAGTAGCGATGTTATACGCTCCAATTAAAAATGTATTTTCGCATGAAGATACTGCGGTACAAACGTCTGACCATCGCACAGAGTCATAAATGAGAGGTATCGATATTAGACTGCCCCCGCCCGTCAAAAGCAATCAAGATTGCTTAAGACGAACACGACACCAGGCTCTGATGGAATGCTAGTTAGATTTTGCATTGAATGCGCCACGGAATTAGCATCTTTTTAATAGCTCGTATTCATCGCGAATCCCTCGCGCAGCAAACACTCCGGTGAGATTGGAAAAGAACGTGGGCCAATCTTGTTACCAAAAAGGATAAAAACTGGAATCCACAGAATTACAGACGAACACGTATGCTGCAGGATCGTAGAGCATATTCCAGGGTCAAAATGATGACGCTCTTGGAGGAAAAACAAACTTGTGTCAAAGAATCAGCAAGGATTGAAAAAAAAGCCTTTCGTGAAACACAGGAACACAGCTTGCTTATTCCACACACAACCATGACTCACAGTGGGCCAAGATGAAAACGAGGCCAAAATTGCAAAAAAATGGCTATAACGGTGATTCTCACCCTTCTGATAACTACAGTAGAGCGTCGATTATCGGAACGTCGGTCAACCGAACGACCGCTTAACCGAACTGTGTACTCGCTCGCACCTGTTACTCTCCCACCCTACCGTCCATCATCCCCGTCACTCCCAAACCAAGTTACCCACAGTAGTCGCCGCACTGGGCCACCGCTGGCGGAACATTGCTTCTAATGGGGCCTTCACAAGGCGCTGCCGACCGGCCAAGCCGCCAGTCGCAGTGTTTCAACAATCAGAACACTTCTGTCGGCCTGTCACTGGCAGTAGAAGTAGCGGCAGTATCAAAGCTGTTCACAGCAACAGCTGCGCCAGCTTAGAGTTGAGGCGTGCCGCTCCGCGCAGTTTGAAGGATTGCGCGCCCCCGAGAAGAGCTTCTCACTGTGCGAACAGTCACCTTCTGTTCTCTGTTAACGACCACTTGAGTGCTGCTGCGTGAAGAAGTGAACTTGACGATACAAAATGCTTAAACGCTAACGTGATGTCCTTTCTATGAGGGACAAGTACGAGATTATTACAATATATTCCTACTGAAGTTGCCTTTGTATGTTACTTTGTAATACTAAAAGAGATGCCTGTTTTTATGAATAAATTTACTGTACAGTACTTCTTTTTGGCAAATAAACATGTACAGTTCGATTATCCGAACAAACCAGTTTTCCGAACACCCATGTTCCCCAATTACTTCCAATAATCGTCGCTCTACTGTATTTTCATATCAAAATTGAAAAATTCGAAATGGCGGATCCAGTATGACAAAAAGAATGTGGAAAAAATTAATGAAGTGGACAAAAAATGTTTCAGTGAACATTTAAAATTTTTCTGGTAAACTTCATTACAAAACTGCTCTGTTACTGGCTTTATTATATTAAATATTTATTAATCACAAAAATTGAAAGTTATGTAAGTCTTCTTAATCTTCTTGCTCTTGTGCTTTATCTTCATTTCCTTCTCCATCTTCTTCCTCACCGACATTTGTACCCTCCTTATCACCCTCAGCATCTGATTCCTCGTAATCCTCTCCAGGAGATACCAAGAGGGCAACAGCTTCTGACGACGAAGCGTTCACTTTCCTTGAAGTTTGTTTCCGCAAAGAAGAAATATATAATAGTCAAATATAATTTTAAAAAATTAAATTTACCAAGGAAAAGCTTAAGGATATAAAATAACATAATTATTTTATGAAGAGTACTTTTTATAGTTTTAATATATTTAACCAAATTTTTTATTTAGTAATTGTATTTTTATTTTGATATACCTTACTAGCAATTTTATAGAGATAGCAACTGTGTGATTATGTGTGCATGTATGTTTTATTCGTATTTTAGTAAAATTTTCTATTCTATTTTCTCAGAGTAAATAAAAGCTTTGCAACTGTCAGTTAAAAAAATACTCAGAGCCAGAGTTGAGGGTAGTAGCTGGATTCTAAGGCTGGCTCGTAAAGATAATAGCCAATACTTAAGGATGGAATGATGAAGTAGGCGGAATATTGCAGAATCTAATATTTCTCTTTTTTTCGTTCGTGCTTTACAATTTTTTTGTTTGCATTCCGGTAAGAAGTTGATTAACAGAAACCAGTTGTTATTTAATGATTAAAAAACGAAATAAGTGTTCGTAATTAAGTAAATACCTTCTGGAATAGCCTCCATTTAAAACAGTTTCTGCATGATTTCGCTGAACAAAGGTATTTCATCCGAGCGAAATTCAAGCTTCGGGAGAAACACCTAGCCGCTTCTAAGACTGGGATTCAGTAGTCGCTAATTACTCTGGCCAACCTATTAAACGCCGGCCGTTGTGACCAAGCGGTTCTAGGCGTTTCAGTCCGGAACCGCGCTGCTGCTACGGTCGCAGGTTCGAATCCTGCTCGGGCATGGATGTGTGTGATGTCCTTAGGTTAGTTAGGTTTAAGTGGTCCTAAGTCTAGGGGACTGATGACCTCAGGTGTTAAGTCCCATAGTGCTAAGAGCCATTTGAACCAACCTGTTAAATGAAACTCCACACCGAACCTTTTTCTTGATTTATGTCCACTTTTTGCGGATTCTGACACAATGTGCGACGTTGTAAACAGCAGATGCAAGTGAACTAGTAGTTTTCGCCTTCCTGGGTTTCCGAAAGGCTTTCCACACTGAAGAATGTTTGACTAACAGTACCCTGTACGTTCAACTGGGCAGGGAATGTTACACAGAAACGAAAGGAAGCTCGAGTGTGCCCCAGGGAAGCGCAAGGCAAGAGCTCCAATGTTTTCAGTATACTTCACGGTAAATGATAACAGCCAAACAGTTGCAGGATAAAGATTTATTGAAATCCTTGACCACGGTTTCGGTATGAAGCAATGCCGTTACAGAGATACCTTTTCCGTAAAAAGTAGCTTAAAACAAAGGGTGATTGATACTATTGGAGCACGGGAAGAACTTGGCACTAAATCCGGAGTTTACAAAATTACTTGTAACGAATGCCCTATCTATTACATTGGACAGACAGGTAGACCCATTAAAGCAAGATATAAAGAACACATGCTAGGTAAAAATGGGGAAAACGTGTACAATTCCACGTTTACTGAACATCTGTTGCTCTTACAGTATACGCCACGTAAACTGGATGACGTAGAATTGCTACACGAAGTGGGTAAGGGTTACAAACTGGACCTGTTCGAGGAATTAAAAATTTTCAAACATCTATCTCTAAAAGATGGATTTATTCTTAACGAACAGGAGTAGCTTAGAAACAACATTTTTTTGGATAGTTTCAAACCCCTCCTCGCTCTAACATAATATAGTCTGACTTTTTTTCCCCTTTATTGTCATTTCCATTCCCCATTAGGGCCGGGCTGGCAGCAGCATAAGCGATGCTTTTCAGCCAAGAGACATAAATAGACAGGAATACATTTAAAAACCATATAAAGGAGATTACATGGCGCAATATAGAAACAAAAAAGGCGGAACAGAAGCAAATAAGACATACAAAGCGGTGACTATAAATCGGAGATAAAAATCTAAAAAAGAGTGTTACACAAAAACAAACCACACACTACATTAAAAGGCACCAGGCAAAGTACGGCCGGAGCATAAAAGTCCGTAGAACGAGTAAAACAGCCACATGACGGACGGCGCAGCAAGGAACTGTCATGGACAATAAACAGGTAGAGCACACAATAAAAACCCACATCACTAGATGACACTGTAGAATGGCACCGAAACACAACACTAACGTAGCATACTGATACCGAATAAAAACCTGGGAGGATCTGCATGGGAGGGCAGTCTGGCTGCCTAGAAGTTAGTTTTCTTGAGCTCCTTTCCTGTCTTGTTGGGATTTTACGTATTTTTGATGTTTGTTGTTCGCGGTTTTCGATGTGTATGTGTGGTTTAAATGATTCTGTTATGTTTTTTATTCACGATGACAGATGGTATCGATTTACTACAACATTTTGTTCGTTTTCTCTAGCATGTATGCTACTGTTTAAGTTGCGCGAGATTCTCGCACATAGCACTAGTGCCCTCTCCTTAGATGTGTTCCTTAGCGCAAGCTTCACCTGCTTGACACAAGGAAAAAAAAATGGCTCTGAGCACCATGGGACTCAACTGCTGAGGTCATTAGTCCCCTAGAACTTAGAACTAGTTAAACCTAACTAACCTAAGGACATCACACACATCCATGCCCGAGGCACGATTCGAACCTGCGACCGTAGCAGTCGCGCGGTTCCGGACTGCGCGCCTAGAACCGCTAGACCACCGCGGCCGGCGACACAAGGAAACAGACAAATGGGTTTCATATATTCTATTGTATGTAGGTGTTTTAAATGGTTCTGTTGTGTTTTATTTATCAAGACAAAGGGTTTGAATTAGCACAACCTTTAAAATTTTGATGCGCATGAGTATGTAAATTGGGTTTTATTGTGCGCGAGTGTCTCGCGCATACCACAAGTGCCCTATCTCGGTGAAACTGTCTGTCCTAGGGCTTCCACACCCTCTTCACGCTAGTTCACAGGCTAAGTACTGATAATATGCTGTGTTCGCATCGACCTTCTCTTCATAATTATGCTGTACAGATGGAGGTGATATTTTAATTTTAACTACTGATGTTTTATGTATTTCCACTGCGGCATGTGATTTTAGTGACTAAAAGTTTTTGTGCTTGTAATGCTTTGGTAAGGTAATTTTCACGGTTACTTAAAGCTATAGCCCCCCCCCCCCCCCGCTTTCTATTTCAGTTATGGTGTTAAGTTTCTTTTTGTTAATGAGGGTGTCATCCGGTTCAGGTGTATTTAGATATACCGAAAGAGTGGTCAAAGATTTCGATAAATATTTGTCCTGCAACTATTTGGCTGTTATCATTTAACGCGAAGATTTTCAACAGTTGCTTCTTCAGCCATGTTATAAAAACGTTTTCAATATATATTAAAGATTTATGAGACAGAGTCAGCAGGACTACGAGGATGCAGTTGGCTACAGGAGCGTATCGTAGTTTTGATGATCACAAGGACGTGAAGAAAGACTTGGACAAGATTGCCTCTTGGAGTAATGAGTGGTAAATCTCTTTAAATGTGGATAAAAGTACAGTAATATAGATCTACAAATTTAAACTTTGCAATTTCTTCTTAACAGTCTTAGGTGCCGCTAATGTTTTTTGATATGCTAATTTCAGAAATGTTAAGAGTTTCCCTCTGTCACGTAAGGTTTCTCCACAAAGTAATGCAAATAGATGATAATCGGACGGAGCCAAGTCTGCAGAATAAGCAACACGCCCTTGTATTTCCCAACTGAACGCCTCAATCGTTTCCCTGACCCGTTTTGCTGTGTGTGAAATCCATAAAATTCATATAAAAAGCACATATTAAAAAGAAATTTATTTAAAAAAAACGCGGTAATATAGGACACTCCAAATCTGGTAACGAGTATTTTATTTCTGTTGTGGCTGTTCCCTCTTGTAATGTTTTGTGGTTCCTGACTGGATGAGGAGAGATGGAATGAGAGGTAGGTGGCCGGTTTCCTCTCACTACAACACAAAATGCACACATCCTTAAAATACACATTATTACAGGAGCGAATTGAGTACTTACCTTCAGTGATGTCCAATCTGAAGTTCTGTGGTTAGCAGCAATCATATAACTTGTATGAATTCCTGAATCTTGTCCGTGTCCATATCACCACTACAGGGCTATTACAAATGATTGAAGCGATTTCATAAATTCACTGTAGCTCCATTCATTGACATATGGTCACGACACACTACAGATACGTAGAAAAACTCATAAAGTTCTGTTCGGCTGAAGCCGCACTTCAGGTTTCTGCTACCAGAGCGCTCGAGAGCGCAGTGAGACAAAATGGCGACAGGAGCCGAGAAAGCGTATGTCGTGCTTGAAATGTACTCACATCAGTCAGTCATAACAGTGCAACGACACTTCAGGACGAAGTTCAACAAAGATCCACCAACTGCTAACTCCATTCGGCGACGGCATGCGCAGTTTAAAGCTTCTGGTTGCCTCTGCAAGCGGAAATCAACGGGTCGGCCTGCAGTGAGCGAAGAAACGGTTGAACGCGTGCGGGCAAGTTTCACGCGTAGCCCGCGGATGTCGACGAATAAAGCAAGCAGGGAGCTAAACGTACCACAGCCGACGGTTTGGAAAATCTTACGGAAAAGGCTAAAGCAGAAGCCTTACCGTTTACAATTGCTACAAGCACAGACACCCGATGACAAAGTCAAACGCTTTGAATTTTCGGCGCGGTTGCAACAGCTCATGGAAGAGGATGCATTCAGTACGAAACTTGTTTTCAGTGATGAAGCAACATTTTTTCTTAATGGTGAAGTGAACAGACACAATGTGCGAATCTGGATGGTAGAGAATCCTCACGCATTCGTGCAGCAAATTCGCAATACACCAAAAGTTAACGTGTTTTGTGCAATCTCACGGTTTAAAGTTTACGGCCCCTTTTTCTTCTGCGAGTTTTGTTACAGGACACGTGTATCTGGACATGCTGGAAAATTGGCTCATGCCACAACTGGAGACCGACAGCACCGACTTCATCTTTCAACAGGATGGTGCTCCACCGCACTTCCATCATGATGTTCGGCATTTCTTAAACAGGAGATTGGAAAACCGATGGATCGGTCGTGGTGGAGATCATGATCAGCAATTCATGTCATGGCCTCCACGCTCTCCCGACTTAACCCCATGCGATTTCTTTCTGTGGGGTTATGTGAAAGATTCAGTGTTTAAACCTCCTCTACCAAGAAACGTGCCAGAACTGCGAGCTCGCATCAACGATGCTTTCGAACTCATTGATGGGGACATGCTGCGCCGAGTGTGGGAGGAACTTGATTATCGGCTTGATGTCTCCCGAATCACTAAAGGGGCACATATCGAACATTTGTGGATGCCTAAAAGAACTTTTTGAGTTTTTGTATGTGTGTGCAAAGCATTGTGAAAATATCTCAAATAATAAAGTTATTGTAGAGCTGTGAAATCGCTTCAATCATTTGTAATAACCCTGTATATACAGGGTGGTCCATTAATCGTGACTGGGCCAAATATCTCACGAAATAAGCGTCAAACGAAAAAACTACAAAGACGAAACTTGTCTAACTTGAAGGTTGAAACCAGATGGCGCTGTGATTGGCCCGCTAGATGGCGCTGCCATAGGTCAAACGGATATCAACTGCATTTTTTTTTTTTTTTTTTTAGTAGGAACCCCCATTTTTATTACATATTCGTGTTGCACATAAAGAAATATGAATGTTTTAGTTGGACCACTTTTTTCACTTAATGATAGATGGCGTTATAATAGTCACAAACATATGGCTCACAATTTTACACGAACAACTGGTAACAGGTACGTTTTTTAAATTAAAATACAGAACGTAGGTACGTTTGAGCATTTTATTTCGGTTGTTCCAATGTGATACATGTACCTTTGTGAACTTATCATTTCTGAGAACGCATGCTGTTACAGTGTGATTACCTGTAAATACCACATTAACGCAATAAATGCTCAAAACGATGTCCGTTAACCTCAATGCATTTGGCAATACGTGTAACGACATTTCTCTCAACAGCGAGTAGTTCGCCTTCGGTAATGTTCGCACATGCATTGACAATGCTCAGACGCATGTTGTCAGGCGTTGTCGGTGGATCACGACAGCAAATATCCTTCAACTTTCCCCACAGAAAGAAATCCGGGGACGCAAGATCCGGTGAACGTGCGGGCCATGGTTTGGTGCTTCGACAACCACTCCACCTGTCATGAAATATGCTATCCAATACCGCTTCAACCGCACGCGAGTTATGTGCCGGACATCCATCATGTTGGAAGTACATGGCCATTCTATCAAGCAGTGAAACATCTTGTAGTAACATCGGTAGAACATTACGTAGGAAATCAGCATACATTGCACCATTTAGATTGCCACCGATAAAATGGAGGCCAATTATCCTTCCTCCCATAATGCCGCACCATACATTAACCCGCCAAGCTCGCTGATGTTCCACTTGGCGCAGCCATCGTGGATTTTCCGTTGCCCAATAGTGCATATTATGCCTGTTACGTTACTGCTGTTGGTGAATGACGCTTCGTCGCTAAATAGAACACGTACAAAAAATCTGTCATTGTCCCGTAATTTCTCTTGTGCCCAGTGGCAGAAGGGCAGCCAAAACACCTACTTGGGCATCATCATTTGTTCTAGGTCGTGGTTGACGTTTCACATGTGGCCAAACATTTCCTGTTTCCTTAAATGACGTAACTACCCGGCGAATGGTCTGGACACTTGGATGATGTCGTGCAGGATACCGAGCAGCATACATAGCACACTCCCGTTGGGCATTTTGAATACAATAGCCATACATCAACACGATATCGACCTTTTCCACAATTAGTAATCGGTCCATTTTAGCACGGGTAATATCACGAAGCAAATACCGTCCGCACTGGGGGAATGTTACGTAATACCACGTACTTATACGTTTGTGACTACTACACCGCCGTCCATCACAAAGGGAAACAAGTGGTCCAACTAAAACACTTATATTTATTTACGTACTACACGAATATATAATAAAAAATGGGGGTCCCTATTCAAAAAACGCAGTTGATATTCGTTTGACCTATGGTAGCGCAATCTAGCGGGCCAACCGTAGCGCCATCTGGTTTCCCCCTTCAAGCTCGAAGTGTTTCGTTCTTTGTAGTTTTTTCTTTTGATGCTTATTTCGTGAGATATTTGCCCCGGCAACTATCAATGGGCCACCCAGTATATATATATATATATATATATATATATATATATATATATATATATATATACTTATAAAAGAATTGAGATGCTTATGTTCCTTCTGCGGGTAGTCAGATTTTTCTCAGGGACGCGGGGAAAAAAATTAACAAATTTTTTCTTTACGGATAGTGCCTTAACTGAAACGTTTACTAGAAATACTAAATACACAAATACTAAAGTACATTATATAATTCCTGAGCTACTGTACGCAAGCAACGCCAATATAAAAACAGTTTAAAAGACTTCCTAACCCAGATCACATTACCACAGTGAAGTTAGGCATTATAAAGCATCCATACGATGTGCTATAGTTAATATTGTATACATCTATCAGTTTTGCTAAAAAATTTGTCACAACAGCAGGAAGACTTGGCCACCAGTAAATACCATAGGGTTATCTTATGCCTTTATTAGTGGCTGAATTATTTATGGTCACTGGCAAGTTATTGAAAATACGTATTCCTGAGTAACCAACAACTGTGCTCACCAGGCTGTGTGACTCTACACATTAATGACAATTTTCTGAATTCTAGTACTGATTCTTTGAACTCAGCTGTTGGTTTGAAATAGAGATACATTATTTATGACAAACTTTATGCAGGAATAAATGTACTGAGAGACAGTAGTTAGTGTAACCAGTGCGAGTGAGTAGAATTCTGTAATATGCTCTTGGAATCAAATACCAAATATCTACATCTAAATCTACATGGATACTCCGCAAATCACATTTAAGTGCATGGCAGAGGGTTCATCGAACTACCTTCACAATTCTCTATTATTTCAATCTCGTATAGCGCGCGGAAGGAATGCACACCTATATCTTTCCGTACGAGCTCTGATTTCCCTTATTTTATTATGGTGATCATTCCTCCATATGTAGGTCGGTGTCAACAAAATATTTTCGCTTTTGGAGGAGAAAGTTGGTGATTGGAACTTCGTGAGAAGATTCCGTCGCAACGAAAAGGCCTTTCTTTTAATGATGTCCAGCCCAAATCTGTATAATTTCTGTGACACTCTCTCACATTTTTTCGCGATAATAGAAAACGTGATGCCTTTCTTTGAACTTTTTCGATGTACTCCGTCAGTCCTATCCGGTAAGGATCCCACATCGTGCAGCAGTATTCTAAAAGAGGACGGACAAGCGTAGTGTAAGCAGCCTCTTTAGTACGTCTGTTACATTTTATCAGAGTCCTGCCAATAAAACGCAGTCTTTGCTTAGGTTAGCCTTCCCCACAACATTTTCTCTGTGTTTCTTCCAATTTAAGTTGTTCGTAATTGTAATACCTACGTTTTTAGTTGAATTTACGGCTTTTAGATTAGACTGATTTATCGTGTAACCGAAGTTTAACGAGTTCCATTTAGCACTCATATGGATTACCTCACACTTTTCGTTATTTAGGGTCAACTGCCACTTTTCGCACCATTCAGATGTTGTTGTTGTTGTGGTCTTCAGTCCTGAGACTGGTTTGATGCAGCTCTCCATGCTACTCTATCCTGTGCAAGCTTTTTCATCTACCAGTACCTACTGCAACCTACATCCTTCTGAATCTGCTTAGTGTATTTATCTCTTCGTTTCCCTCTACGATTTTTACCCTCCACGCTGCCCTCCAATACCAAATTGGTGATCCCTTGATGCCTCAGAACATGTCCTACCAACCGATCCCTGCTTCTAGTCAAGTCTGTAGCACCACATTTCGAAAGCTTCTATTTTCTTCTCGTCTAAACTACTTATCGTCCACGTTTCACTTCCATACATGGCTACACTCCATACAAATACTGTCAGAAACGACTTCCTGACACTAAAATCTATACTCCATGTTAACAAATTTATCTTCTTCAGAAACACTTTCCTTGCCATTGCCAGTCTGCATTTTATATCCTCTCTACTTCGACCATCATCAGTTATTTTGCTGCCTAAATAGCAAAACTCATCTACTACTTTAAGTATCTCATTTCCTAATCTAATTCCCTCAGCATCACCCGACTTAATTTGTCTACAATCCATTATCCGCGTTTTGCTTTTGTTGATGTTCATCTTATATCCTCCTTTCAAGACACTGTCCATTCCATTCAACTGCTCTTCCAGGTCCTTTACTGTCTCTGACAGAATTACAATGTCATCGGTGAACCTCAAAGTTTTTATTTCTTCTCCGTGGATTTTAATACCAACTCCGAATTTTTCTTTTGTTTCCTTTACTGGTTGCTCAATATACAGATTGAATAACATCGGCGAGAGGCTACAACCCTGTCTCACTCCCTTCCCAACCACTGCTTCCCTTTCATGTCCCTCGACTCTTATAACTGCCATCTGGTTTCTGTACAAATTGTAAATAGCCTTTCGCTCCCTGTGTTTTATCCTTGCCACCTTCAGAATTTGAAAGAGAGTATTCCAGTGAACATTGTCAAAAGCTTTTTTTGAGTCTACAAATGCTAGAAACGTAGGTTTGCTTTTCCTTAATCTACCTTCTAAGATAAGTCGTAGGGTCAGTATTGCCTCATGTGTTCCAATATTTCTACGGAATCCAAACTGATCTTCCCCGAGGTCGGCTTCTACCAGTTTTTCCATTCGTCTGTAAAGAATTCGCGTTAGTATTTTGCAGCCGTGACTTACTAAATTGATATTTCGGTAATTTTCACATTCATTAACACCTGCTTTCTTTGCGATTGGAATTATTATATTCTTCTTGAAGTCTGAGGGTATTTTGCCTGTCTCATACATCTTGCTCACCAGATGGTAGAGTTTTGTCAGGACTGGCTCTCCCAAGCCTGTCAGTAGTTCTAACGCAATGTTGTCTACTCCCGGGGCCTTGTTTCGACTTAGGTCTTTCAGTGCTCTGTCAAACTCTTCACGCAGTATCATATCTCCCATTTCATCTTCATCTACATCATCTTCCATTTCCATAGGTATATTTTCAAAATCGTTTTGCAGTTTGTTTTGATCTTCCGATGACTTTATTAGCCGATAAAGGACAGCGTCATCTGCAAACAACCTAAGACGGTTGCTCAGATTGTCTCCCAAATCGTTTATATAGATAAGTAACAGCAAAGGGCCTATAACACTAGCTTGGGGAACGCCAGAAATCACTTCTGTTTTACTCGATAGCTTTCCGTCAGTTACTACGACTGTCTGACAGGAGATCACAAATCCAGTCACATAACTGAGACGATATTTCATAAGCACGCAATTTCACTACGAACCGCTTGTGTGATACAGTGTCAAAAGCCTTCCAGAAATCCAGACATACTGAATCGATCTGAAATCTCTTTACAAGAGCACTCAACACTTCATGTGAATAAAGACCTAGTTGTGTTTTACAGGAATGATGTTTTCGAAACCCATGTTGACTGTGTGTCAATAGACAGTTTTCTTCGAGATAATTCAAAATGTTCGAACACAATATATGTTCCAAAATCCTGCTGCATATCGACGTTAACGATATGGGCCTGTAATTTAGTGGATTACTCCTACTACCTTTCTTGAATATTGGTGTGACCTGTGCAACTTTCCAGTCTTTGGGTACGGATCTTTCGTCGAGCGAACGGTTGTATATGATTGTTAGGCATGGAGCTAATGCATCAGCATGCTCCGAAAGAAACCCAATTGGTATACAGTCTGGACCAGAAGACTTGCTTTTATTAAGTGATTTAAGTTGTTTCACTACTCCGAAGATATTTATTTCTACATTACTCGTGTTGGCTGCTGTCCTCATTTCGAATTCTGGAATATTTACTTCGTCTTCTTTTGTGAAGGCATTTCGGAAGGCTATGTTTAGTAACTCTGCTTTGGGAGCACTGTCTTCGATAGTATCTCCATTCCTATCGTGCAGAAAAGGCTTTGATTGTTTCTTGCCGCTAACATACTTCACATACGACCAGAATCTCTTTGGATTATCTGCCAGGTTTCGAGACAAAGTTTCGTTGTGAAAACTGTTATAAGCATCTCGCATTGAAGTCCGTACTAAATGTCGAGCTTCTGTAAAAGATCGCCAATCTTGGGGATTTTGGGTCTGTTTAAATTTGGCATGTTTGTTTCGTTGTTTCTGCAATAGTGTTCTAACCCGTTTTGTGTACCAAGAAAAATCAGCTCCATCGTTTGTTAATTTATTTGCTATAATTCTCTCAATTGCTGCCAATACTATTCCTTTGAATTTAAGCAACATCTGGTCTACACTTATATTATTAATTTGGAATGAGTGGAGATTGTTTCTCTGGAAGGCGTCAGGTGAATTTTTATCTGCTTTTTTGAATAGGTATATTTTGCGCTTATTTTTCGAGGATTTGGGACTACAATATTCAGTCTCGCTACGACAACCCTGTGTTCACTAATCCCTGAATCGGTTTTGATGCTCGTTATGAACTCAGGATTATTTGTTGTTAAGAGGTGAAGTGTGTTTTCACAACCGTTTACTATTCGCGTGGGCTCATGAAGTAACTGCTCGAAATAATTTTCGGAGAATGCGTTTAACACAATTTCAGATGATATTTTATGCGTACCTTCGGAATTAAAAATGTAATTTCGCCTACATATCGAGGGTAAATTAAAGTCACCACCAACTATTATCGTATGAGTCGGGTACGTGTTTCAAATCAAACGCAAGTTTTCTTTGAACCTTTCAGCAACTGTGTCATCTGGATTGGGAGGTCGGGAAAAGGATCCAATTATTATTTTATTCCGGCTGCCAGCTATGGCCTCTGCCAATACTAACTCACAGGAAGTATCTACTTCAATTTAGCAACAAATTAAACTATTTCTAACAGCAACAAACACGCCACCGCCAATCGTGTTTAGCCTATCCTTTCGGAACACCTTTAGGTTCTTCGCTAAAATTTCGGCTGAGCTTATATCCGGCTTTAGCCAGCCTTCATTGCCTATCACGATTTGAGCATCAGTGCTTTCTATTAGCGCTTGGTGCTCTGGTAATTTCTCAACACAACTACGACAATTTACAACTGTTATACCTCGTTCCTGTACCTACGTTCTTCCTGTGTTCAGCCTGTACCCTTTGTGACTGAAACCCTTCTTTTATTTTCGCGAGACCCACTAACCTAAAAAACCGCGCAATCCACGCCACATAGCCCCTGCTATCCGTGTAGCCACCTTCTGCGTATAGTGGACACCTCACCTATTCAGCGGAACCCACAACCCAACCACCTTTTGGCGCAAGTCGAGGAATCTGCAGCCTACACGGTCGCAGAACCGTTAGAGCATCTGATTCCGACCCTCCACTCAGCTCTGTACCATAGGTCCGCAATCGGTCCTGTCGACTAAGTTGCAAATGGTCAGCTCTGCTTTCATCTTGCAAGTAAGACTGCCATGATCCAAAGTGACAACAATCATTGGTACCGACGTGAGCAACCACCTGCAGTTGGTTGCACCCTCTGCTCTTCATTGCATCCGGTAGGACCCTTTCCTCGTCTGGAATGACTCCACCCGGTATGCACACGGAGTGCACATTGGTTTTCTTACCCTCCTTGTCAGCCAACTTCGTAAGGGGCTCCATAACGCGCCTAACGTTGGAAATCTCAACTACCAATAATACCACCCTCTATGATTGCTCGGATCTTGCAGGCTGAGTGGTTTCCTCTGCAACAGAACAGGCGACAGCATCTGACTCAGCGACAGTGTCAGCCACAAACAGCACCTGGAACCTGTTTGTCAGACAAACCTGGGAGGCCTTACATGCGGCCGCCTGGGAAGTCTTTCGCCGCCTGCTTCGCCCCGGGGCGACCTTCCACTCGGCCACAGGTGAGGGGTCAGCCTCAGTGCGAGCAGTAACTGGGTGGCCGTAGGTGAGGACCGATCGAAGGACTCGGATGTGCTGGACGTCCGTTGGATCCCCACGGCCGGTCCACAACAGTGGTGCCCATCCACTGCAGCCTCGAGCTGTGTAACCGAAGCCATCACAGCCTGAAGCTGAGAGCGAAGTGTCACTAACTCGGCTCGCATTTGCGCACAACAATCGCAGTCCTTGTCCATACTAAAGACCGTGGAAAGAAAACTATGCAGATAAACGGACTATCGGCAAGTGCTGTGCAACTCTACTGTAGACCCTGACGAAAACGCAAGAACTGTGTCTAATAATACGCAGATATTCAAAAACCTAACGACCGAAGCACTCAGGTGAAACTAAATAATTCACCCCTGATGAGGAACTTGTGATATGTCACAAAATCGGTTTACTTTCCGACGCAAACGAAAACGCGAAAACAGTGGCTATTAGATATTAAATTTACACGTACACTCAGAAACTCAAGAAACTAAACTTTTAAAGCACACAGTTGATATAATAAAATTCGCTCCTGGTTAGGATCTCGTAAATGTCACAAAACCGGTTACTTCCCTGTTGCCGCGACTGTCGCGGTCGGCTACTGCTGCCTGACACACGTTGCAATAAATTCTATCACTGAAATAAAAGTCTCTGCTCTTCAGAAATTCTTGTACAAAAATCCATAGGTGGCCAGTTCAGGCTGTGAAACAATTAAAGAACTCAAACAATGCACAGACATTCACAGTATCATTAGGAAACCCAGAAAAAATGTTAGGGCAGTATCGATAGAATTACACTATTAAATTTTGTGTTTATAGTGTGTGTATAGAGTGCACAGTTGCTGGCAGTGTGAAATGAATCGTCAATATAGCACTGGTCTTTTACATTATTTAATCACTTCTTTGTGAACAGTGTTGTACAATAGGGATAAACCGAATAATGTAGCACAGTTTTAAATGGGCATGCCTTGTATATGGTAGGATAGAGTCTTCTGTCTTCGTCTGGGAATCCTAATTTAGGTTTCCCTAAATTACCTCAAGCAAAGTTCTACTATGAGGCCACAGCCAAATACTTGTTCCATCCTTGCCAAACTATACTTGTATATAAGTAAATGGCCGTCTGTATGAATTACGTTGCTTTGTTGTTCTTGAACTAAAATACTTTGACCTTTCCAATATCCTTATAAAAGTGATCCACGAATAAATAAAACTACTACTGCTAATAACATTACTACTACATTAAACCATATAGACTTAAAACAAAAATAATTGAATTTTATAAAAAAAAAAACAGGATTAAAGCAAAACGGAGACCTTTAATGGATCGGGGAAACAAAAAATAATTTAAAATTAACAGGAGTCCTGTAGATAGAGATGGAGATCACCCTGACTGTTATCAGTCGATTAGAAGTTGCTGCGAATGAGTGTGCTGGGAGGGCTACCAAGAGTTGTGTACTAGAGATACCAAAGGTACGTCAAGTGTTGTCCTGTCCTGTGGACACTGTCTCTCCTGCAGAAAATACAAGCCCATCATTACCCGTCCACTTGTTTGTGAGTGGCGTGTCAGTGGTGGGTCTGGGCGTCCCACACAGGGGAGACAGGAACCAGGGAGAACTTAGGATGTTACACACATACAACTAAACTGAAACTGAAACTGAACCACTGAGACTCGCTTCATCTTAAGACGTAACTTCATCTTCAAAATTATTAGGAGGGAGATGAGATAAACTTGCTGCAAATAAGTCTAGTCGAAATAATACAGTTCAGACGGATGGTGTAAATCAGATGTTTAGCTTTTTTGATGTCCTGGTGATCTTGACAAGAACAGGATTGATAGAATTACCGCCAGCGTGAAGTGTTACTTGAAATAACAGGTACACCTTTGTACGTGTTTAAGACTTTTAGTACTCAGATCGACACAAGTGGTCCGTCGCAAATAACAGTTTAACAGGGAACCTCGAACTCCCCAACGCACATCCTTATATAACTTTCAAACAATTACTCCATTGTTGATTTTACAGTATTCAATAATTACAGAGTGACGATTATTGAACTATATGAAATAAAATCGTCATAAGTTCTCAACGGTTCGCGTTAAGAATTCCAAAGTGCACGGTCGGCAGCGGGGCATGATGGAAATTAGTATGCGCAAGGTTTGGTTCAACCCACTTTCATTTGGATGGGTTCGTCAATAAGCAAAACTGGCGCATTTGGGGGACTGAGAATCCGCATTTCGCGATCGAGAAGTCTCTTCACCCTCAACGGGTGACTGTGTGGAGTGCAATCTCCAGTCACGGAATAATCGGTGCGATATTCCTTAATGGCATCGTGACCACTGAGCAGTACGTGAAGGTTTTGGTAGATGATTTCATCCCCATTAACCAAAGTGACCCTGCTTTCGGCAAGATGTGGTTCATGCAAGACGGAGCTCGACCCCATCGAAGCAGGAGACTATTTGATGTCCTAGAGGAGCACTTTCGGGGCCGCATTCTGGCTCTGCTGTACACAGAGGCCACTGACATGGTCCTCGATTGACCACTATTTTCTCCGGATCTAAAAACATGCGAAGCCTTTTTTGTGGGGCTGTGTTACAGACAAGGAGTACAGAAATAACCCCAAAACCATCGCTGAGCTGAAAGTAGCCATTTAGGACGTAGGAGATCATCGACAGCATCGATGTTCCGATAGTTCAGCGGGTCATGTAGAATTTCACTATTCCTCTGCGCCACATCATCGCCAATGATGGCAGGCATATCGAACACGTCATAATCTAAATCCGAACATCTGTAGTGGCGTTTACATGCTGAAAAAAATGTGTGCACGCTGTAGTTTGTAATTAATTTATGTTTTTTTTCATATAGTTCAGTAATTGTCACTCTGTACAACCAAAAAATAGTTCTTCAAGTCAGTTTTTTTATATGTACAGAAGCAGTATAAACATTACTATTTGTTTCACAAGAACAGATTAACTGCAAAACAATGATAACATTTGAATTTACTTCAAATATGCGGAATAAACAATGACTTCGCCCATTTCATTAACTACGCAATAACAAAATAAACTGTCTTGTTCCTACCACGATTTTGACATAGATTTTAACTGAGTTTTCAGTTAATATGTATAGGAATTTTGTATTTTAAACAGAAATATCTTTCGACAGTTTGTTTACAGGTGTTGGGTATCGTTTTGTCATTTAACTCAGATAATTACTTCGAATATCGGTAAACTTTGATACATATGTTGCTTATAAAGATTGATAATAGCACTGCCTATATTACCCTAAACATTGCTTAAGTATTTTGGCCAATAAACAAAAATTAGCGACATTGTTTAACACGTTTTATTGTATGTTAATTACAACAGTATACAACAATTTCAGAGGTTCCTACCAATTGACCAAGTTTAATGGTTTGATATGTTAGTAATTTATAATCATTTACATATTATGTTATCGACTAGGTGGAGATTACTACTTTGTTTACATTTCTGACATTATGACTATCTTGTGCTTTTCTAATTTGGAATGATTGCATGTGATATAAATAATGGATTAAAGTAATATACAAAATAGATCCATTACATTCTTATAACAATATTGGAATCTGGTTGGTGGCTAACACTCAATGAACATACGGTTGTGGCATGATCTGTTCAACTTGATTTCCATTCTGGTACCTTACAGATCAAATGATTGGAAATCCTGCTGTTTCCTGTGTCAAAGGGCAGCGAATACAAAGGGGTAGGGGCCTATCAATCGTTGGTATTTCAAGTGTATGGCGAGTAATGGTGCCCATTAGGGAAATGACAGCAAGGAATAGGAAGTAACACCAGTTTCACATGGTGTGTATGCCTGGAGGCCTCATTCAACACGTTGAAGAGGCTACTCCGCCAGCCATTGAGGCAACAGAGTGAAACCAACTACAGACTGTGGTGCATGCTAGAAAAAACGATGCCTGTCGTCTGGGGTCTAAGATCATACTTGGTTCATTCTAGCGATTAGCAGAGGAGGTTGAGAATACCAGCCTTGCTCACAGAATTTCAACAAAGCTCACAATCTGCAGCATTGTCCCCAGAACAAACCGTGGTTCCATGGTTCTGAATCAAGTCGAAGAGTTAAACCAGTGACTCTTAAGGTTCTGTGACAAGATAACCTGTGGCTTCCTAAGCTTGCGCCATAGGACTGAGAGTTGTAGGCTCCCCCTGAATATGTCAGGTGTGCCACTACACATAAGAGGCAGCTACCAAGGTAACTGATTGTGTGTTGGGTACAAACATGGGTTTGTTACATTAGGCAACTCTCCATCCAATCCAAGTTACGATAGCTGTAGAACAGTCAGAGATCCAAAGAAATACCTCCCACAGATGAGAGTATAAAAGTCCTAATGGTAAACTGCCAAAGTTTTTGCAACAGAGTGCCAGAGTTTGAAGCACCCCTTGAGAGCACTGAAGCTCACATAATACTAGGCACAGGAAGCTGAAGTTTACAGTAACGAGATCTTTGGGCAGGGAAATGGGAAATGGAGATGGTGTATTTGTTACAGTAGATTAGAAACGCAAATCGACAGAGATAGAAATTGAAACTGCTTGTGATATTGTCTGGGCAGGACTCAGCATCATGGATGGGCATAAAATGATGAATGGATCCTCCTATAGTCCGCCAGCCGTATCTCCTGATGTAACCGAAAACTTTAGAGAAAATCGCAGTTCGCTTGTACAAAAGTTTCCTAATCATTTTGTAATCACAGGAGGAGACTTCAATCATTCAACAATCAATTGGGATAATTAGTTTCGTTGGTGTTGGCCACGACAAGACATCCTGTGAAACATTACTAAATGTCTTCTTTGAAAACTACCTAAAACAGATAGTACATAACTCCACTCATGATGGAAATATGTTAGATCTAATGGCATCAAACAGACCTGACTTCTTTGAGAACGTCCACATCGAAACTGGTAAGGCTGACCATGAGGCAGTTATAGCAACAATGAATACCAAGGTACATCGCCTTTCAATGAAGAACTTGAATCTTTCAGTTCAAGACAGGAACATGTAGAGGAACTATGGCTCAAGTCTAAAGAATAGTTGAATATGCACTGGATAGGTATGAACCAGTAGAACAGTTCGTGATGGGAGATATCCTCCATAGTATACAGTCACTCTAAAGAAAGTTCTGAAGAAGCTGAGACTACTGCATAGTAGATATAAGACATAGCATAGAGCTATAATAGAGATGCTGAATGAAACGCGTTTGGCAGTCAAGAGAAAAATGCATGGAGCTTTCAATGACTACTGTAACAGAATGTTGTCACAAGATCTTTCACAAAGCCCATTCGTATGTAAAGGCTCTTGGCAGTGCCAAAATTATTGCCCATTCACTCAGGGATAAGGCAGGAACTGAAATTGAGTATGGCAAAGCAAAAGCAGAAATTGTTAACTCAATTTTCAAATGTTCCTCCAAGAGTATTGGCCCAATTTAATTCTCATATCACTGAAGGGATGAGTGAAATAGATATCAGTGTCAGTGGCGTTGAGGAACAACTGAACTTAAGAAAGCCACAGGGCCCAATGGAATCCCTATCAGATTATTTGTGGCTGAGTTAGCCTTAAGGTTAACTATAATCTGTCATAGACCCTCGAACAAAAACCATGCCCAATAGCTGGAAGAAAGCACAAGTCACACCTGCCTACAAGAAGGGTAGCAGAAGCGGTCCATAAATCTGCCATCCACCATTCTCGACACCCATGTGTTGCAGAATCTCATAACATATTCTGGGTTCCAACATAACTATGTATCTCGAACAGAACGACCTCCTCTGTGCCAGCAGGGCATAGATTTCAAAAACACAGACCATGTGAAACTCAACTCGCACTTTTTTCACATGATATCATGAAAGCCATGGATCGAGGAAAACGAGTAGATATAGTATTTCTCGATTTCCGAAAAGAATCTGATTAAGTATCGCACCTACACTTATCGTCAGAAGTACAATCATATGGCGTATCAGGTGAAAATTGTGCCTGGAGTGAGGATTTCTTGGTAGGGAGGACACAGTATCTTATTCTGGATGGAGAGTGATCGATAGATGTAGAAGAAACTTCAGGTGTGCCCTAGGGAAATGTGTTGGAGCCCTTGCCGTTCATGTTGTATACTAATGACCTTTCAGACAGCATTAATACTAACCTCAAAATTTTCACAGATGATGCAGTTATTTACAGTGGAGTACAGTCTGAACGAAGCTGTACAAATATTCAGTGAAACCACGGTAAGATTTCGAAGTGATGCAAGGATATACAACTTGTTTTAAATGTTTAGAAACGTAAAATTGTGCAGTGCACAAAACGAATACATATAATAACCTATAAATATAATATCAGTGAGTCATAGCAGATACTGGGACCATCACATAGACTCAGACGTGGGAAAGCAGGTAGCAGACTTCAGTTTATTGGTAGAATAATAGCGAAATGCAATGTGTATACAAACGATATTGCTTATGTATAACTTGAATGCTGTTTAAATGTGTGTGGCCCATACCAGAGAGGACTAGCAAGGGATAGTGAACGAATACAGAGAAGGGCAGCACGAATTGTCACTGGTTTGTTTGAACTGTGGTAGAGTGTTTGAGATGCTGAAGAAACTGAACTGGCAGAATCTTGAAGATAGATGTAAACTATCCTGAGAAAGCTTACTTACAAAGTTCCAAGAACCAGCTTTAATTGATGATATGCTACAACCCCCTACTTATCGGTCACATGGAGATCCTGAGGACAAGATTGGATTAATTACAGCACGTACAGAGGCATTTAAACAATTATTTTTCCTGCACTCCATAGTGAATGGAATGGGAAAAAGCCATAATAACTGGAATAGTGGGCAATATCCTCAGCCATTCACTTCACATTGGTTTCCCCAATACACATGTAGATGTAGAACACCGGCATACATTTACTAGTGAAAATATGTGCGTACGAACGAAGCAATCAATATTTATAAGGGAATACATAGAGACTCTTTACCTTATGTATTAGGGTATTCTCGCTACATTGCAAATGATGTCATAAACAACTGTATTTTCTCTTTCTCCTTCAAGAAAAATGATTTCTCACTTAATAAAAAGTTATTTAATGAAGATTATTTCATCAACATTTATTGTTATTTACATACAAATAAGTCTCAGCTCTGTTCTCTTACTGTAAAACATAAATCAGTTTTCACTTTCAGACATTCGGCTTCTCTTATTCTCCTCAGTCCCGGGCTTAGATTCTGCAAAAGAAAAGTTTATATTGGTGCTCAATGTGTTGTCCTGGGACAAAATAAGACTAATATACTACTTTTTTTTAAAAAAAATTCGATTAGTTTTCAGAGATTCTGTCAATGGATTTTATTCATAAACTGACAATTTGTATGTACTGAAGTACTGTAAGTAGGCTGTTTAGGTTTTTTTATTGGTAACGCCAACTCTGTATGAAAATCACTGGCTGTGCTGTGTGCAGTCTGTGGCTAGTTTTGCATTGTTGTAATACTCGCCATTGTAGTGTTGGGCAGCGGCAGCTGGATGTGAACAGCGCGTAGCGTTGCGCAGTTGGAGGTGAGCCACCAGCAGTGGTGGATGTGGGGAGAGAGATGGCGGAGATTTGTAATTTGTCATGAACTGCTATATTTATATATGATGATATCAAGGTAAATACATTGTTTGTTCTCTACTAATATCTTTCATTTGCTAACTATCCTTATCAGTAGTTAGTGCCTTCCATAGTTTGAATCTTTTATTTAGCTGGCAGTAGTGGCGCTCGCTGTATTGCAGTAGCTTGAGCAGCGAAGATTTTTGTGAGGTAAGTGATTTGTGAAAGGTATAGTTTAATGTTAGTCAGGGCCATTCTTTTGTAGGGATTTTTGAAAGTCAGATTGCGTTGCGCTAAAAAAAAAAAAATATTGTGTATCAGTTTAAGGACAGTCGTGTATAATTGTTCAAAGGGGACGTTTCATATGTCGACCCTTAGCCTAGGATACCTCACTGGAATCTTCTGATTTTTTTCTTGTAGTTTGTGTAATTAGTGTAGCTATTGTTTATTGCTAGCGCGTAATTATAGAGAGAATTTCCTTTGTAGTTGTAGTTTTTCATTGTTGTACAGTAAAACAGTTGTGGCATGCATGTAGATTTGCACCAAGTATTTCGCAGCTGCGCTGGCAATTAAGTAGACATTATTTCTATTGCTATGTCATTTTATTTTGCTCTTCAAATTGCGCTTTTCTGTGTTATTGTGTGAAATACTGTGACAATAATGGCGTGTGAAAAACGTAATACTATGCTCCAAAGTAAACTGAGAAATGACATTGAAGACGAAAGCAGTGTGTTAGCGCCGCAGAGTAATGAATTAACTAATGTTCAAAGTAGTAATTTGGTAATTGCGCATAGGGAAATGGAGCGGGCGGCAAACAATGATGTAGACAGTGAAACAGGTAGTGAACAGGGAAGCGTTATCGATCGATTGGTCGGCAACAGCTCGCCTCAGGAATCGGGAATGACAAAACACAATATTGCAAATACTGCAGACTCAGGTTTTGGGTTCCCACCGTTTTCTCAAATGAGTCAAGACACATTTTCCACTTGTCAAAATGTGAATGTTGCCGGTGCAACTTCACTGCCGAAAAGCACTGAGGAACATGTTTCAGACACCAGTGCATTGTTATTACAATTAATGCAACAAATGGGACAAAAGCTTGAAAAGTTAGACACAATGGAACAACATCAGAGACAAACACAGCAAGAGTTAGACACAATGGAACAAAATCAGAGACAAACACAGCAAAAGCTTCAAAAGTTAGACACAGTGGAACAAAATCTTAAAAAGTTAGATTCATTGGAACAAACACTTGAACAAACACGTGAAGATTTAACTACTGAGTTACATAACATTGAATCGAAATGTCAAAAAGTCTGTAATGACGTAAAAATACAAATTTGTGAGCATTTTCAACCTATTTTTTCGCGGCATGAAAATGCATTACAGAATCACGAAGCATCCATAAAAGAACTGCAAATTATTGTTCATGAAAATCATGAGACCTTGCAAGCTAAATTTGACTCAGTTGCATCTACCGATTCGGTTACGCAACTTGCAAAAACTCAGGAAAACTTTAAGGACACAGTAAATACTCTGAAACTTGGTTCAGAAAAACACACTGAAGAGATAAGTACACTATCAGAGAAAGTAGCCGAACTTTCGGATCAGGTCACTAACTTATCTACAAAGGTAGATGATGATCTGAATGACACAAGACCCGTTGCCTTCACTGACACAGAAGAGTATGAACAAATAAGAAAATTCAAACAAAATCAGAATCAAATTAATACACAACACCAAAGAGAAATCCGGGAAGTACAAGATCAGCTGACACAGGTAATACAAGAATTACGTATTTCAGAGGACACTGGCGCTCCAACACGGGAAGAGGGACTTAGAAACACGGAAAAGCCGCAAAATAATAACACAGGGCATTTCGGAAGTTATGAAAGAAATTGGCAATGTGCACCGAATTTTGAGATGGAACGGCCGACACGACCTAACAATGACCAATATGCGACTCGCCAACATGATGATTTTGACTATAAGCTGTTCATTACTACACGTAAATTCAAAACATTTAAGAATTCTGGCAACGACATTCATCCACAAGCATGGCTCCATCAATTCTCGCATTGTTTTCCTCCCAACTGGTCGTTAGAACACAGAGTAGAATTTATGTGTGGCTACTTGGAGAATGAACCAGCTGTAAGAATGCGATCGGTAATTCACGATTGCCACAGTGAAGGAGAGTTTTACCATGCCTTCCTCTCAGCATATTGGTCTCAAGCTACACAAGACCGAGTAAAACATAGCATCATGATGATGAAACACTTTGAACAATCTGAATTTTCCAGTATTGTCAAATATTTTGAAGACATGTTGCATAAGAATCAATATCTTTCAAACCCATACAGCCCTTCAGAGCTCATCCGCATTTGCTTAATCAAATTACCTGAACATTTACGACATATTATTTTGGCAGGACGTTGCAAAGACGACATTGAAGCTTTTCAGGGACTCTTACAAGAATTAGAAATTGACACAGACAGTCGCGGGATGCGAAAACAGGAAAACAATCACTACAGGTCACATCCGTCACAATTCCGTGACGACAGAAACGATAACTGGACGCGAAAAGGCTATTCTCACCACACAAATCGTGACCAAAACAGACACCACCCGTATGACAACCGTCGGCAGAGCAGTAATAACTACAGGGAAAGATCACCTCTCCGTGGTAATGACTATCACAGAGACAATAAGAGAAACAGATAATATGGGAACCAAAATAAATACTATTAAGGGAGACAGAATAACTTTAGACGCAACGGACCAGCGCGCAGTTACGATTCAGGGAGAAATTCTCCACCACGTGACCGACAAGGAAGAAACTACGGAATCTACCGACATGACGACAGACAATGTAATCATAACGACAGACGTCAATTTCATCAGAACTGGCGGGATTCAAACAGGGCAGGGCCTTCTCGTCAGAGTGAATTTGTAGAAGTTAGGTCTCCTAATCCCAATAACGGCGCGCGCCAACAAAGAGACAGACAATGACTCGCACAGCAGGCAGCCGCGTGCGCTCGCTGGCTCCGAGAAAAATAACATAAGATGCTGTGTTAGACTTAAGAAACTGTTAACATACAACAATGTTTGAAGTGAAATATCCAGTCAAGAACCAAGAGAACTTATTTAAACAGAAATTACGAATGCATTGTTATAGTGAACAGACGACACAGTGTTGTTAATAATTACTATTAAAAACAGTCTTGATCACGATTTATTTAACAAGGTGACCGGTTTCGACCACTACTGTGGTCATCTTCAGACCATTGAGTAGGAACCCCTTTCTGTTGGAGAATCACAACTGATTCTCCAACAGAAAGGGGTTCCTACTCAATGGTCTGAAGATGACCGCAGTAGTGGTCGAAACCGGTCACCTTGTTAAATAAATCGTGATCAAGACTGTTTTTAATAGTAATTATTTACAAGACATTGATCACTGCTGTTCCCATAATGCATTCAACAGTGTTGTTATTTGTACATTCTTGCTTGTTAGTTGCACGATTACGTAACGACTATCAGGCTTACATACTTAGAACACATACTGGTACTGCTAATGAGATTTTAATGCAACATTTTGGTTTACTTGAAAATACATTCTGGGTTTAAAGTACTTTCTGTGAGATACCAGAGGACACAGTGGTTAGTTTATGTGACAGCTACACGATGTTATCACGACGCTACTAATGAGTGACAATTTACAATGTTGCTTTTGCAGTGTATCTGTTTTATATCTGCACAGTTTTCTGAATTCTTCTGGGAAGAAAAACATGTTTTAGTAGTAACTTTTGTGGTATAGCAACAATGAGACAGCCTTTTTCGTGGCATAACAATACGTTACTGTACAGTACTTTCTTCATCACGCCAATAAGCATAATAACTACGATATCTATACGCAAAGCATTTCACTTTTGTTTATCATGTGGTAAGTACATTGACTTCTGCAGAACTTAGCTTTCGGAGGACGATAACTACGACACTTCCACAGAGATTATGTTGCGACAAGATGCACAGTTTAGCGCTACAGTACACGCATTTGAGTGATTAATCTTATACTTAAAACACTTATTTTTAAAGATTTTTTTAATTACAAAGAAAGTTTTCCGTGATACATTTCATTCCATTGCTGTAATCTGTAACACCTGAGGGTATAATTACATTAATCCTCAGGGGGGTACACGCTTACTTTGTGTACCATGTGTGTGGCAACCACAAGGAACCCTAGCTAATATGGTATTTGCTTATACAACTTTACACATCGGTACCATATTTCTCTAACACAGAATTACACAGCTATCTGATCATTTAACTGAGAGATAAACATGTTTTTTACTATGTCAGTGACACATGTTTACGTAATTACACCGTTGGATAACCTCACACTTACGAAATTGTATTTTGTCTGTACTGTGTGAACTCTTCATATTTTTTCGGAACCATTGTGATACCATGAGAGCTTTGAATGATGTATTTGGTATGGATTCATGATTTTTAAAGTACGTTTGAGGCAGATGACACTTTTGACATGAGCAGAGAATTTTTTTAATTATTGGAGGAAGCTACAACGATTTTGAGATTTGACTGAGGTGTTGTGATGTTATTTTTACGACGACGATGTGTATTATGCTGCTGAGGTATGTTTATGATTAATAGGCTGAGGCTATATGAGTTATTTGATTATGCTTCACATTTATAATGACGAAGTATTGACGAGTGTCGATGGATACGTATATGTGTAATAAGGTAAGGAGTAATGAATAGTGGGTAGGGACTCTTGACTTGTGAAACAGGATGTTGGAAACCAAGAATCGTACTTTAAGAGTTATGAAATGTGTGTAAATGCGTGAATGTATCACAATGCCGGCGAAAATGTTTTTGGACACTTATATTTATAGGATTTTGTTTCTACAGATTTGCAACGCTAATTCTTGACCTGTGAAATATTTTTATGTGAGACTGTCACTGTAGCGGAAACTGCTGTCGTAAATATTTCCGTAAGAAAGTTAAGTGACCACCTGCACGTAATGCGTCGCGGGCACCCACCTGGGCGACAGCCAACCGAAAAAAAAAAAAAAAAAAGCCATTAGCCTTTCAGCGGCACAGGTAGAAAAAAAAAGGGGAGGCCATTGTCCGTGCTACTGACATTTCCTTGTTGAAAGCATACTGTGGAGCTCGTAATTTATGATATTTACTGAAATGCCTAATAAAATGACAAGAAATATTTTTACATCTGCACACCTGATTACGACAAGCGTCTTTCTACGAGAGTTGAGAGAATTTCTACTAACTTATGAAATGTCACATGACTATTGAATGATATTTTTATGCTTTGGTTTGCGTAATTGCTTATTTCATTTGACATCTGTTTTCCAGCTGTGTTACAGCATTAGTTTTATAAAATAAACCTTAGATGCATTTGCTAATGTGAACACTTTCTGTCAACAGATCTATCAAATGATAATTTTGTAATCCACATTCTTTAAAAAAGGGAGCACTTGGAAAGGAAAGAACAATAAGAAGGAACTAGTAACAGTAACACATAATTTTCTTTTCAAGTACATGGTAATATTTCTTTTTACAATCAGTTGTTGTGGTGCACCACTTTAATTACATAGATATTAAGATGTGAATATACATTTCCCTTATCTGCATTGTTGTTTTTACTGTAATATTTTTTCTGCTTGAGCTATGTCATGTTTAGGTATAAGTTACTGCTGTTTGCCAGGCGTAGTGTTACTGAATTTGACTTTGTGTTACTCTGCTAAGCCAATTTTACTACTCATTTATTTTCTTGTTGCTGCACATTGGCTCATATTAGTTGTAATGTTGCATTGCTTGGTAATTTAGATTTACTTTAGCTTGCTTTGCAATTTTCCATTTTTTTGGTCATTGTTGTTTGTGTTACTTATTTTGTGCTGCTGCATTGCCTCGTTCCTTAGTTTAGCATCTGAGCTCAGTAGATTTAAGTTAGCTTAAGAGGGGGTAGCCTCTAAGAGAATGAGTTTCGATGAATTGGAAGAAATGCATTGAGAAGTTATACGAAAAAAAAGTACAGAAAACAGGTTTAGGTAGGATTTTCTTAGAAATATATGTTGAGGTAAGAAATGTGTGAACATATAAATACAGAAAGCATGCTTAGATAGAATTTTTTTGGTGGAAACAAAGGATGAAATAAGAGGAAAGATATATGTAGTTTTGGGTTGGACTGCAGTACCAAATGTTACACTGAAAACGAACCCTATCCTTTCCTATTGGTGTTATCCCATTACGTGTTTGTGTACCCTTGTATATTTGTTTTCTTCCTGTCTCTGTGTAGTTTCATAGAATTTTTTCTTCTTTTAATATTAAGCTACATTCACTATGATGAGGAATACTGTTATCCTCGAATATAATTGGCATTAATAATATGTTATTTACTTTGTAAAGATGTTAGACATTATTTGTTCTGTTTTGTTTTAATGCTCATGTGTGAAGTTGATGTTTCAAAATTTATTCTGATCTTTTATGTATCTACTCATGTCATAATTCCTGTAATACTGATGTATGTGTTATTTCGATTCTTTTGTAAAGCCCATATTACTACAAATGTTATCTGTATTATTATGTTCTTTAATGATGTATTTTGTACCTTTGTTATTGTATTTTTATGTTACCAAATTGTAATTGTCACCAGTTCATGATATTATTAACTTGTTAGTTACATTTCACTGCACACGTTTCTGTTGGTCATAGTATATGGACAATATGTGAGAAGTAGGGACTGTTAGTGTTTGCACGTGTGTTAATAACTCAGCAAGGGACTGGATAACAGCATTGCTGGTTCTAAGGACAATTCCAAAAACTTTGTGAATGCACAAGTGGTGGTTATGGACTTGCTATATTATTCGCAAGACTCTTCGATGGTGATTGTGCACCTGCACAGTCGCAACAGATCGCAACAGATGGCTGCTGGCCATCTCTACAAGGACTACAGTGGGTCTGCATCTTTGATGACCCACCATGCCATTATTTCTACAAGGACTGCAGTGGGTGTGCACCTCTGGTGGCCCACCAATACCACAATCTCTACCAGGACTCCAGTGGGTCTGCTCTGTGATGACCTACCTACCAATATTCTTCAAAACTTCGAATGACTCTGCTGTGGGTTTGCTCCATTGTGGCCCATTACCTGTCAGCATGTCAAGAGTCAGCACTGTCTTTCCGTTGGAAGGACAACACTACTTCTTCAAGACGGTATGGAAATCCACTACTTCCGTGTGCATTGTCTTTTACTGCTCAGACTTTGAGAAAAGAAACGGCAGTTTCACTGTGATGAATGATCAGGACTGTCTTTATAGACTGTGAGAAAATTTGAGCTTTTGACCAACATAATATCAATAAGTGTGTGCATTTGATTTCTTTGTTATTGTAATTATGAAAAATTTTATCAAATCATTATTGGCCACTGCCCAAACCAATTTGTAAAATTTTTTGTGGGGAGCATGGGGGCTATGTAAGTAGGCTGTTTAGGTTTTTTTATTGGTAACGCCAACTCTGTATGAAAATCACTGGCTGTGCTGTGTGCAGTCTGTGCCTAGTTTTGCATTGTTGTAATACTCGCCATTGTAGTGTTGGGCAGCGGCAGCTGGATGTGAACAGCGCGTAGCGTTGCACAGTTGGAGGTGAGCCACCAGCAGTGGTGGATGTGGGGAGAGAGATGGCGGAGATTTGTAATTTGTCATGAACTGCTATATTTATATATGATGATATCAAGGTAAATACATTGTTTGTTCTCTACTAATATCTTTCATTTGCTAACTATCCCTATCAGTAGTTAGTGCCTTCCATAGTTTGAATCTTTTATTTAGCTGGCAGTAGTGGCGCTCGCTGTATTGCAGTAGCTTGAGCAGCGAAGATTTTTGTGAGGTAAGTGATTTGTGAAAGGTATAGTTTAATGTTAGTCAGGGCCATTCTTTTGTAGGGATTTTTGAAAGTCAGATTGCGTTGCGCTAAAAAAAAAAAAAATATTGTGTATCAGTTTAAGGACAGTCGTGTATAATTGTTCAAAGGGGACGTTTCAGTACCACGTAATGTTATTTTACTATTACTTCTGAAAATACAATTTGAGAATACTCCATATGAGGGGGCTTCAAGAAGAAGTTACATTATTATGGTAGGCCAAGTAACTTTTACTGAATTCTGCACTAGACTTCCAAGTGACACACACACATGGCACTACTTTTCAGTATAATCACCACGTCTCTGTAAAAAACAGTCAGAATGTGTTACCATCGTTCAGTCCTCAACGCTATAAATCTACTGTTTGGTCATGGAGCCACTGCAGAACATTCGTGTGAATGTCTTCATCTCAGAAAATCTGCGATTGCTGCGACTCAGTTCCTCGACTGCCTGGACTCTGTCATCTCCGGTCGTTGTCCATGTCGATGGCCTTCCATCCCAATCAGTGTCACCTACATTCGTGCAGCCTTGCTAAAATGGATATTCTAGGTTTTTTAAAATAGGTATTTCATGGTCTTTTACTATTTCTGGATTAATTGTTGTGCAGATGTCACCTGAGTATGTGGTTTTCACTACCACAAAATTGGTTGTTATCTGATAATAAACAGCGGATTTTTAATCCCCATGATGCTAGTAGTTACGGGTGCAATTCTGATATCAATCTGATATGCAAATTAATTAAGTTGATCAATTAATCATCCGCACCTCTTAACACCCACGCCCCCGACCACACCCAGCCCCTGCTCCCAACAACGACAGCCCCCACCCCTAGATGACCTCACTTGTTTTTGTCAGCCTTCCCCTTCCCCCTCCACCTCCCCCAACCTACCCTATTGGCGGAAATATCGAATTTTGGCGGTAATTTCGAATTTTGATGGGAATTTCGTTGTTCCAGGGCTGTGCTGTCATCCCACGGATTGGTGGGAAATTAAATTTGGCGGTACTCTTTCCAGCACTGGAACCCTAGTATTCTTGGATGGAAAACCCAAGTGCAACCCCCCTAACACAGTTATACCACTAGACGCGCTTGGAATTGAAGGGAAATTAAAAATGGTGGTGCTGCTTCTGGGACATGAGCCCCGATTGTACTGGATGGAAGGTCCAAGTGTGGCCGAGCGGTTCTAGGCGCTTCAGTCCGGAACTGTGCTGCTGCTACGGTCGCAGTTTCGAATCCTGCCTCGGGCATGGATGTGTGTGATGTCCTTAGGTTAGTTAGGTTTAAGTAGTTCTAAGTCTAGGGGACTTATGACCACAACAGTTGAGTCCCATAGTGCTCAGAGCCATTTGAACCATTTTTGAACCTCTTCTGGGGTTGATAAGAATATTTGTGTCATCAGCATATTTAATGTACTTATAGTTGGAGCTGGGTGGTTGCAACTCATTTACAAACAGCAATAATAAGATGGTCCCAGGATGGAAATCTGTGGCACACCTTGTTTAACACAGTGTTTTTACTTAATGATAGGGAATTAAATGTTTGCCTTATTTTTACAAGACTTCAACTATTTGCTGTCCATTTTGTATGTATGACTTTACCCATTAATAGGCTAGACCTCTGACTTCAACATTTTCTAGCTTTTTAAGCAATAGACCATGCCTGATGATATCAAATGCTTTTGAAAGATCTAGGGATATTGCTGCTATCTGTTGTTCTTTGTTTAATGTGTTCCAACCTTCATTTAGGAAATCGATAATAGCTGTCTCGGTGGATTTACCTTTTTGGAAACAATACTGTGTGGTCGAGAATAGTTTATTTTTTACAGTGAAATCTGTGAGTCTTTTGTACAAGATTTTTTCAATTATTTAAAAAAAACAGACAATAGAGAGACTGACATAGACTTCGTTACATCAAATTTTCACCTTTTTTGTATAATGGCTTCACTTTAACTATTTTTAGCTTTTTTTGGAAGATTCCCTAAGAAAGGGGGGTATTGCATACGTCAACCATGGGCCTAACTACTAAGGGTGCACACTTTTTAATATGGTATTGTATGTTGTCAGAACCACAGCAAGATTTTGATTTTAGCTCCCTATTGTTTTTATCATTTCCTGCTCACCAGTTGGGTATAGGAAGAGAGACTTGTTACTTGGTATAGTTTTAATCTGATTTGCATTGGCACCGTGGGCCATGGCCGCCTCACGTTGATGCCGTTTGTTCTTTGGCATTTTGTCGCAATCGAGTGGCGTCTTATTTCTCCCAGAGTAACTACCGTAACGAGTTGCTGACTTGCCTCCATCAGTGGCAGCAGCAGCGCTTATCAATACTTGTACTGCTCTACCATCCTTGGTGTGACCGCGATATTTCCGTGTGGCGGTGTGTGTCACAGTCGGTTGGCTGGGACAGAGCAGCGAGGAAGTCTCTGCGGCTCGAGGTCAGGCTGGAACTGTTTGTGGCATGCACATGTGGCCAGATTGTGAGGCGCTAGCTGCGAGAGCTACGAAGTTCATTGTCCACCGAACCTGGACACTGAAGTTGAGTGATCATTTAACCTGTTATGAAACCTCGGCTGCAGTGACATCTGTTCGTTCATTGCCGATTGTTACTTCCTGGGCTGTTCCAGCTAGCAGCAACATTTGGTGTGTTGGAGTCAGCGAAAGCTCGCTGCCGTCTTCCTGTATGGTCTTTAACTATTAAATTGCTTGTTACTTATCAATGAAATGCACCAGCGGTATTTTCTGCCTTGTGGCCTTTAACGCCCCAGTTACCTGCCCGTGTCATTAGCGTAGTTTTCCTGCAGTGTGTTTTTCCTTGCCATGTTGATGCTGTTCGGCACGGCGTGTAGTCTGACAGCCTTTTAGTTGTTTGTTCATATTTTTTTCCTAAGAGTGGTTATTTTGCCTTCGCTGTTTTTTGGCGCCAATTCTGGAGATGTAGTTCGGCTGGTATCTTCGTTCTTGGCTAATGTTTTCTGTTGTCATGGCGTTGGTCGGGCGGAAGCCAATTGATTAAGTTGTTGGTCGGTCCTTCAGCTGTCCCTGGGTCGGGTTGCCATCTGATTATTTAACCTTACTCTTGGCTGCCTGTCTCACCTCACCTTACTTTAGAGCTACCCCCTCAGGCCGACCCTTGGAACACTTCTGAGCATCACTGTTCTGTTGGTTTTAGGCTTTGATTTTCATTTTAGTCTGATCTACTGTGCGAGACCTTCAGCTGTCTATTAATTTAGTTTGTTTTACTTTTAAAATAAGGCTTTCAGCTGACTTAAATTAAAATTTGAAGACTGATTTGTTTAAAAACTAAATTTTGAAAGTTTATTTTGTCTGAAATTCTTGTTATCCAGGCCTTAAGCTCTGAGTTGTTCAATTTCCAGTGTGTGGCCTTCAGCTGAATATTTACGTGAAATATTTTTTTTTAAAGTAAGGCCTTCATCTGCTTGTATTCTTTAAAGTAATTTTTATAATTGGTGTTCAGACCTTCAGCCATTCTTGTTTTTGGTGTGGTTTTGGGCCTTCAGCCCAAGAGGTATTGCAGCTTTTCTTAACTAGGCCCTCAGCCATATTGTTTTAATTGATCCTTTTAAGGAAATGTGTAATCAAGTGGTTCTTAGGAAAATAAAAGTTTGTGTGTTTTGTGCAACTAACAGTAACAAATTACGACTCCCCCCCTCCACAACACATACCTGATCTGCTCTATCGTGCAAAACCATATTTCACACAGTATTGATCACCAGTATCTCAGCTGCCACGACAAAATATGAGTTAAAATTATTTGCTGTCTGCTGGGGATCAGATATTACAGATGAGTTTTCTTTCAGTTTGATGTTATGGTGTGTTCTCTGTTTTACTCTTGTTTCTTGTTTTATAAGGTGCCATGTGGCTTTAATTTTATTCACTGCATTTGCTATAAGGGAAGTATTTGCCTTTATTTTTGCTTCTTTTATGACTTTAGTTAAAATCTTTTTGTAATTCTTAAAATACGAATCAAATTCTGGAGATGTGGTATGCTGTCCAGATATTTCATGAAGTAAGCTCTTTTTCATTAAAGTTATTTGAATCCTTGTTGTGATCCATTTTAGTTTCTAATCCCATTTTATGATTGTACTTTTATGGATTGGAAAGCAAAGTTCAAAATAATAGCTAAAACTGTTTAAGGATTTGTTGAACTTATCATTTGTATTTTTACATTCATAAATCGCTTCCCATGTTTCTTTGCTCAGACAGTGAAGGAATGTTGCATGTTCTGCTCATTAAGGCTGGTTCACACTGTCTGTCATCTCATGCCCTTTCCCATCAAAACATTCTGTAATGCGTTTCAAATCGTGGCATCCACACTGGCCGTCGCATCATGTCATGGTATCATCAAAGCTTGGCAGCAAATGTTGGCAGCGCTGCAGCCAGGCGACTAGCGCGCGTTTTGGTGTTCTTGTAGAGATAAGTCATTTTAGATTATAAAACATATAGTTAACTACTGATTACTTGGTGAATAGGCGTATTAGTGTGCCTTTTAAGTGTACCATTAAAGGTTTCATTTTTCTTTACGTAATATAGCAGAAAACGCGAAAAGATTGTACAGTCGTATTTTCTGTTTATGTTTTGCCGCAGCAAATCTATAGACTTTCGTTTAGTTGTTCTTTGCTCTCTCCAGCAATTTAACTGTAGCGTACCTCTTCATTATTTAACTAGCATTTCCGGAAAGTAGTGTAAAGTTTAAGTTGTTATTTCAGAAACTTTGCACTGTTGTTTTTGTTTACACACAGTTGCGTATAGGCCAAATTTGAGGAACCATATTTTCGTGTTTGTCTGTAATTTAACTGACTTATTCTTAATAAACTATTACGTTTATCATGAGTGAAAAGTGCTTGACTTGCCGTAGAATTGTTAGGTCAGGGCTTTGGTGTGATGGGTGCTGTAGTTTTTTATATGTGGGCGACTGTAGTGGCGTGGGAATAGGGGAAGCAAATGAGACTCATCAGTGGTTTTGTAGGATTTGTAGTAGAGATAGGAAGATACTAGAACAGGAGGGGAAAATTGCCGCCCTTCAGGCTGAGTTAGACAAGGCCAGGGAGATCTTGACAGGTTAAGGAGGGAGAAGGGTAAAGAGAGGTGGGAAGTGGCAACAGGCAACAGGAGGAACGGGCCTAGAACTTTGTCTGACAGCTTCGTGGCGAGTGTGGAAAATAGATTTGACCTGTTGCTTCAGTTAGAAGCTGGTGAGCCTCAAGCAGTTGCAGTTGTAGACAGGGCACAACAAACTTTCAGCAGCAAATTGAAAAGTAAGAACGGAGGGAAATCAGTAAAGAGAAAGAAAGTGTTGTTGTTAGGTAGTTCCCATGGAAGAGGTGTTGGCCAACTTTTGCAGGATAAACTAGGATCAGAATACCAGGTCACCAATTTTTTAAAACCTAGTGCTGGTATGGAGCAGGTGACAGAGGATGTAGGATCACTTTGCAAAGATTTCACTAAGGAAGACACTGTGGTTTTAGTGGGTGGGGCAGGTAATAGTATTGACAGAGATCCTGGGTACAGTATAGAGTGTGACCTGGCAGAGACTGCATCAGCATTGAAGGATACTAGTGTTGAGTCTGTATCTGTTCTTGGGCGCCATGACCGACCTCATTGAACTCTTCTGTCAAGAGAGTTAATTTGGAGTTGGAACGGCTGCTTTTGACGGGTGCAGGGTCACACACTGATGTGGTTCCTGTTGATTCTCTCAGTAGGTGGGATTATACTAGGCATGGCCTTCACCTCAACAGAAAGGGGAAGGGTAAACTGGCTGGGAAAATAGCAGGAAAGTTAAAGGGGGGAGGCACTGTCATGAGTGATAAAATACCAGTGGTTATAGGTTTCAGAGGACAGGGTATCGAGGACAGAAAGAAACAAAATTTTAAGAGAGGTTAGGACCGAGACAAAGCTTCAGTTTGAGAAAGAAACCAAAAATCATAATTCTAGCTTATTACATCAGCATAAACAGCAATTGGTTAAGAATTTTCAACAGTCAGCAGATATTTTAACTCAACCCAATTTTAACTCAGTCAGTGTGAAATGTCAGCTATCTTTATTGCATCAAAATATTCGAGGACTGAGAAATAAAATTAATGAATTAATTATCTGCATAGATGAAATAGAGTCTTCAAACCCAGCTGACATAATCTACCTCTCTGAACATCATGTGACCACTGGTATAGAACTTTTAAGTGTTACAGGGTGTAGGTTAGCATCTCACTTTTGTAGATCAGAAATGGAGAAGGGAGCAGTTGCTACATTCATCAGGAACTGTCATAAATTTAAGAACATAGACATTCATAAATTTTGCCTAGAACAGCAAATGGGAGCATGTGCAACTGAAGTAGTATTTCACAAAAAATCCTTCATAATATTAAGTGTATAACGAGCACCTGCAGGTAACTTTAATCTGTTTGTAAACCACCTTGAAGCTGTACTGGCCCATTTAACAACCAAAAAGAAAGAAATAGTGGTTGCTGGTGATTTCAATGTAGATTTTCTTAAATACTCTCCCAATAAGAACTTATTTTTGTTAGTAACACTATCATTCAACTTAATTCCCACTGTACAGTTCCCCACTAGGGTAGCCAATTGCTCACTAACAGTCATTGATTATATATTTATAGAAAAGTCCAATGAACAAAATTATATTACAAAACCAATAGTCAATGGTCTCTCAGACCATGACATGCAGTTCCTTCTGTTAAATGTTAATACTGAACAGGATATAAAATCTGTTAAATCTGAGCTCAAGAGGGTAATAAATAAGCCAAAAATTGATTATTTTAGGACACTCTTCAGAGACATTCAATGGACTGATGTTTACAGTGCTCATGGCATGAATGAAAAATATAACACTTTTGCTAATAAAGTGGTTACCTTATTCGAACACTGTTTTTCCCCAAAACTTACCAAGGTTAGAGCAAAGTCTACAAAGAAGCCATGGGTTACTTAAGGAATAGGGGTGTCTTGTAAAACAAAAATAAATCTGTATATGTGGATCCGAAACAGTTCTGATGTTGATACTATAGCACAATACAAGAAATACTGCAAAATATTAAAGACTGTAATATGGACATCAAAGCAAATATATTACAAGGAAAAGATAGTCATATCAGATAACAAAATAAAGACAATATGGGATATAGTGAAGGAGGAAACTGGTAGAACCAGACATGAAGAGGGACAAATAGCATTAAGAGTAAATGATACATTGGTCACAGACGTGTATAGTGTTGCAGAACTTTTTAACAAACATTTTATAACTGTTACTGACAAGATGGGGATGTCAGGTTCTGGATGCTGCTATGGAATACCTCAGACCAGATATTTCAAATGACTTCCATAATACGAATTTGACCCTCACTACCCCAGCAGAAATGATATCCATCATAAAATCTTTAAAATCAAAAACATCTAGTGGGTATGATGAAATATCAACAAAGTTAATGAATGCATGTAATTCTGAGTTAAGTAACATATTAAGCTATCTGTGGAACCAGTCATTTATCATTGGAATATTTCTTGAATGGTTGAAATATGCTGAAGTTAAGCCACTGTTTAAGGAGTGAGATAAATAAATAGCATCAAATTTCCGTCCAATTTCACATTTGCCAGCATTCTCAAAAATTTTAGAAAAAATAATGTACAAACGGCTTTATAACCATCTTATCTCAAATAACATACTGTCAAAGTCACAGTTAGGATTTCTAAAGGGTTCTGATATTGAGAAGGCTATCTACACTTACAGTGAAAATGTGCTTAATTCATTAGACACAAAATTGCAGGCAGCTGGTATATTTTGTGATCTGTCAAAGGTGTTTGTCTGTGTAAATCACAATATCGATTTAAGTAAATTAGAATATTATAGTGTAACAGGAAATGCTGCAAAATGGTTCAAATATTATATCTCTGGCAGGAAACAAAGGGTGTTATTAGGAAAGAGACATGTATCAAGCTATCAGACATCATCCAACTGGGAACTAATTACGTGTGGGGTCCCACAAGGTTCCATTTTAGGGCCCTCACTTTTTCTTGTGTATATCAATGACCTTTCATCAGTAACATTACCAGAAGCCAAGTTCGTTTTGTTTGCCAATGATACAAACATTGCAATAAATAGCAAATCAAGTGTAGTCTTAGAAAGGTCAGCTAATAAAATATTTGTGGACATTAATCACTCGTTCCAATCCAATTCTTTGTCACTGAACTTTGAAAAAACACACTACATGCAGTTCAGAAATTGTAAGGGGTGTTTTGCGAGTATATGCCTAACATACGATGACAAGCAGATGGAAGAAGTGGACAGTGTTAAATTCTTGGGATTACAGCTTGATAATAAATTCAACTGGGAGGAGCACACCACAGAATTGCTGAAGTGTCTTAACAAATCTCTATTTGCAATGCGACTTGTGTCAGACATAGGGGATATAAAAATGAAAAAGCTGGCATACTATGCTTACTTTCATTCCATAATGTCATATGGGATTGTTTTTTGGGGTAATTTATCAAGCCAAGCTAAAGTTTTCTGGGCACAAATAAGTGCAGTATGAGTTATACATAGTGTGAACTCAAGAACATCCTGGAGAAGTGTTTTTAGGGAACTAGGAATACTAACTACTGCTTCCCAATATATTTATTCCTTAATGAAATTTGTCATTAAAAATAAAACACTTTTTCAAACAACAGCTCTAGAAATAAGAATAATCTTCACAAGGATTTGAAGCCACTTAGTCTTGTACAAAAAGGTGTGCATTATTCAGGAACACACATTTTCAATAACTTGCCAGCAGCCATATAAAGCTTTACAACCAATGAAATTCAGTTTAAGAGAAGCCTAAAGGATTTATTGGTGGCCAACTCCTTCTACTCCATTGATGAATTTCTCAGTACAATATAACTTCTGTACAATTTCAGTGCAGTAATGTGTTCATTGTAAATAAGTATTATAGTAGTTGTATTACACGTTTATTACCTTATAAATAAATAAAAAACTTTTTCTATTTTAAATTCGGTACATTAGTATTTGTAAAATGATTCTTTCATATAGCGTTAATTAAAAAATGACAACCATGCCACTAGGGACCTGTGGAATGGAACTTCAGATTATTTGTTTGAGTTGTAAATATTTGTCATGCATTATTGTTTTTCTGACATGTTCTACATCCTGGAGGACCTTCTCACATCGGATCAATTGGAATGAAAGTAAATCTAATCTAATGTTGTCAGGAAGAAAGTTTTGATGGTTTGCTTCGTCTGTCTACTGTTGATCAAATGACCCTCAAGTTTATTTCCTTTGTTCCCGATGCATGGCCATGTGCAGATCTCCATATTTCGTTTTGTGGTGGTTTTCATGGTTGATATCAGTGGTTTGTTATTTAATAAATTGCTTTTTTTCGTTATTTATTTTGTTAAAATTTATAATAAATGACGACAATTAATTGATGCAGTTACATAGGAATCTGATTTGTATGATGTGAGCTTACTAAATTACTTGCTCTATACTACATTTATACAGTGGATTTTGATACATACTGGTGCCACATTTAATATTTTACAATGAAATGGATTGCAGTATGGGTGGAACTTGAAGTGAAAAAAGCGCTGTGGGTAGAAACATATTGATTAGTAGGTGGAATTTATTTTAAGTTGTCAGGCATTTGTAGTGTTTCATAAAGAAGTGGACTGCAACCAGCAGACACTAAAAGTTGTTTGTTCAAATATATGTCCATGGCAGGCTCATTTATTGTTAAGTAGTCCTCTGGATTGTGCATAGACAGTTTTGCAAGCTTCAGTGGCCAATATTTATGTGGTTTCATGAGTGAACAATTAAAACCCAAATGTAAGAGAAAATTATAAATCTCGAAGGAAAGGTGTTGAGGGATATATTATTATTGTTCAGAATTTTGCACTGGACTAGCAACTAAACTTAACCTTAAATAAACCAATTTTTTGTGGGATGTGATGACAGCTCGTAGTACTGTGGTACAATTTGAGTTCACAAATGTAAGAAAACTGATGCTTTGGCTTTGTAAAATATAAAATGCAGATTCCTCTTCCTCGAGCTCCTTATACAGTGTGTGAAACTTCCCTTGTGTACCACTGAATGACATTTGTCGGACACATACTCTTTTTTGCGTTGTTTTGCAGTTCTGTCTTTCTTCTCTAGTACAGAACTTATACCTGGAAGCTGCAGACCATTTGATTTCAATAAATGTCATTTGCATACAAATATGCACTGCAGCATCCACTGCATTGCGTATGTGCACTTCATGCGTAAAATATAGTTGAAAATCATCTTGCAAAGATCACAATTCGTTGGAAAAACAGTTGAGGACAGCTATGTGAGTTGAGGTCACGTGACTTGAATTGACTTGACGTGCCGTGATGTGACAAATGGTGTGAATACACCTTGACATGATGGTTCCATGATGTCACGGGGCTGTGACGTTGCCATGATGGTGCCGTGACAGTGCCATGATGGCCAGTATGAATTGGCCTTCATACTTCCTAGAGGTGGTTGTCAGGCATTCGTCTGAACCAATCTGTTTTCCTATCTTATATTAATTTCATGGACTGTGTTGTCCCCAAAACCCGTATTGAAGGTTTCTTTCTGAGAAACCTTGATGTTGACATCCGTTTCCGAGCCGTGCCTGTGTGTATACTGCCATTTGAAATGAAGTGTGAAATATTCTGACGTGATGTTCTGTTCAGTTCCGTTACATTCCAACAAGTGTGAATTGGTCTTAAATTGGCCATAAGAGAAGACCAAAGACCAGTTGACACTGCCCATCATGACACCATCACCTCACAGAACAGTCGCTTCAAGGTGCATTCACACTGTCCATCACGTCAAGTAAATTTGAGTCATGTGATTTCAACTCACATGACTGTCCTCAACTGCTTTTTTCGCGGAAATTGCAATAGTCTCAGTACAATTTTCAGCTGTTTTTATGTGTGAAGTGCACGTACACAACCTGGTAGCTTGTATCCATGGACGGCTGGAGTCCACATTTGTACAAAAATCACCGTTATTTGACTCAGATAGTTTGTATGTTGCAAGGATAACTTATATATTAGAGAATGAAGACAGAAGTGCCAAACACCACAAGAAAGAGTGTGGTTCTGAAACGTGTCAACACGTTGTACAGAAGGAGAATTTCACACACTATACAAGGAGCTTGAGGAAGAGGAATCTTCTGTAAGGGTCTACGGGTTGAGCGCAGCCGTACGGTGCGTTAACACGCGCTCGCCAGCCGACCTGTCTGGAATGCTGACAATTTGCTTCGTCAGTAGACGTGCGTCCGGACGCACTGCGGCGGGGAGTACACGACTGGCCGCCGCCCGCAGTGGGCAGTATTAACTAGCGCGGCCTCGGGCGCAAATATCTCTCTTTTCTTAGCTCACCACGGAGCCTTTCGATACGGCCGTAATTAGCCGGTGTTAGGATGTCAGACACAGTGATGATGGGTGCGCGTAGCGTGCGTGTTTTATAATCCGTCTTTGTTAATAAAACTGTTTAAACTTACTTCTCGTGTTCGCGTATTGCCGTACCTCAAGAACCCACTGCTTACAAATCCTGACAAAATACTCGTGTAATCGTCATCCGGGGCAACAACTCAAACTACCCCCTTATAGAAGTGGTGTCAGAAGTGGGATAATTATGGAAAATCTACAGTCCTGAAGAGGCGCAGTACAACGTGAACTTCGAGCAGCAGCAGCGTGAATATCTTACGACTACGCAGGGACATCCAATGCTGGAATTTAGGTTGGTCTAGTCCAGTTTGGCTAGAATACGAAAGGCAGTGATGGGTTTTTATTTTACATTTGTGTGACTGGCGTTAAATTAGACGAAATGTCGCAATCCAGTCAGAGAAACGATGTCGATCTACAGACTGTTATTAACGGACTGCAAGTCCGCGGCTCGTGGTCTTGCGGTAGCGTTCTCGCTTCCCACGTAGGGGGGTCCCGGGTTAGATTCCCGGTGGGGTCAGGGATTTTCTCTGCCTCGAGATGACTGGGTGTTGTGTGTCTTTCGACATCATTTCATCCTCATTCGCTCGCAAGTCGCCGTAGTGGCGTTAAAGAACTTGTGGACGGTGCCCGAAACGCCCTGCGAGGGGTCTCCCGGCCACCAATGCCATACGCTCATTATTATCATTATTAATGAACTGCAAGAAGAGATTCGGCAGTTAAAAGCAGAAAAAGCGAGCGTAATATTCCGAGAGGCTTGTCAAATGATAGTTCAGGCAGTACAAATACAACTACAATAAAGAATTTTTCATTATTGCCATCAGTACCAGTGTTTAGGGGGAAACCCGAAGATGATGTGAAAGTGTTTTTTTCGTGAACTTGAAGGTATCGCCCTGTTGGGATCATGGACAGATTCCGATAAGCTAGTGGTTGCCAAATTAAGAATTCAGCGAGCAGCACAAGATTTCATTAGCGCGGAGCCTACTTGCACGAAAGCAGAAGATTACAATGAGTTTAGAACGATTGTTGTTCAGAGATTTAAACGTAAAAACGCGATCAGATTTTACAGAGAGCAGCTTCACAGTTTGCGAATGCGACGAGACGAATCTATAGAGCAGTTTGCCGATTGAATTCGAAACATCAACGCTCAAACGTACGAGTTAGTAGATGATGAAAATGAAAATGGCATTCAGTTGTTCGAAGCCGACCAGAGAGCCTTGGACACATTCAGTCATGGGTTGCACGGAGAGGAAGTAAGCAAAGCTGTTAGATTGGCGCGATGTAAAACGTTTCAGGAAGCAGTAGAATCAGTTGTTGGTTTCGTTGAAGCACTAAGAGGACCGAATGAGATGCAGAAACAAGAACGCAGAGTTTTCAACACAACAGTACAATGCTACAGATACAATAAGCTGGGTCACAAGCGTAAGGATTGTAAAGAGAATCGAATCTGCCATCATTGCGGGATGCAGGGTCATGTTTCGAGAGATTGTTGCAACAAGAAGAAGAGTAATGCGAACAACAGACAATCTGCCAGATCTTTAAACGAGTACAGGGATGTACGGGCCACCACTCCGTCCGCCCATTGCCAGAGACAGTGATTCCTGTTAGTTCCAGCGAAAATCAGACCGAAAATGACTTCGTGATAGGTGCTGTATATCGTGGGAGAAACATAAAGCTACTTATTGACACAGGAGCACAGACCTCATATATGTGGTGTTGCATAGATAAACGGGATAAATTGAAACTGCCGCCATTAAAAGTGCGAGGGTTAAACGGAGGAAAGCTATGTAACTATGGAGAAGTTGACGTGGAATTAATTCTTGGTCAAGCCCAAGATGAAGGTAAAAATAAAGATAAATACACAGCAAGGGTGCAAGTAGTTTCAAATAACGAAACGTGTTATGACGATGTACTTGGATTTGATTTCTTGTCCGCTAACGAGGCAGAGATATTTGTCGCAGAAAGAAAGATCAGACTAGGCCGTTGTAACTACAACCTAGGAAATCGCGTTTTAGATCGTACTCAAGGGAGCAGCAATACTGACGTCGTGGGAATGGACTGCCCAAACGATGCATCAGTTCAAACCGTCCAAGTCGATGTTCAAATTCATCAGCCTCAGCAAATTAGGCAGCAGGAAAGGCAATCCACGTTGAAGTTAAGTCACCCCGATGCAAGGAAAGAACTTTGTTATTAATTGAGTGATCCGAGAAAAGTGAGTTATTGGATACAATGCATTGTTATGTTGCTAGAAGTGTAGGTGTCGCTACAGTGGTGAGACAGAAGGTCGCAAAAGTCCCGGTTACAATAACGAATATGAGCAATGAGGATGTTGTTTTGCCCTGAGGAACGAAAGTTGCTGAACTGTCGAGCGTAAGTAAAAATGACGTAATACAGATTCCAGAGTAGGTAACAAATTCTGCAGTTATAAACACAGATTTTTGCAACAGTACCGTAAAATTGCAACGAGGAGACGAAGTTACTAATGAACTGAAGCGTAAGATTTGGGAAAAAATAGAACATTTGACAGTTGATGAACAGAAGATTTTAGCGCCCGTTTTGCTGGAGTATGCAGATTTATTCCGAGAACGTGCAAATTTACCTGTCACTCATTTAGTTCGGCATCGTATTCATACAGGGAATGCTGCCCCAATAACACAGAATCTTTACCGAATACCATTTAGTCAAAGAGAGTTGGTAGAAGACATGGTTAAACAACAATTAGAAGCCGGGATTATAAAACCAAGAGATCCGTCAGACGCACTGTGGCGTTGGTCTGTTGTAATTGTAAAGAAGAAATCAATTTCAGGAGAACAACAGTTCTGTTTTTGTGTTGACTATCGATCTTTGAATGCTGTGACCACACCCGACATTTACCCCTTATCAAATTTAGTGGAAACTATGGATTACTTGGGCAGATGTCGAATTTTTTCAGTATGTGATGTAACAAGTGGTTACCACCAGTTAACAGTGCATCCAGATGATCAAGCAAAAACTTCATTTGTAACAGCAACAGGAGTATACAAGTATCTTCGTTTGCCATTTGGACTTCATAATGCTCCAGCTACAGTTCAACGCCTGATGGATTCAGTTTTATGAGGGCTCACCCCAACACAAGCACTTGTTTACCTTGATGATGTAGTAATTTTTGACCGGCCGGGGTGGCCGTGCGGTTCTAGGCGCTACAGTCTGGAGCCGAGCGACCACTACAGTCGCAGGTTCGAATCCTGCCTCGGACATGGATGTGTGTGATGTCCTTAGGTTAGTTAGGTTTAATTAGTTCTAAGTTCTAGGCGATTGATGACCTCAGAAGTTAAGTCGCATAGTGCTCAGAGCCATTTGAACCATTTGTAGTAATTCTTGGTGAAAACATGAAGCAGCATACTGAGAGACTACAAACTGTTTTTGAGCGTATAAGAAGTGCAAACCTGTCTTTATCAATAGATAAATGTCATTTTGCACAAAGTAAAGTTAACTACCTTGGTCATGTTATAACCAGTGAAGGTGTTCGACCTGATCCAAAATTAATTGTAGATGTCAAGAATTTTCCTGAAACACAGAATTTGAAAGAACTACAATCATTCTTGAAATTGTCAAATTTCTACAGACGATTCATAGCCAGTTATGCAAATATAGCATGTCCAGTGACACAGCTACTGAAGAAAGGAGCCACATTTAATTGGTCAACAGAATGTAAAAAGGCAATGGAAGAGCTTAAAACTGCTCTAACCACAGCCCCAGTGTTAGCCTATCTGGATTTCAGTAAACCTTTTATTCTTTCAAGCGATACATCCAATATTGCCATACATGCCATCTTGTCTCAAGAAGTTGATGGTCATGAACATCCAATCTCATTTGCTTCCAGATAAGTAAACAGAGCAGAATGTAATTACACTACTACTGAGAAGGAGCTTTGTGCTTTGGTTTTTGGTATAACACATAACAGATGTTTCTTAACAGGAAGAGAATTTACAGTTATTACAGATCATGCCGCACTTAAATGGTTATTGAGCATAAAGGATCCAAGTTCCAGATTAACAAGATGGGCATTAAGACTGAGTGAGTACCAATTTAAGGTTATTCACCGACCTGGTAAACAACATGTGAATCTGATGCAATGAGTCGAAAAGTCAATGTTTGTGTTACAATAAGTCGAGAAGAAGAGTTAAAGGCAGCTCAAGAAGAAGATCTACAATGCAAATTATGGAAAAATGATCAACGTTTTGTCGAAATAGATGGATTATTGTACAAAATCACTAGTAAAGGAAACCGCCAAGTTATTCCAGAAAGCATGAAAGAGCAAATCATGACAGAGCAATACGATTCTTTACTATCAGGACATTGCAGTAAAAAAGCAACAAACATTAAAATAGCTAAAATGTTTTGGTGGCCGAGTCGCAAAGCTGACGTTTTCGAGTTTGTTTCACAATGTGATTCCTGTAACAGACGGAACAATGTAGGAAAAAGTAGAGCGCTATTGCAAGAACTGCCAGAAACACATGAACCATTTGAACGAGTAGGACTAGATGTCATAGGACTGTTGCCTAAGACTAAAGATGGAAACAAATTCATATTGACAATGTTAGATCATTTCTCTAGATATCTTCTCATGATACCAATACCTAATGAGAGCGCTGAGACTATAGCTTAAGTTTTTGTAAAAGAATGGATCCTTAAGTTCAGATCACCATTAGGTATAAATAGTGATCAAGGAAAATATTCTGTAAAAGAATGGATTCTTAAGTTCGGATCACCATTAAGTATAATTAGTGGTCAAGGAACGAATTTTATGAGTGAATTATTTAAACAGACTTGTAAGCTCATGCAAATAACTCAGTTAAGGACTACACCAGCACACCCATAAGGAACTGGAAGAATCGAGCGAGTCCACACAACAATTATTAAAATGGTTAGCCATTATGTGAGCAGCAAACACGACAATTGGGATGTCTGTTTACCATACTTGGTAAGTTGTTACAATGCCAAAATGCACAGCTCAACTGGCCTAAGTCCATATGAGATTGTCTATGGAAGAAGAATGCATTCACCCTTGGACTTTGCACCATCGACTGCTGGAATCAGCAATGAACACGTAAGGGATCTAGCATGCAAGCTGAAGGAATCATGAAGGAGAGTGAAACAGCGGAATCATCAATCCTTTCTTCAGCAAGCAAGACAATACGACCGCCAAACAGCAGTGCCACAGTATCGAGTTGGAGATCTTGTGTATCTGAGCAATGCGGTGTTAAAGAAAAGTCAAGTCAAACAGTTTAAAAAGTTTTGGAAAGGACCATATCCAATTTTGGAGGTGTTATCGCCAGTCACTCTTAAGCTCCAACTGCCTTTTCTTTCGATTGTCATTCATTTCAATCGTGTAAAGCCATTTCTGGGTAGATTTCCTGTAGAATCACAAGACGATGAGGACCGACCGAGAGGCAGACCTACTGTTCTCAAACGCAGGAAGCGAGAATCGCGAGGTCGCAGTCCAGACTTCGAGGCTGTGGCATCATCACGTTCCGAGCGCTCCTGTTCCAGACACCCCTACAATCTGCATAAACGTGTGTAGTGTGTGAGAGTGCAATGTGTATGTTTATTTCAGCTATGTGCTTATGTGAACGTTTTGTGAAAATTTAGTATTGAAACTACTACACGAGTGCACAAGTCAGACTAAACCTTTTATTCCACAGGTTACCCCAAGAAACTCCTTCATTTTATTCTCATTGTTAACTCTAGTATTTAGAACTAATTAACCATGTTCATTTTTATTCTAATGCTTGCTATGAAAGTGTATTCTACTAATGCTGTAGTAATAGTACCACAGAGTGCAGGTGTTTTGTTGGAATCACGATCAGACATGGTAGTTTCAACAAGTAATACAAAACTTGTCCTCAAGTACAATCTGAGTGAAATCCAGCAACATTTCAATTCTGTAAAGAAGCAAGTTGATCCAATTCGTTCTGTTAAGGGCAATGATACAATTTTGGAAATGGGTACATCTTGGTATAATAACTAGATCACAGCCAAAATGCAGGCAGAGTTTACATTTGATAATTATGAACAAGAGATTTACTGTTTTTTAAAGCTTTTGCCATATAAATCTTTAATGAGGCATAAATGAGCCTGGTTTGATTTTGGAGGGAGTATCCTTCGTACGGTATTTGGTACTTCAACTAGTCGAGATCTACTGGAAGTTAAAGGCAAAATATTAGCTCTTGAACAACAGTCCTGTACAGATTCAACTAACCTCTCTAATGATATTATCGTACTAAAGAATATGCAAAGAACCATTGCTAACCACACAGTTTTCATTGTACAGATTGTAAAGCAATATATCTCACATTTCCACATACTTCATAACGAAACGAACGCAAATATCCAAGAACTATACCAAGAATTAAATGCTTAGATTTAAACACTCTTTTGTTAAGGATTACTGATAGTTTATCAAATGCTAGAATTGATGCCCTTAACTTAAGAACAGCCTTAGATAGTAGTTCAAATGATTGTTTGAGCAGTGTACTACTACATCCAGAACAATTTTTACAAATCCTATTCTCAATTGAACGAGAGCTAGATGCAATATATACTATGCTTTACCCTGTTAATTCTTACAATTTATATACTCACTGTAAGTTAACCACCACGCACTACTTCATGATTGAAGATGACTTTACTGCTATTGTTTCTATTTCCATTGCTATATCAAAGCATAATTTTGAAATGTGTAAGATTTATACTTACCCTGTGAAGTGGAGACAGGCAGGTATTCATGTAAAGTATGTACTGAATGATTATATCTACTGATAAGCAAGGATCGAAGATATTTTGTGTCCCTAAATGAAAATGGTTTGCATATGTGTAAATGTAGTCATAAGTTAATTTGCCCTGAATCGGCAGTATTCTTAGACAGTAGAGTGTACAGCTGTGAGAAAGAATTGTTTGTGAATCATCCCCCAAGCAAGCAGTGAAGGAAACAAAAGAAAAATTTGGAGTAGGTATTAAAATCCATGGAGAAGAAATAAAAACTATGAGGTTCGCCGATGACATTATAATTCTGTCAGAGACAGCAAAGGACTTGGAAGAGAAGTTGAACGAAATGGATAGTGTCTTGAAAGGAGGATATAAGATGAAGATCAACAAAAGCAAAATGAGGATACTGGAATGTAATCGAATGAAGTCAGGTGATGCTGAGGGAATTAGATTAGGAAATGAGACACTTACAGTAGTAAAGGAATTTTGCTATTTGGGGAGCAAAATAACTAATGATGGTCGAAGTAGAGAGGATATAAAATGTAGAGTGGCAATGGCAAGGAAAGCGTTTCTGAAGAAGAGAAATTTGTTAACGTCGAGTATAGATGTAAGTGTCAGAAAGTCGTTTCTGAAAGTATTTGTAAGGAGTGTAGCCATGTATGGAAGTGAAACGTAGACGATAAATAGTTTGAGCAAGAAGAGAATAGAAGCTTTCGAAATGTGGTGCTACGGAAGAATGTTGAAAATTAGATGGATGGAACACATAACTAATGAGGAGGTATTGAATAGGATTGGGGAGAAGAGAAGTTTGTGGCACAACTTGACTAGAAGAAGGGATCGGTTGGTAGTACATGTTCTGAGGCATAAAGGGATCACCAATTTAGTACTGGAGGGCAGTGTAGAAGGTAGAAATCGTAGAGGGAGACCAAGAGATGAATACACTAAGCAGATTCAGAAGGATGTAGGTTGCAGTAGGTACTGGGAGATGAAGAAGCTTGCACAGGATAGAGTAGCATCAAACCAGTCTCAGGACTGAAGACCACAATGAAAAACACCATCCCCCAACATTGCCCTAGAATTTTAACGCATCTTTATCATCCATTTCTTAAACGATGTTCTGAAGGTATAATTTTCTCATTTAACTCCACCCTTAATGTCACATTTACATGTAAAAACTATGATACACCTGAGTTACCCTTTACACTAAAATTGAACAATAGTGTATTAATCTTGAGTACCAAACATTGTGATTTATCATATGAACTATTTGATATCCTAGTGTGTTGCCAACTACATTTCATGCCACTGGACATTTGCCATTAACTAGAATGTTATCTGTTTATTACAATGATTCATACATATTAACATGTGGAAAACACTCCTTATCAAGTTTTTCTGAAGTCAATAATTTGATTAAGGATATCCATGAAAATGTAATCTCTTCAAATAATGAGCTAAATTTCATTGAAGCAGTAAATAGAATTAAGTCCTTCGATTCCTCCAGTAATGTTAATGCTTACTTGATTGTCATTATTGTGTTTTATATTGCTTTTATTAATTCGTCTTTTGTCAACAGCATTTGTCATGTGTGAAATTGTCATCTTGAAGGCACACTTCTCTGTACCGAATGTTACTGTGTCTGCAAATGAAATACATGTTACAATGCTTTCTGATGCCACAAATGGCGAAATGGATCCATAACGCCCAGCAGGCCATTTTGAGCCACCTATGGTTGCTCTTTTTCTCTGGGGAAAGTGATGTAAGGGTGTACGGATTGCGCGCAGATTACGGTGCGTTAACACGCACTCCCCAGCCGACCTGTCTGGAATGCTGACAATTTGCTTGGTCAGTAGACGTGCGTCCAGCCGCACTGCGATGGGGAGTTCGCGACTGGCCGCCGTCCGCAGCGGGCAGTATTAACTAGCGCGGCCTCGGGCGCCAATATGTCTCTTTCCTTAGCTCACCATGGAGCCTTTCGATACGACCGTAATTAGCCGATGTTAGGATGTCAGACACAGTGATGATGGGTGCGCGTAGCGTGCGTGTTTTATAATCCGCCTTTGTTAATAAAACTGTTTAAACTTACTTCTCGTGTTCGCGTATTGCCGTACCTCAAGAACCCACTGCTTACAAATCCTGACAAAATAGTCGTGTAATCATCATCCGGGGCAACAACAGAAACTACCCTCATATTATTCGTTTTATATTTCATAAAGCTGAAGCATCAGTTTTTTCATTTGTTATGTCAAACTGTAACCAGAATTACTAAAACGAAAACAGTGTTACGAGCTGCCACCACATCCTGTGAAAAATTGGTTTGTTAACGTTACATTTCGGTGCTAGTCCAGTGCAAATTTTTTTTGGCCTGTCTCCCTCAATACCCCTTCAAGATTTATAGGTTTTCTTTGCGTCTACTGTTTGGCTTTTAATAGTTCAAGTGCCTTATTTGTAATGGGTTAGCTCGTGAAACATAAATATTAACCACTGGTGATTGTTAAACCGCAAAGACACATTTAAACAAACAACGAGTAGTGTCTGTAGGTTTTGGTCCATAAATATGAAACGCTACAAATGCCTGACAACACACAAATAAATTCTACTTACTGATCAATCTGTTTCTATCCATAGTACTTTTTTCTCTTCAAGTTGCGTCCATATTGCAATCTGCTTCGTTGTAAAATATTAAATACCTTACCGCTATGTATAAAAATCACCTTTATAAGTGTAGTAGAGGGCAAGTAATTCAGTAGGCTCGTGGCTCACGTCGTATAATTCAGACTGGTGTCTCGCTGCTTCAATTAATTTTTCGCTATTTATTATGTATTTCAACAATAGAAACAATGAAACGAAACAATTCATAACAAATAATGAACAAAAAAAACAACTAATATCGACAAAGAAAACCACAAGAAACGAAACACGTAGATCAGCGCACGATCGAGTATCGGGCGCAAATGAGCTTGCGGATCACGTGATCAACAACGGACGGATGACGTCAGCTTCCAAAACTTTCTTCCCGAGAAACATGAAGGTGCCGTGACGTGACGGCTAGTGTGGATGCCGCCATTTGAAATGCATTGCAGAATGTCCTGACCTGACTTGACGTGACGTGACACGACGTGATGTGACTCTGAGTGGTGTCATAAAAACAGAATGACAAAATTATGGGCATAGAGGCAAGCCAATCGATGTGTCAAAGTACATTGGCCATTTATAAATGGAATCGATCGCTTAAGTGAAAATAATATAATAATTCTTAAATTGGCGACAAACTTTGTTTTGCTTTAGTAATCTCTTCTACAGACGAGGATGTTTGATACTAATATCTTTCTTAAATTAGCGACGAACTTTGTTTTGCTTTAGTAATCTCTGCTACAGACCCCGAAGTTTGATATTAATATCTTTGGCAACTTTCAACTGTGGAATGGTGTCCCTCCATTTATGTTTCGTATGTGATGGAAATATTCTACTAGAAACTAAGTGAAATGGCTTCTAGTGGGCCGAGGTTAAACGCTGCTCCTGGCGGCGACGGTTTGGGAATCCACAAAGAAGTAGCTTTTAATGAATTTTATACTGAGGTACGTAGTTGTGTGATTTACTGTTTACGTTGTTGGTTGTGAAACAGGAGTGCATAGGGACAAGTATCCGTAATGAACTAGTATATGTATAAGTTTAGAAAAAAAAGTTGCGTGGAATTTTGCTATATCCACACAGTATTGAGGCAATGAGAGACAACAACAGGACTTTGTGAGGATATATTTTGTTATATGATGATTTTCTAGGGTGTCAAATTTTAGATTAAGTGTACCATTGTTACTGAATGACGTTCGCATTGGTTGTAAACGGATCTTGGTCACGTAATATATAACACACGGATTTCGGGCACAAACAGAAAAAACTAAAAACTTTGTAACTAAAATAGAGTTTTGTTTTAATTATCAAGTGAGTGACAAATTATGTTTGTGGGGAAACTGTGAAGTTGGCCAAAGTTGCTGAATCTCTGTCCAGCGACTAGTATATGTGGTATTGTCGGCAGGACAACGCATGGTGTTCTGTCTGGAAGTGTTCATGGCTTGGGAAATCTAGGCTTGATTTTCGGGATTGTGTTGAAACATTTTTTTGTATTGCTAAATTTGTCTGCTGTTTGGTTGGTAAATTTGCTTTTTTTTAGTAATGTGTATGGTGTGTGCTTGTGTACATAATTGTGTGGTCCTTGTATATTGAAATTGGTGGGGGTGTAAATTTTTATGAATGTTTTGCTTGTGTTGTTAGTAATTGCATTGGATTGTGTGTAGGTATGGTGGAGGTTATTTTATTTTCATTGGTGAGATTGTTATTGATGCTCATTATATGAGCAAGTTTCTCTGTTCTACTGTGGACAGGTCATTTGAAGTTGATACTGCCTTTAGTTAGTTTTCATGAGTTTTTGCTGTCTTGGTTTGGCTTGTTGATAGTTTGTAGAAGTTTTAGAATTTTTTTGTCTCTCGAGTTGAGCCATATAGCACAATTGTGGTTGCTGGTACCCTGTTCTGTTAGTTTGCATGATTTTTTTTCTCTAGATGCATTGTGGAATTTCTTTTGGGATTTGAGTGTCAATTTTTCATGATACTCTATTTCTGTCGTTTCAATTTGCCTGTTTTCGTATTCATATTGTTAGATTTTAGTTTGTCCCCAACCAGTACCTTCACTTTCATGCAGTAGTCGTGTTAGCTTCAGTATTTTATTATAAAGAATTTTTGCAATTTTTTACTTGTAGGTTTTATTTTTGCACCTTGATATTTTTTAAGGTTGCAGGTTACCATCATGAAATCATGTTTGTGTTGTATATTTGGGCTCAGCTTATCAGGGGTCAGAACTGACAATTGGTATCTGTAGTGTCGGTTTATCCTTAATATGTACTTAAAGACCAAGCGAAGAACTATTACATTGACAGCAGTAATCGTATGGTTCTTGCACTACATAAGATTTCGAGAAGCTGTGATGCGCTGTGGTGTTAATAGAGTATGGAGTTCATGGAAGGACACAGCAGTGTCTTCACGGCCCAGAAGTCTTCAGCAGGTGTCTGTAGTATGTGTGGTAATGAAGAATGAAATTGTTTAATGTAAAAAGTTATCTGGAACAAATAGTAATTTAAGGAACATTGTACAGGAGGGACATACAAATGAAGCAGTGCTGCTGTTAAGATGCTGATGCTCCTCTGTCTGGCCATTCTGATTTGGGTTTTCACAGTTTTGCTAGATCATGAGGCCAATGCCAAGATGGTTCCTTAAGCTCATGGGTGGCCAACTGTACTAGCTTCATAATGCGTGTTATTTTTTGTTAGATAATCCCAGGATGAATAAAGATAAGCAACAGTAAATAAATGTGGTGTTTTGGTAACTTGAAAGATCTCTCATATGATTCTGAAAGCTTCAAAAAGGAAGTGTATACAGATAATTTGCTATCATCTGGCATTGATGTAAACCAAATCTGACAGTTCAGTAGCAGATACCAGGGTGTCTGACTTTATGGGTTTTTAGGACAAAATCTTTGAATTTTGTGGGAAGACTTTGATTGGATTGTGATCCAAGTTTTGAATACATAGAGCTCAGAGATGAGACGGTCAGTCATTTGAGACTACATAAAGTGGCTCAAAAATATGAAACTGATTTTTTATTTTACACTCATTATTGAAGTGTTTGGACTATGCAAAAAATCGGCCAGATCTCTACACTGAATCCAGGTTTTAATGCAGCCGGAGTATCATTTTAAATGCAGGTCTTTTAAATCTTAAGACTGCAGCTGCATTTGATATCCTATTGGAGAAAGCCAGTGTGTGTTTGAAGAATCTAAATCTGAAAGGCCCAAATATGTCACAGCCAAGAAAAATACCTATGAGAATGAAATGTCATCTGTTGCTAAGAAGTGTCCCACGAATGAAGATTTATGAAAGATATGTTTGAAATTCTTGTTCTTCTGAATCAGACTGATCCATGGTCTAACAAAGATAACCTAAGGCAACTATCCCATCTTGAATATACTAATTACATCCTCCCAGACATTTAGAATAGTTACTTGGAGTACAAACAGCATACTTTAACCTTGACGGGCTTTGAGCGCAAACCGAAATACTCAAACCATTATGAATGGGGCACCACCATGTAGGGTAGCCTCAATCATACAACTTATTGCTGAATGTGGTAGGGTTAAAGAACATTTCTAGGAAGCTATTTGGCTACCCAGTCTGACTGTCACTTCCAGTATTGTCAGCATCTCTAAGAGATTACTCGGTGCTCTACAACTACTTAAAACTACTGCAAATCAACAATGACAGTCAAGACTCATCCATCCACTCTTATGTCAAGCAAGACAAGGCTGGGAAAATCATTTTTATGGATGACATTAAAGAATTGTTTTCAAAATGTTGGAAAGAGAAACTGTTTGTCTACCAAATGTAAATGGAATGAAGCTCACAGGTCAAAAACACTCCCAGCTGTACCATGGTTCCTTATGGTTTCACATACTGAAGATGGTCAGACGTTTGCTACAGTAAATCTGTTTGTTATCCAGAATGGTGTTGATGCAGTTGCTGGCCCTGTGAAATCCTGCTCTAGTTTACACAATGGAACTTTTCTTTTGGACAGTACTTTTGATTCCCAAGCACAGCTGCTTGCAGCTTTGCTCCTCCACATCTATGCTGTTCATGTCGTGGCTCAGAATGCCGAATTCTTCAAATGGTGCTATTTACACTATGCTGCTCAATGGTCTGACTGAGGCAGAAATCCAAACATCTGATCAGCTGTCATTGCAGTCCATCAGGTGGTGAAAAAGGTAGATGCAGCCTTAGTGCCACATGCACCCTTTTTCTCACTTTTGATTGACTGGCACTTCCATCAAAGATCAGAGCAGGTTATGAAGTTATCACAGTCAGACCGTACATTCCGAACCTGATTCGCTGCTACCAGTGTCTTCTTTTCAACGACAATGGAAAGTCCTGTTGACACTCGGCCAAATGTGTAACCTGTGGCAGGGACACTCATGAGGGTGATTGTTCGCCACCTCCTCTTCGCTGTATCAACTGCAATGCTGACCATGCTGGTGTGTCTCAAGATTGTTCCATGTATCTTGGTAAGTAGGCTGTCCAGGCGACCCGGGTGAAGGTAAAAGTGCCTTACCCAATCACTCGCAAGCTGTTGGCTGGTTGCAACCCAGTGTTCTACCATTTGGCACTTGCTTCATCTCGCTCCACGAAGGACATGGCCACGCAGACCTGCGACCTCAAATTCATCACCATGGTGGCAAAACCATCCAGTGTCACGGTAGCATTCCCGTCTCCTCCTCCAGCTGTGCAACAGCCACCAAACTTCCGCCTCATGGGGTAACGCCACCTGCTGCACAACTGACAGGTGGAAAAGACAGAGGAAATACTCCTGCGATGACTTCCTGTGTCCCTCCAGTCAACAAACATGTCTTCCTCTGCTATCTGGTAAGGCTCCAAGAAGTCAAACAAAGGCAAATGGTCTTCTCCTTTGGCAGCTCGGAGATCCTCTTAGACCGTGACACGTGACACCCTTCCCCCGGCTGACCTCTGTGTCTCTGGTGCACACCACCAGCTTTTTCTCTGCACTGGACTTCGCAGAACGACAGAAGGAGAATGCCGATGCCTTTGTAGAGCTTATGGAGCAGGATTCTTCAGCCTCTGTGCCCTGTAGTAGTGAATCTTCAAAAGCAGCACTCGGCAGCTGCCAAGGTGACACCCCGTCATTTTTCCCTCCTCCCCATTGCTTGTCATGACTCTCCTCCAGAGGAACACGGGTGGCTTCGACCCAACAGAGGACTTACGGCTGCTCTTACAGTTGCTGCATCTGCTTGTTCTCTGCCTCCAGGAAACAAAATTGTGTCCTCACAACCGCTATGACCTCTCACGTTTTTTCCCCGTCTACATTGAATCCCCCTTCACACTCCCCACCCCTTCACCTCCTTCCTCCCAAGGATAGCATTCCATCTCATGGGGGAGTCATGCTGCTCATCCGGGATGACATTCATAGTCAACCCATCTCCTTGACTGCCCGGCTTCAAGCTGTTGCAGTCCGAATTTTCCTTCCTCACTTGACCTTTTCCATCCCTCCATCGTTTGATATCATCAGGGCAGACTTCCTCCAGATTATTGGACAGCTCCCTGACCCCTTTCTGCAACTCGGTGACTTTAATGCACACCATTCCTTAGTGTGTTCTTGCAGACCCTGTCTTAGATGGGCCCTCTTGGTTGACCTTCTCAATCACCTTAACCTCATCTGCCTTAACAAGGGAGCACCCACGTTCCTTTTACACACACACACACACACACACACACCTATTCCTATTTGGACTTATCCTTCTGCAATGCCCAGCTTGCCCATTGTCTCGAGTGATCCGTTTTCTCTGACATGTACTCGAACGATCATTTCCCGTGTGCTATCCATTTGCTGACTCCTACCCAACCTACGTACACACACCCAAATGGCAGCTTTGTAAGGCCAACTGGTGGCTTTACTCCTCCCTGCCGAGCTTCGATGAACAGAAACTTTCTTGGTCCTCCCACATGTCTTACCTGCCCACCCGCTGTACGCAATCCCTCAGTGTCCTACATGTCTGCCCCTCCCCCTCTGCGGGTCTGGGGGCTACAATAGGCCTGCGGTATTCCTGCCTGTTGTACGAAGTGACTAAAAGGAGTTTCACACTTTTCGGCGTTTATGTTATGATTCCCTGTAGGGTTTGACTTCCATTCTTCAAAATTTTCACAAAGAGCAAGCCAATTGGGCAAGGGCGCCTTACAAGGTGCATCGTGTCCATCATGCATTGAGATCTTCAGCCCACTTGCTCGTTGTCACATTGCAGTCCTGCCCATTCTCCATCTCTTGGGCGAGGGCACCTTCCTGGCTGTGTTTTCCACCAGGCACTGTGCAATCTTGATTTCTGCATTGACGATGACCATGGACTTCCTTGCATCTGATATCCAGCGCGGTAGCCAGTCTGTTGTGATGGGGCTGCCGTGTACCCTGTTGGTTGTAGCCTCCTGACCACACAGGGATTGCTCTGCTGATGCCTGCACCATTAACTCCCCACGTATGCCAAGGGATAGATGCCCATCCCCCTGGGGCATCGGGACTCCCAGCAATGGCCATCGTGCCAGCTGGCCTTTGCTGCGGCTGGGTGGCGCCCGTGGGGAGGGCCTCTGGTTGGAGTGGGTGGCATCAGGGTGGATGACACGTGATCACGAGTTCAATTCAACACACAGAAGTACGACCCCAAATCGTTCCCCTCCCTGGCCAGACCATGGGAGGAACACCAGGCTAAGGATGGCGGTGGATCTTATTTGCCCCAGTATGTTCGAGAGCTGATGGGGAATCTTTCATGACGATGAAGCCTCAGTTTTTTGTTGAATTTAGATGACAAGTTTGGGGAGGTGGAGGGCTTGTCCAAATTGAGATCTGGGTCAGTCTTGATCAAAACAGCGTCCTCTGCCCAGTCATGGGAGTTACTCACTTGTGACAAGCTGGGGTATGTTTCTGTAACCATCACACCCCATAAGAGCTTAAATATGATCCAGGGTATCATATTTCACAGAGACCTTCTTTTGCAGTCCAGCGATGCGCTGCATGCTAATTTAGAGTGGCAAGGTGTACATTTCGTCCGGCAAATCCACCGGGGTCCGAAGGATAATCAGGTTGCCACCGGTGCCTTCATCTTTGCCTTTGAGGTTGATAAATTGCCCAAGAAGGTCAAGTTGATGGTCTACCAGTGTGATGTAAAGCCCTGCATCCCTCCCCCGATCCGGTGCTTTAAATGCTGACTGCAGGATTCTCCAGAAAGAAAGGAAAATCATGGAGTACAAGACCATGGACAGACTGACCTACACTGAGGCTAAGAGGAAATTTGAACGCCTGCATCCTGTGCGTATGACATTGTTGTACGCCGCCGCTACAACACTTCTGGCACCATCAGCTCTGTCAACCCAGGTCACCTTTCAGACCGGGAAGACTACACCTGCCCCCTTGATGATGGGGGCATTTCCCTCCCTGTTGCTCCTGCACCACCTACTTCAGGAGCAACATCCCCCAACCATCGGGGACATCTGTCTCCACTTCTAAGTCAGAGAAACAGTCTTCTTCAGCTTCTCTCGCTAGGAAGGGGTCCCTTGGGTCATTCCCTCCCCAGGTTTCTTCTAGCGGGAAAGATGACACCCGCCAGTGGCTGAAGAGACCAAAAGCAGCTGGTCGTAGGGCTTCACGGTCCTCAGTCCTGGAGACTGAATCAAAGAAACCCACCCAGCTAGAGAAACCCAAGGAACAGCGCAAGAAATCGAATATGAAGACCCCCAAGAATAAGAAAATAGTGGTGGCTTCCACACCACTACTACCTACAAGCTCTGTGGCTGAGGATGGGGTGGAGATTTTGGTGTCCACTGAGGACCTAGATCTCGCCAGACCCTCAGACGCAATGGATATAGACTGCTCAGGCAATAAATCGGTGGCAGCAGGTGTCTCTGAGGCGTAAACTGCCTCATTGAATGTTCCATGCCTTCACACTCTCATGTCATCCTCCAGTGGAATTGCGGTGGTTTTTTCTACCGCCTGGCTTAGCTAATGCAACTGTTAAACTTTACACCTGCTATCTGCATTGTTCTCCAGGAAACCTGGTTCCCAGCAATGCGGACCCCTGCCCTCCGTGGCTATAAGGGATATTACAGCAACCATAGCGACTATAATCAAGTGTCAGGTGGAGTTTGCCTTTGTCCTAAACTCGGTCTGTAGTGAACATGTGCCCCTTCAAACTCTTCTTGAAGCTGTGGCTGACAGAATAAGGACGGCACAGGAAATAACTGTTTGCAATGTATGTCTTCCTCCAGATGGTGCAATAGCCCTGAATGCATTAGCTGGACTGATTGATCAACTCCCTAAACCTTTCCTACTTTTGGGAGATTTTAATGCCCATAACTCCGTGTGGGGTGGCACTGTGCTTACTGCCAGGGGCAGAGATGTTGAAACTTTACTGTCGCAATTCGACCTCTGCCTCTTAAATACTGGGGCTGCCACACATTTCAGTGTGGCTCATGGTACTTACTCGGCCATTGATTTATCAATTTGCAGCCCAGGACTTCTCCCATCTATCCACTGAAGAGCACATGACGACCTGTGTGGTAGTGATCACTTCCCCATCTACCTATCACTGCCCCAGTGTCAGGCACACGGATGCCTGCCCAGATGGGCTTTGAACAAGGTGGCCTGGGGAACTTTCACCTCTGCTGTCACCGCTCAATCTCCCCCACATGGTAACATCGATGTGATGGTTCAGCAGGTGACTAGCACAATTGTTCCTGCGGCAGAAAACGCTATCCCTTACTGTTTAGGGTGCCCAAAGTGTAAGGCAGTCCCTTGGTGGTCACCGGAAGTCTCTGAAGCAATTGAGGAGCGTCGGCGAACACTACAGCGGCATAAGCGACACCCTTCCCTGGAGCACCTCATAGTCTTTAAACGGCTCCATGCCCATGTTCGCTACCTTATCAAACAATGGAAGAAGGAGGGTTGGGAGAGATACGTCTTCACCTTTGGGTGCCACACGTCACCTTCCCGTCTGGGCAAAGATCAAATGTCTTTTCGGGTACCAGGCCCCAACAGCTGTCCCCGGTGTTACCATAAATAGCGAGTTATGTACCTTCACAAACGTGATTGCCGAGCACTTTGCCCAATTCTCTGCGTTGGAGAATTACCCCCAATCCTTTCGCACACTCAAACGTCCTCTCATTCACTACACGCTGCAGTGAATCCTATAATGCCCCATTTACAGAGTTAGCTCCTCAGTGCCCTTGCACGTTGCCCCGACACAGTTCCTGGGCCTGATCGCATCCACAGCCACATGATTAAACATCTCTCATGTCATTACAAGCAACAACTTCTCGTCATCTTCAACCGAATCTGGTGTGATGGTGTCTTTCCATCGTAGTGGTGGGAGGGCACCATCACTCAGGTGCTCGAACCCGGTAAAAACCTGCTTGATGTGGATAGCTGTCGGCCTATCAGCCTCACCAATATTCTTTGCAAGCTGCTGGAACGTATGGTATGTCGGCGGTTGGGTCGGGTCGGGTCGGGTCCTGGAGTCGCATGGCTTGCTGGCTCCATGTCAGGGTTGCTCCCGCTGGGGTAGCTCTACCACTGATAGTCTTGTGTCCATTGAGTCCTCTATTCGAACAGCCTTTTCCAGACGGCAACGCTTTATTGCCGTCTTTTTTGACTTGCATAAAGCATACCACACGACTTGGCGACATCACATCATATCCTTGCTACATAGTATAAGTGGTGTCTCCAGGGACCACTCCCAATTTTTATCGAGACTTCCTGTCGCTCCGTGCTTTCCGTGGCCAAGTTGGTGACTCCCGTAGTTCGATCCATATCCAGGAGAATGGAGTCCTGCAGGGCTCTGTATTGAGTGCCTCTCTATTTTTAGTGGCCAATAACGGTCTAGCAGCAACTGTCGGGCCTCCGTCTCACCTTCTCTGTATGCAGACGGCTTCTGCATTTCGTACTGCTGCTCCAGTACTGTTGTTGCTGAACTCTGCCTCCAGGGAGCCATCCACAAGGCACAGTCATGGGCTCTAGCCCACAGCTTCCAATTTTCAGCCGCAAAGTTGTGTGTCATACGCTTCTGTAGGTGTCGTGCCATTCATCTGGAACCCGCACTTTACCTTAATGATGATACACTCACTGTAGTGGAGACATATCAATTCCTAGGACTGGTTTTTGATGCTCGATTGACTTGGCTCCCTCGTCTTCATCAGGTTAAGCAGAAGTGCTGGCAGCACTTCAATGCACTCCATTGCCTGAGCAACACCAATTGGGATGCAGATCGCAGTACGCTGCTACAGCTCTACAGAGCCCTTGTCCATTCCTAAATTGACTACGGGAGAGTGTGGTTTATGGTTCGGCAGCACCTTCAGCGTTGCATTTACTCGACCCTGTGCACCACTGTGGGGTTCAATTAGTGACAGGAGCTTTTAGGATGACCAGCGTACTGGTGGAGGCTTGTCCCTCCACTGCAGATCAGACGTGCGCGACTGCTCTCCAGTTATGCAGCACACATTCATAGTTCCCTGAGCATCCGAATTACCGTCTCTGTTTCCTGCCCGCGGCAGTCCATCTCCCGCATTGGCAGCCCAGATCGGGGCTAACGATTGCGGTTCGCGTGTGGCCCCTTCTCTCCGAACTGGAGTCCTTCCTTTTACCACCTCTACTTGGGGTCCATTCACGTACGCCTCCACGGTGTACACCTCAGCCGCAGCTTCGTCTGGACCTTTTGCATGGCCCTAAGGACTTTGTTAACCCCACCGCATTCCGATGTCACTTCCTCTTGATTCTTGACATGTTCTGGGGCTCTGAAGTGGTTTACACCGACAGCTCAATGGCTGATGATCACGTAGGCTTCAATTATGTTCATGGAGGACGTATTCAGCAGCACTCTTGCCAGTTGGCTGCAGTGTTTTCACTGCAGTGCTGGCGGCTATATCTCGTGCTCTTGAGTACATCCGCATTGAGCAGCCTACAAGCTATCGACCAGTGCTACCCTCGCCACGCTCTGGTAGAGTCCATTCAGGAGTCCATCTATGCCCTGGAACAGTCCCGCCGTTCCGTGGTATGTGTGTGGATCCCAGGACACTTCGGAATCCCCAACAATGAACTTGCTGGCCAAACAGGCAACGTGGAAACTGTTTCTGGAGATAGGCATCTCCGAAGCTGACCTGCATTCGTCTTACACCACAGGGTTTTCCGGCTTTGGGAGATGGAATGGCATAACAGTACGCACAACAAACTGCATGTCATTAAGGAGACTGTGAATGTGTGGAAGTCTTCCATTCAGGCCTCTTGCAGGGAATCAGTTGTTCTCTACTGGCTCCGCATTGGCGATACATGGCTAACGCATGGTTACCTATTCCGTCGCGAGGACCCACCTCCCAAATGACAGTCGTACAACTCTTGCTGGACTGCCCACTTTTAGCCACTCTGTGGCAGACTTTTAACTTTCCCAGCACACTGTCCTCGGTGTTGAGCGACAGTGCCTCCACAGCAGCGTTAGTTTTACGTTTTACCTGTGAGAGTGGGTTTTATACTTCTATGTAGGTTTTAGTGCATGTCCTTTGTCCCTCTGTGTCCTCCACCCTAGTGCTTTTAGGGTGGAGGTTTCAATGTGTTGCAGAGTGGCTGGCTTTCCCTTTTTACTCGTGGTTGGCCAGCCACTGTAATCTGCTTTCGTGTTTTACTCTAGTCTGTTTCTAGTGTGTCTGTTGTTTTCTTGTCGTCTTTTGTTCCTTTTAATGCCTTACCTTCGTTCTTGTAGCTTTTCCTTTCTTTCCATTTTGTGTTATATGCTTCATCCATTTTATTCTCACACTTGTTGTGGCATTGTTTTATTAGGAACAAGGGACTGATGACCTCGTAGTTTGGTCCCTTCTCCCACCTTTAAACCAACCAACCAACCAACCAATCCTACATGTCCTCAGTGGTACTTCCTGGGAAGTGGATCGGGCAACCCTCCTCCATTTGTACCAGTCCCTTGTCCGCTCGAAACTAGACTATGGGTGTTAATTTATGCAATTGCACGTCTGTCCATCTTAATGCCGCTCAATACAATCCACCACCATGGCATCCATTTGGCCACCAGCACCTTTTACACTATCCGGTTGAGAGTCTGTATGCAGAAGCTGCAGAACTACCACTGCCATACTGCCGTGACTTCCTCCTCAGCAGATATGCAAGCTGTTCGTCTGCCATGCCTGGGCACCCTTTCTATGCCTCCTTCTTAATTGACTCCTTTGGTCGCCAGTATGGGGCACATCCCTCTTCTCTGTTACCTCGTGGAGCTCGTTTTCGGCTCTTACTCCAGCAGCTTAACTTCATGCTAACTGCCACTTTCCTAATGTGTTTGAACCCTTCACAACCTTGGCCTCATACAATGGCCCATGTTCACCTCGTCCTTCATTCACTTGCTAAGGACACTACTCCAACTTCGCTCTATCGCCATATAAGTTTCAAGACCTGCGCAATAGTACTTTTACATACCCCAATTGCTCTGACTGACTTTGGTGTCTGGTGTGCTTTTGTCATTGGCACTGATGTTTTTCGGTGTCTGCTTCCAGAACACTGCTCACTATTTACAGCAGAACTCTTCACCCTGTATCAGGCACACAGTACATCCAGAAACACGGGCTTTTCAATTGTCATCTGCTCAGACTTTCTGTGCCCTTCAGAGCCTCTGTGTGCTGTACACTGTCCATCCCTTAACACAATGGGTCCAGTAAAGTTGTCACTTGCTCATTCTTGATGGAGTCACTGTGATGTTTAAGTGGGTTCCTGGTCATGTTGGTCTGACAGGAAAAGAGGCTGTTGATGATGCTGCTGCCAAGGCTGTAGTCCTGGTACCTCGGCCAACTAGTTCTTCCAGTCCCTCTCTGCATTTCCGTCTGTCAGCAGGTGCTGTCACTTTGGCATCACCACTGGTCTACTGTTCATAGGAACAAGCTGTGGGAAATCAAACCTATTCCATCGGCTTGGACAACCTCTTCTCAGCCCTCTCACTGTGAGTAGATCATTTTAGGTGGGTTGCATATTGGGCACTGTCTTTTTAGCCATTGCCATTTAAGTGTTGCTCCCCCACCACTTTGTGAGTCCCCTCAACCTTTGATGGTTCACCACTTTCTGACTGAATGCCCTTTTTTAACTACTTACTTTCCGGTTTATGTTTACCGTCTGAGTTATCGGCCATTTAGTGAATGATGTGCAGGCTGTTGACTGCGTTTCACTTCTTAATCTGTCGTAGCAATATGGCAAGAGACATTCAATCTTTAGTTCAGAACATCTGTGTCTCAGTGGCGTATTTTATGAACCTTTTTCCAAGTAAGTTTTTCGCTGTCTTTCCTTCCATCGATTTTAATGTGTAGTCACTTTCAACTGCTTTTTTGTCTTTGTTTTCTATGGTTCTGACATGTGTGTATGACCCTAGTCGTTTCTGTACCCTAAAAAAAAAAAAAAAGACCAGAGTAATAGAGAACTTTGAGTGTTAATTAGTTTATTTCTCAGAGATGTAGTTGGGGAACTTTGACCAGTCTGTGATATCTTGTCAACAACAAAAGATATAGGGGAATCAAACTTCATAAAAAAGTAAAGACCTGCCCATTAATGGTGTTTATTTTTATTACAACCTTTTTTTTACAAGCGATTGAAAAAAAGACGCTCAGTGGGGAAGATGCAGCTTTGGCCAATTCAGCACATATAGCTGATAGAAATGCTTGACTCAGACATCAAAGACCATACCTCTGGGTAAACAAGTGTTAACTCTCTTCCAGGTTGCTTCCAGTTGAAGAAATAAGATAAGATTAAAGCATTTTGTGGGAATGTTTTTGGCAATGTGAGAACTTTGGTTGAAATCGTGAAAACGAAAAAGTTCCCGGATGAATCTAATCATTCCTGGTTAACAAAAACCGTTTCTTCACTATTTTTTCTAAAGTTGAGTGGCCCACTGCTGACTCATTCTGATACTTCAAAATACATGGAATCTTGGTCACTTTGTGGACAGCACTCTGCTGTGGACACCAACCACACAAAGTGGGAGGGGCAGAAGAAATATACAGTGGGAACCTTTCAGAGCTTTGGGCAATTTTATAAACACTAAGTTACAACAGCTAAGATTTTCCCTTTTTGAGTATATTATAGTTCAAATTAACACCTGCTCCTGTTACTGTAATTTCTTTTTCTAAAAAATCATAAACTCAGAAATAATATTTTTCTTAATTAAACATCTAATAAAAGATTGTTGATGTACATCGGAACTTCTGTAGCAGTACAAATGTAGTATTGACAGTTTTAAAATGTTCATTAGGACACTAAAGATGTAACCATAGATTGTTTCATTAAAACCTGGCTACATGAACAATGTCTCTACAATTGGAGGCAATGGTGATCCTGCAATTGAAACACAGCAAGGATCTCCCTAGATACGGATGTACAAAACGCAAAGTTGCTTCTAGTGTGGATTTTGACAGTATCACTCCTCTTGATAATCTGATTTTACCACAGGTGGCCATATGAGAATTTTTCCTACATCGAATTCACTATGTTGGTGTACTGTTTGACCAGGAACAGAAGATACTATTTGTCTTCACAAATGTGGGCTGACAAGTGCATTGCCTCAATTCTTGTTCAGTCCATCCTGGGGAGCATTACTCCTACAATTAAGTCAGTAATGCCCCATCAGACCTATGAGATTTTAGTGTGTTAAGAGTTAGTCAGTCCAAATACATCATCATTATGTTTTAATTGCGCATGCTAATATTCAGTAAGGGCACTTAGGACCATGTTGTTTAGGACTTCATTTCAACTTTATGATAATTCCAAATAAAGAATTGATATTCAGATGTAAAATCTTTTTTGGAATGTAATTAATGCAGTGTCCACTAGTCAGTTCCTTCACACATGCCACTGACCAGCCTGCTCAAGGTTTTCTCATGTTTCACTTGTAACTTAAATGAGTTTATAATAGGTGTCAGTGTTCGTGGCTCCTGCGGTAACATCTGCAGACAGAATTCGTAATTCTGAAGTCATTAATGTTCAGAAGTAGCTGTTGGACAAATTTCCTCCGTGAAACACTTTGCAGTGGCAAGCACCATCCTGTCATCAGTCAGGTGCTGTGGTTAGGTGTGATTTTGTTCGATGAAATCACCACAGTTGCACTGCCATACATAAGCATTATTTATCTTGTTTTTGTATACGTGCGCAATCAAGATCTGTGTGGAAAGACATGAGGATGTCTAGAAGGATGGGAATTCACAGTTGAGCTGCTCACATAGATATAAACTCTAAAATAATAATGAGTGGTTACATCTTTCACAAGAAATAAGGAATGTGTTCTAAAGTAGAAAAAGAATAGAATGTTCAAGTTTCGACTGTTAATGCTTTCAGCCTGAAGGTTGGTTTGAGCAGGGCAGTGCTTTTAGACATTGTCCTATGCTGTTGGTTTCCTCTTACCTTTGAACTGACTTATTCAGCCAGTTATCTACATGTGGATACATTCTCTACAAGCTGTCATATGGTACTTGGGGATGGATACCATGAACCACTACTACACATTTCCTTTCGCATTCGACTTGCAGATAATGAGGGAAAAAACACTATCTACACATGTCTGTATGAGCCCTACTTTTTCCTATCTTTGTGGTCCTCACGTGAAATCTACGTTGGCAGCAGTAGAAATGCCCTGCAGTCAGCTTAAAATGCCAGTTCTCTAAATTTTCTCAATAGTGTTTCACAAACAGAATGGAGTCATCACTTCAGAGATTACCATTTGAGTTCTTGAAACATATCTGTAGTACCCAAGTGTCGGTCAAATCTAACGGTCCAGCTCTGAATAGCTTCAAAGTCTTCCTTTAATCCTCTGTGGTATGGATTCCAGACATTACTCAAAAATGGGTCACACTGGTGTTCTATATGTGGTCTCCTCTTTCTGTGCAACAAATGCCAAAGATTGCTGCTTACTCTGCTAGTCAGTTCAAGTATGTATATAGAGAATCTATATCTACATCCATACTCCTGCCGGGCTCAAGGTTCTTTCATGAGTTCGTGCGTGGCATACACGGGCCCTGAGCTCTTGCAGCCCATTCTTCCTTCCCAGGCTGCATTTCTTCCCCATGCTCCTCCCTCCCCCCCTCCCTGTCTCTCCTCTTACCTCCCTCCCTCCTTGTCCTTCCTCGTACCTCTCTCGGTGTTCTTACTTATGTAGACCTGGCTACCTACGTGGCTTCCTGTATTCCAATTCTAAATTTTCTCTATGTAGTGTGAGCCATTTGAGGAAGAACTCCCTCCCTAGTATCTATGGTGTGGATACCTCCCCTCTCTTCCTTTCCTTGCTGTAGTCCCCCCACCCTGCTAGGTTACAAGCACGTATGGCCTGTGTCGTGGGGCTGTTATGTATCCATTGGGCTGAGTTCCCTGTCAACACAGGGATCACACTTCTGATACGTAAGCTGTTGCATGCTCATGTTTGCCTAGGAGTGGTTGCTTGTCATCCTGAAGCATCGGAGTGGGTGGTATCAGGGCGGACACATTGTATACGAAACATATCAAGCTCTAAAAGACTGGCCATTCTTCTATGGCTGTCCCTTTGGTTGGTAATAGATTATTTAATGCTGCTTCCTATGGCCATGTGGCCCTCCTCCCACCTCCCCGCCCCTTCTTCACCACTCCCTCCCCCTCTCCCTCCCCTGGCAAGACCCTGGGAGGGGGAGGAGTGCCAGGCTCGCCAGCTTGGATGAAACACATTCACATATATCTGGTCTGCTGTAGGACAGATAGGCACACGTTCACCACAACAACACTGTAATTTTTGCTGGATAATTTTGATGACAAGGTTGGCAAAGTGGAGTCTCTCTGTAAGACGTGGTCAGGCTCATTTTTGATCAATACTACTACTGCGGCCTGAACTTGCAGCCCTTCTTGCTTGTGATTATCTTGGCAACTACCTGGTGTCCATTAATCCCCACTAGTCTTTGAGTATGGTTCGAGAAGTCATTTTTCACAGGGACCTCACTCTTCAAAACTGATGAGAAACTCAAGGCCAATCTGAAATGATGGAGCATTTGTTTTATTCGGTGTATTCAGAAAGGTTGTAGGGACAGTCACACTGACACCAGTGCCTTCATTCTGGCATTTGAGGAAGATAGCCTCCCAGAGAAGGTCAAGGTTATGTATTATCGTTGTGAGTGAAGCTGTATGTCCCAAGACCCATAAGGTGTTTTTGGTTCTTGCGTTAAAGACAAATGTTGTCATCTATGTGGTGAATGTGGACACCCACTCCATGAGAGGAGCCCTTGTGTTCCACGTCCCGTTTGTGTTACTTCTCATGACTGTCACTCTCCACACTCACCAGATGGCCCAGCTTTAAGAAGGAAAGGAAGATACAAGAGGATAAGTCCCTTAATCATTTATCTTACACTGAGGCTCATCAGAAATATGACATTTCACCTGTGCTGATGACTTCTACTATTGCATCTTTTACATCCTTTCTCCCTCTTCCTTACACCCTCCCCCCCACCGATCTCCCCCTCCCACACCTTCCCTTGGGGGTGCCGCTCACCCCCTCCAGTCCTCCTTCAGTGTCCATTGGTGATGGGGCTCCTCCTGGCACCCCTTGTCTGGGGCCTCTCATGTCAGAGGCCCCCTACCACAACTTGACCACAGGACACACAGTCTGCGCATCCCAAGGTCACCTGCTCTCTTTCAGTTCTTGATCTTGCAGAAGCATGCTCTCCCTCTGTGCCCTGTCCTCCTCAACCTACGAAAGAGGAGGGGGGACAAGTGCCCCCTTCCCCGATGCTGCCAGAGGTGCTATCTCCTCCCCCCTTGCAACCTGCATCTGACCCCTTATTTATTGATGTCATCCCATCCTCATTGGTGATGCATGGTGACCCGGCGGCATGATTGGCTCCAGCACGTTCGTTTTCCATTTGGAGACTGACTCCGTGCTTATTCAGTGGAACTGTAATGGATACTACTGTCTCCTTACAGTTTTGCAGTCTGTTATTACCTTTGCTCAGCAGCTTGTCATTTTCCAGGAATCTCATTTTACTGGTACTCACTTAATGATCCTTCATGGTTTCTGTGCTATCTATTGGAATGGGGTCAGCCCTTTGAGGGCATACGAAATATATGGATCCCCTTCATACCACATTGGAAGCATTTGCTGTCCGGGTCCACTTGGACTCTGCGGTCAGTGGTCTCCCTCTTGACAGGCCGTCTACACCTGCTGCCCTAACTGCCCTCCTTCAGTGATTCTCCCCTCCTTCCTCCTCATTCAGGATTTTAATGCCTATCGTCCGTTATGGGGCAGTGCTTTTTCATGTAGTTGGGCCTTCCCATTGACCAGTTTCTTATGGACCATGACCTGTGCCTTCCTAATGATGTTTCCTATACTCATTTTAGTGCCACATATGGCACTTTCTCTGACATTGATCTTTCGCTCACTTCCCCTCCCCGTCTTCCTTCCTTACACTGGTCATCGCATGATGACCTCTGTGGTAGTGACCACCTCCTGTTGATTCTCTCTTATTACCTTCCCACTTGCTGATGATCAGGTTACACTGCTGGGCTTTCCACTGTGCAGATAGGGCCCTATGTACTTCCCGTGTTGTGTTTACACCTTCTTTGTCAGGTTGTATTGATAAAGTCATACATGATCTGTCGTATAAAATAATATGCGCTGAAAGCATTGCCATTCCCTGCTCAACGGGCCACACTCACCACCGGCCAGCTCCTTGCAGAACAGCCATTGCCACAGCCATCCATTATGATCGTCATACCTTGCAACGTTTTAAACGGCACCCGTCCGGTGCTGGTTTTATTATCTTAAAACATCTTCGCGCCAAAGCCTGTTACTTAATCAAATGGAGCAAGTGGGTGTGTTTGGAATGCTTTGTCTCCTCTAGGTTCTTCAGTCCCTTTGTCGCAGGTGTGGGTTACACTCCACACCCTCCAAGGTTGTCAGCAGCTGTTTTCCATTCTGGGTCTTGCAGTTCTAGGTGGCCCTTGTACAGATCTATCAGTTCTTGTGGAATGCCTCATGACCCATTTTGTGATTGCATCAGCCTCCTATCTAGCCACCTTACTCCTCTGGAAACAGCAATCTGAAGCTTCTAGCTTATGTTTTACCCCTTGTCAGGTGGAATCCTACAGTCAACCTTTCACTGATTGGGAGCTTCTTATGGCCCTCTCTTCTTCCGACCATTCAACCCTTCACTCTTGATTCCAGCCATAACCAATGAATGCTTGAACACCTCAGTCCTCCATAGCATCATCTCCTCCAGGTGTTTAACCATATTTGACTCAAAGGCATTTTCCTCTCTCATGGTTCGTGCCTGTAAACTCGGCAAGTATCCATCATCTCTTGATAGTTAATGCCCAGTCAGATTGACCAAAGTCCCCAGCAAGTTTATAGAATGGATGGAGGTTTCTTGACTCAAATGGGTCCTTGAATTTTGGGACGTTTTATTTCCTTACCAGTGTGGCTTTTGGGAGCCTCAGATTGATCATCTGCTTTGATTGGAAACCGCAGTTTGGCATGCCTTTTCTCAGAGCCACCATCTTGTCGTCATTTTCTTCGATCTTTGTAAGGCCTATGACATAGCTGGGTGCCAACCGTCCTCCTTACACTCCATGAGTAGGGTCCTCGGAGCCCCCTGCCAAATTTTATTCACCAGTTCCTGTCCCACCGGTTGTTCAGACTTCAAGTTGGCACAGTTCTCAGCTCTCTGCAGATGCAGGAGAATGGTTTTCCACAGGGCTCCATATTAAGTGTCCTTTTTCTCATCACTATTAATGGACTTGGGGCTTCTGCAGGACTGCTGATCACCCCTGATCTGTAGGTAGATGTTTCTATATTTGGGCTAATTCCCACTTGGTTGCCTCTGCAGAACAGCAAATCTAGGATGCCATCTGGCGCACGTCCAGGTGGACACACTCACATGGTTTTCAGTTCTCTCCCCTTAAGTCGAGTGTGGTGCATTTCCATTCCAGTGTTATGGTCCACTCAGATCCAGAGCTCCTTCTTGACACCGACACCTGACTGTAGTCCCCCAGTTCTGTTTCTTGGGACTTTTTTTTTTTTACAACAAGCTTGCTTGGCCCCCACATCCATCATCTGAAGGTTGGCTGTTTTCGTAATTTGCTTCCTTGCCAACATCTCTTGGGGCTCGAATCATTTGATCCTTCTCCACCTTTATCGGGCATTAGTTCTTTCTCGTCAGTACTATATAACCCGGTTCACCATTGTGGTACCCATTCAGCCACTGCACTAGCCCTGTCAATAGTGTTGTGGTTGACACTGGGATCCCTCCCGTTTTGGTTCAGCAGTCCCAGCTCGTGGTTTCCTGTGGCATTGTTATCTGCTCTTCACTGTTCACCCCTCCTATTCTATTGGGATCTGTGTTGCTTCTCTCTGCTGTGACTTCCATCTGCCCTCCTTGTCCTCTCCCCCACGTTCTGTGCCAGCCATGCCCACTTGGTAGTTCCTCGGCCCTGGATTCAGATGGATCTATTCTGGTATCTGAAAGCTTCCATTGTTCCAATGGTGTCCCATTGTTTGTTGCAAACACTCTTACCGGAGTTTCAGGATACCATCGTTTTTGCACCAATGGCTCTGCATCCGTTGGTCATGTAGGATATGCCTTCATGTCTACTGTTAGCATCGAGTACCATCTCTTGCCTGCCGTGTGTAAGGTGTTGATGGTGGAATTGATGGCCATCTATTGGGCCCTCTTTTTTTGTTAAATAGTCCTCCCTCAACCATGTTTTGTTACACACAGACTGAATGAGCGGCCTTCAGGCTATTGCTCAGTGTTTTTCCTGCCACCTCTTGGTCTCTGTCATCAATGACCTTCTCACCAATCTCTGTGGATGCTGCTTGTTAGGTTGTCCTTTGAGTTCCCGGCCATGTGGGTATTAAGGGTAAAAATAATAATTTGGCTAGGTCATCCGCCACCTAACCTTCATTCTCCATGACATCTCTGGTGGTGGATTTATGGGTTTATGTCAAATCCCTTTTTACTCAATAGTGGGCCACCTCTCAGGAGGCTACCCCCCCCCCCCCCCGCCCTTCTTAACAAACTTTGTGCAATCAAAGAGACTCCCACCATGTTCTTCCCTCCACCTATCCTGGTGGGAACCTACCATCCATTGCCGTCTTTCTATCAGCCGTACTAGGTTGACCCATGGTATTTTATTCTGCAATTAGCTATCGCCCGTTTGTAGTTGTGCTCACCCTTCCTGGTAGTCCGTATTTTGCTGGACTGCTGCTGACTTCTGGCCCTTCATACTAAGTATTCCTTTCCACCTTCCTTGTCACGGTTGTTGGAGGACAGCCCTCTCGTGATTCTCTGTCTTCAGATTTCTTCGTGAAGGTGGTTTGTAATCCCAGGTTTAAGTCCTTGAAGTTCCCTCATGGAATTGGAGTCCCTCACTTAGTGCTGGCATTAGTTATAGAGGCCTTGGCCTTGCCTCCATGCAGGCCAGATTCTCCACCCTTTCCCCTTGTGTTTTCTCTGGTCAGTTTAGTTCCCCCTCTCCTGGTGGTATCCCTGTTGTCTTGATCATGCTACAGTGTGGGGATTGTGATGGGTTGTCGCGATGCTGGTGCTCACATGCATGTAGCAGTTCTGGTGCAGCCCTGCTCACAGTTTCCTCCCACTCCCTCCTCTTCTTTCCTCTTCCTGCTGCCCTGACGTTTCTTTTATCTCATTGTTTGCCTGATTTCACTTCCTCATGACTGGACTGTCTTGCTTGTGTTGTTCCTCCTTTGCTTCCTGCCACCTCAGATTACAGTTCCTCGTGGTCTCACGTGCTGAAGACGGTCAGTCCTTGGCCACGGTAAATCCGTTTATTTTTCAGAAAGGTGTTGATGCAGTTGCTGGGCCTGTGAAATCCTGCTCTCATTTACGGAATGGCACTTTGCTTTTGGAGACTGCTTCTGATTCTCAAGCACAACAACTGCTCGGTGCCTCACTTCTCCACGGCTACCCTGTTCGTGTCGAGGCCCGTAGAACTTTGAATGCTTCCCATGGTGTAATTTACACCGGGCTGCTCGACGGTCTTAACTGAGGCCAAAATCCAATCTTACCTCTCTGATCAGGGTGACATTGCCGTCCATTGTGTAACAAAAATGGTAGATTCCTCCTTAGTGCCTATCCGCACTCATTTCCTCACCTTTGATAGAGTGGTGCTGCCATCCAAGATCAAAGCAGGCTATGAAATTAACACAGTCCGGCCATACATTCCGAACCCGATGTGCTGCTACTAGTGTCATCATTTCAACCACACTAGAACGTCATGTCGACACCCAGCCAAATGTCACCTGTGGTAGGGTTGCACACAAGGGTGATTGTCTGCCTCCTTCTCCCCACTGTATCAACTGCTGCCACCATGCTGCCTCCTCTCGGGATCGTCCCGTGTATCTTGATGAGCGAGCTGTCAGAGAGATCCAGGTAAAGGAAAAGTGCCTTACCTGGTAGCTCGCAAGTTACTGGCTAGTCACAAACTCTGTGGTCTGGCGTCTGTAGTTCTGTTCTTGTTACCCCTCGCTCCATGAAGGACATGGCCATGCAGACATGCAACATCAAATTCAGCTCTGAGATTGCGAAATCGTCCAGTGTCAAGGTAGCATCGTATCCCCCCTTCCTGCTGTGCAACAAACCATCAAACTCTCGCCTCAAGGGGCAAAGCCACCAGCTACACAACCAGTAGGCAGGAAAGGGCAGAAGGAGTACTCCTGTGTATACTTCTTCCATCCCTCCAGCCAAACAGCGGATTCTTCCTCTAAACAGAAAGGCTCGAAGAAGACCGTCAAAGAGGAACGGTCTTCTCCTTCACCAACTCGACGATCCTGTTTGATGGTGTCGCCACGTGGTACCTTAACCCGGCCGGCCTCTGTCTCACCAGTGCGCACCACCAACTGTTTTTCAGCATTGGACTCCACGGACCGACTGCACCAGCAAGCTGATGCTTCTGTGGACCCCAAGGAGCAGGATCCTCGTGCTTCTGTGCCCTTTAGTAGTGACTACACTGGCTGTCTCTCGGCAGCTGCAGAGTTGACACCCCTACATCTTTTCTCATCATGACTGTCCTCCAATGGAATGTTTGCGGCCGTCTGTCCCACAAAGAGGGTTTATGGCTGCTTTTAGCATCACAGCATCCCCTTGTACTCTGCCTTCAGGAAACTAAATTGTGCCCTCACGACCGCTTTGAGCTTTCACATTACTTACTGCTTCATTTTGACCTTCCCCCTGAGCTCGGCTTTCCATCTCATGGGGGCGTCATGCTGCTCATATGGAATGAAATTCGTATTCAATGCATCTCTCTGACTACCCATTTTCAAGCTGTTGCACTTCACCTTTTTCTTTCCCGCCTTTTTCCCTCTGTACCAACTATGTACCTCTATCATTCAATGTCACCAGGGCAGACTTACTTCAGCTTATTGGGCAGCTACCTTCCCTGTTTTTGCTACTCGGTGACTTCTCCCAGGACCTGTCAGAGAGGTGCTCTGTTGGCTGACCACCTTAACCACATTAAACTCTTCTTCTTTAACACTGGAGCACCCACCTTCCTTTCAGACTCCTTACTGCTGCAGAATGTTCCATTCCTTGCACTTCCTCTTTACCACATTGTGTCCCAGTCCCTTGGTGGACTGAGGCATTCCGCGACGCAATTCGCGCACGGAGACGTGCTCTCTGGGTTTTTAACTGCCACCCTATGATGGCAAACTGCATACATTATAAACAGATGCATGCAAAGTGTTGTCACGTTCTTTGGGATAGCAAAAGAGCTAGCTGGAGTTCATTCACTTGTTCTTTTAACAGTTCCACCCCTTCCTCTGTCGTGTGGGCCAGCATCCGACGGCTCTCTGGTACCAAGATCCATTCCCCAATTTCTGCCCTGACAGTAGCAGATGATGTCATTGTGGACCCTATTGCTCTCTCCAACACCCTGGGCCGCCAGTTTGTGGACGTTTTGAGCTCTTTGCACTATCACCCTGCCGTCCTCCATTGGAAATGAGCAGAGGAGGCTCACGTGATACCCTTCTCTTCTCCGAATTGTGAATGCTACAATGCCGCCTTTACTATGAGGGAATTGGATCATTCTCTCAGTTAATCTCAATCCACTCCAGGGCCAGACGCCATCCATATTCAGCTGTTGTGGCACCTTTCTCTTTGGGGGGGGGGGGGGGGGCAAGCTCTTTCTGCTTAACATGTACAACCGCATCTGGGCAGAGGGCACATTTCCCGGATGCTGGCGTGAAGCCACCGTCATATCCATACCTAAGCCCAGTAAGGACAAACCTTCTTTTTAGCTATTGCCCCATCTCTTTTATCAGCTGTGTTTGCAATGTGATGGAACAAATGATCCGTGCCCGGCTGGTATGGTGGCTTCAGTCTCACAATTTACTAACGCATGCACAGTGTGGATTTAGAGGGTGGCCTTCTGCAGTTGACCATCGTGTTGACCAACGTGTTGCTTTGTCCAACCATTTCATGAATGAATGGTTTTGTGCGGAAATCCCAGACTGGCCGTATTTTTAGATTCAGAGAAGAACTGCAACACCTGCTGGAGAACTGGTATCATCCATACTCTTTACACGTGGGGCTTCCTTGGCCGCCTGCCCTGTTTCCTTCAGGCATTTTTACAGGATAGAGTTTTCAAGGTGCATTTGGGTTCTGCTTTGTCGGATGTCTTTATCCTGGAAAATGGTGTGCCTCAGGGTTCCTTCGTGAGTGTCATCCTCTTTGCTTTCGCCATTAACCCTATAATGGCGTGTCTCCTGCCGGGCATCTCCGGCTCCCTTTTTGTTGACAATTTTTCCATCTTTTGTAGTTCTCCATGGACCTGTCTTGCTGAGCAGCGTCTTCAGCACCGTCTTGATTGTGTTAACTCCTGGAGCATTGACAATGGCTTTCGCTTTTCCACTGCCAAAAACGTCTGTATGAATTTCTGGCAGCGCAGATAGTTTCTCTCACCATCTCTACACCTTGGGCCTGTTGCCCTTCCGTTCATTGAAATTACGAAATTCTTGAGACTCATGCTCAATAGGAAACTCTTGGTCCTCCCATGTATCTTACCTGGCAGCCCGCAATGCGGTCCCTCAGTGTCTTACATGTCCTCTATGGTAATTCCTTGGGTGCCGATTGAACCGCCACCCTCCATTTGTACCTACCAATCCCTTGTCCGTTTGAAATTCGATTATGGGTGCTTTGTTTATGCATCTGCATGCCCATCCCTCTTATGCCGTCTTAACACTATCCACCATCATGGCATCTGTTTGGCCACAGGTGCCTTTTACACCAGCCCGACTGAAGCTGCTGAACTACCACTGTCCTACTGCTGTGACTTTCTCCTCAGCAGGTATGCATGCTGTTTGTCTGCATGTGTGGCGACCCATCCTATGCCACCTCCTCTGATGATTCCTTTGATCATCAGTATGGGGCTTGTCCTTCTTTTCTCTGTTACCTTCTGGAGTCCGCTTTCAGCACTTGCTACAGCGGATTAACTCCACACTACCTGCACGTTTCCCGGTGGGTGTGAACCCTTCGCCACCTTGGCTTTGTGAAGTGGCCCATGTTAACCTTGGCCTTCATTCACTTTCTAAGGACACTACTCCAGCCTCAGTCTATCATCTTCAGTTTCATGACCTTCGCATGGAACTTCGCGATAGTACCTTTGTCTTCACTGATGGCTCTTGGACTGACCGTGGGGTCAGGTGTGCCTTTGTCATCGGCATCTGTGTCTTTTGATATCAGTCCCACTCCTCAGTATTTACAGCTGAGCTCTTTTCTTTTTACCAGGCCATGGAGTACATCTGGCAACACAGCCTTTTCAATTGTGTCCTCTGCTCAAACTCTCTCATTGCCCTTCACAGTCTATGTGCACTGTAAACCGCCCATCCCTTAGTGCAGCAGGTCCAGGAAAACTATCAACTGCTCACTCTTGGTGGAGCCAGTGTGATGTTTCTGTGGGTTCGTGGTCATGTTGGTCTGCCAGGAAACGAGGCTGCTGATGCTGCTGCCAAAGCTGTGGTCCTTGTACAGCAGTCTGCGATTACCTATATTCCCTCCAGTGATCTCTGTGTTGCCGTCTGTCAAGAGGTGGTGTTCCTTTGACATCACCAATGGTCCCCCTTTCACGAGATAAAGCTGTGGCTTACCCTCTCCCAGCGGCTTGGACGACCACCTCTCGTCCCTTCTGCCGGAAGGAAGTTATTTTAACTCAGCTGTATATTGGGAACTGCCTTTTTAGCCATCATCATTTGCTAAGTGGCGCTACCCCACCACTTTGTACACATAGCACCCGATTTTTAAGTGTTCGTCATGTCCTGATGGAATGTCTATTTTTTGACCTTTTATGTTCCCATTTGGGTTTGCTGTCCGAGTTAGTGACCATTTTAGCAAATGACGTGTGGGCTGTTGACCACATTTTACTTTTTATCCTCCAAAGCAATATGGCGAAGGCCATTTGAGTTTTATTTTTGGACCTCTATTTCTGTATGGTGTCTTTTTTAGCCCTTTTTCCTTGTGCCCATCTTTAGCTGTCTTCTATTATGTTAGTTGTGATTGACTTATAGCCATTTTTTAACTCCTCTCTGTCTTAGTTATATAGTTTTGACTTGGGCACGTATGACCCCAGTTGTTTGTGCACCCTAAAAGAAAAGAAAACAAAACAAACAAAACAAAACTCATTCTGTTGCTTCTGTATGCCAGGAGTGCCTATTACTGTGTCAATCACACAGGGAGTCTGTGTGATGATCAAACGGAGGTATGTTTGTACGACCCTCCTATGTGAATGATTTCGTAAATGCTAGAGTTTAAAACTTCAGCTTTCCTTTTGCTGTCTTCTATTTCTGCTTCAGGGTGGTCAGTAAGTGACTGGTTAGAAGCCTTTGATCTCATTAGTGCTTTGACATGGGACCAGAATTTTCTTGGGTTCTTGGCAAGATCTTTTACTAAGATATGACAGTGGTAGTTGTATGCTTTGTGTGTTGATCTTTTTGCACACACCAGAATTTTACTATTTTTTGCCAGTTATCATTTGCATGTTCTTTTTTGAACCAAGAAGGCAACAGTCTCTGCTTCCTCAGCATAATCTCAATTTTGTTATTAAACCAGAGTGGGTCTTTTTTATCCTGAGTGCACTTCTTCAGCACATACTTCTCCAGAGTGTGACTTAGAATCAGTTTAAACTTGGCCTGTAACTACTCTACATCCATCATATTGAGGCTAATGATGTTCTTTCATTGTCTTGAGTGAGGTGCTAACAACTGCTTATCTGCTCTTTCTAGCAGAAATATTTCCCTTGCCTGCTTGATGGGTATATTGCTGTGAAGACATCATAACCACTAATCCCTGCTTGTGTACTTGATAATGTCAGACTTGTTTGTAGCTAATGTCCAAAATATTTCCATGGCATGTTGGCTATTGAACTAGCTGCTCAAGGCAGTTTTTGGAAAATGTGTTCAAAAGTACTTCACAAGACTGCCTGTCCATACCACCTGCAATGACTCCATAGATGTCCCAGTCTGTACTTGATAGGTTAGTTGCCTCCAACTAATATTGTCTGTTCAGTGTATTTTTGCTTTGTTGAGTGTAGACTTTCTTTGAATGCTTCAGAAACTGTTACAGCAACATAGGGTGACCGTTAAAAATGTCCAATAATTAACTAGAATTTACCAAGATATGTTACATACTTTCAGATAATTTCACAGCAAGGCTCAATTTCAACCTAATAGACACAATATTTTCATCTTCTGCAATGAACACTCCCCTTCCACGGTATCTAATCTCTCTTTCCAGTATATATTCCATACCTAGTTAAATATTTCATAGCTTCCTACTTTGGGTTTCAGCCAGCTCTGTTCCAAGAATAATTTGAACATGGCAACTTCCCTGGAGGGCAGAAAATTCAAGAACAATGTTATAAGTACTTCAACTTACAGTTAAACTTTTGACAGTAAACATGTCTTTACTTCATACATAGTTTGAACTCGTTCTCTGCGTTTGTCTGGCAAGCATCCATCAGGGAACCTAAAAGTGCAACCTAGTCTTAAAATCCCTCATGTGCACTCAACAAGTCCTCTGTCACCTGAGTAGCTGCTGCGTTTGTGTTGCACACGCATAACCTACAGTTTAATGTGGGCTCAGAGCTATGGTGCAACTCTGCATTTTTTCATCTTAACAATTTTTGTCAGAGATGTGAGAAATAAGTGAAACATAAAAATCCTAGGATTGAGGAAATATTTAACATCAGGCCTTTTTATTTTTAGTCTGGCACTTTACCATTAAGCCACTGAGTGCAAATTCCTGTGATTTGTATCATTGATTTAAGTTTATAAAATTACCTGTTTTATTTTTATTTTATAGGTGAAGGAGATTGAAAAACGTGATGCTGTACTTACACCAAAGCAACAAATTGATCGCCTTTTGCGACCGGGATCTACCTATTTTAACCTCAACCCATTTGAGGTTCTGCAAGTTGACTCTGAAGCCAATCTTGATGAAGTGAAGAAAAAGTACAAGCGTGTATGTATTTATATATTTTCATGTTACAAGCTTTGTCAATGGTAATGCCTTATTTAGTAAAATGATCATTATTGCTCATATGAATTTTCTGCATGTTAGGTCTATTCTGTTAATCAGAGAAAAATATAAAATAAAAAAAGAAAGTCGCCCAGCTGTAAGCAGTTAATTCTTTCCAGCCCTTTCTCAAATGCTGCAGCTAAGCCAGTTGAACATCATGTATGTTTTTTACTGTGTATTGTAAAGATTCTTCTAGATTTTTTGGAATAGTCCAGTAACCTTGTCATGAAATGGGAGGGCCTAAGTTACAATTTTTTGGGGAGATGTGGGAGGGGGAGGAATGTGAGTGAAATGCAAAATTCAAGGTTGCAATTTTGGCACGGCATATGACCCCCCCCCCCCTCCCCCCCCCCCTCCCGATTTCTGAGTATCCCAAAAACTATTAAATGTTCACACTTGAAAATTTCAAGCTAATTTTCATGTTTCATTATATACAGTTATCTTTGTATCTTGGATAATTTGTCTGAAGTGATTCAGTGAAGTAAACATTTATTCAATGTAATATTTGAAAGGGGATGATGCATTGGTATAGGAATGACGATACATAATAAGGGATAGGAACCTGATGATTTCTGTGAACCTAATATTATGAGTGAGTTGATAAAAAAACTAAGGAAATGTAATGTGATATGAAGTTAGTCACAACAATGCATTGTGAATGTTTACAAGAACAAACAAACAGTCTGTTTATGTAGTGTGTCTAGCATGCGCGAGTCAGCGTCACCTTCTGTGTGTGGGCAAAGCATTTCCAGCAGCACTAAACCAGTAGGCAATGAAAGAAATGACCCCCCCCTGCCACCCTCTCTCCTCTCCACTGTTTTCATTCCTTTCATAACTCCCTCTTCCCTTTCAAACTATCTCCTCCACTCTCCACTCAATTGATAGCAAAGGCTAGAACAGTAACATGCAGTTGATTCACTTTTCAATATCATGACTTGAAAATTGGTTATTTTTGCCATTGAGACTTGAAATTTCCACAATGTTGGAGAAGGGATTGTCTGAGAGTTCTGTGTGTTTCATATGTAGTGCAATTTTAAAGGAAGGTCATCTAGCGTTGAGGAAATAAATGGAGCTAAAACCCTAAAAATGTCCAATGCTCCATTGGGAAGTAGTGACAATGTTTATTGAAATGTTTTGCTGAAGTTTATGTACATACAACATGCCAGAAGCTTTACAACAATCCTATTGATCAGAACAACTGTTAAATGTGGAGACACACATGTGACAAGAACTTCCACTGAGAAATTAAACTTCAAGAACAATGTTTCCTACGGGGAGAAGTCATAACAAAAGAATTTCTTGATGCTCGGAAGAAAAAATTGACTGAAAAAGTGATACTATTATTACTGTCAAGGAGGAGTGGAACTCATACTGAAAGTCACTAAAAGAAGTGATGAATGGGTGATGAAACTAAAGGAATGAATTACAGAGGAGACTAACTTAGTAGCACTTGACATGAGATAGCATCTGTTTTGCTTAGTATGATATGAAAAGCAACATCCAAAGAACTTCCAAGTGGTGGTCATACACAGTGTACCCATATTTGCTTATCTTGAAGAGCATGCAGATTAGTGCCAGTTTTTACTTCCCCTACTTTTCGATCTGATAGGAGAAAAAGCTTGATGGAGTATAAAGAAATAACTGACTGACAAGTATGGGGATGACATACTCATCACAGACATTACATTAAAAAAAAGTTATATGCTCCGAGAATACTGATCGCTAGATCCTTAGAAATGGCTGATATGAAGAAACCGGTAAAATAAGTCATCAGCATGAAAGGTTGTCAGTTGCGAAGGCAGCTGCTCATACCATTTAAGAAGGCATTATATCGCAAGTTTATGACACAGCTGCCCACAAATGTCAACTGAATTCTTGAGTGATGTAAGATCTGTAATCATTGAGTCACTCAAACTATTCTTGGAACCTTTGATCCTCACAAGTAAATGAATCATCGTGGATTGTTATTGTACAAAAAGTGTGTAGCTCTTACACATTCGATAATATCATCGGTGTGGCCCCACTTCTTTTTCTTTTAGTACTACATGGCATTGGAATGTAATTATATCACAAGTTTTAAGTCAGAACATCTTGTTGAAATGCTGGAATTCATAAGATTTTCAGATAGTTGGTAAATCCCAATAACTCAGTACCTGGAAGGAAGAAGGAAAAATACAATGCTTGACATTTTGCTCTGCTAATCAACTTGTACACCGGAATCCCTTTGTGCAGTTGGACACATTTGACAATCATGTGAACAACAAAGATTTATCAAGAACTGTTATAAAAGAATTGAACAGCATTCATTCAATACCTAGAGATATTACACAACTCAATACAGATGCTGCATGGCTGTATGGCAAGAGTTTGCTACTACCTGGGTGGGTGGGTTCATGGAAGAGGCTACAAAAGACTTGCCATTTCAGAAAATTAAAGTGGTATGACTACCATTCATAAACGACCTCCCATCTCATTGTGATACCATACTCACTTCCCTTCGAATGGTGAGCCAGAAATGTCAGGCTTATGGCCAGAAAACCTGGTTTGTCACATTCAACCAACCATTTTACTTTAAAGCAAAAGAGATCCTAAGCAACAGTAGTGATTCTGATGTAAATAATGTGGGTGTGAGATTGGGAGTATTTCAGCTAATAGTGTCATTTGTATTATTGGCAATATAATGGGGCGGGAGGGGGGGGTGGTTAAAAGAGTTGTATGCGAATGTTTATGATTAAAACAGTATCGACAAGGTGATACCTGTCCATTCATATGTCAAAGCTGCAAGGTGTTACACTTGTGCCTATCTAGCGTTAGCACAGGAGGTGGTGAAAACAATTGCCTTGACAGCAGAAGCAATATTTGTGCACAAAATATTCTGTCAGACTGTGACAAATCTACAATTTTAAAAGTGTGTGAAAAAGACAATTCCACAAGAACTGGGTGGAATTGGTTACATAGTTCATCTGAACCTAGAGGATGAGAGACTATATTTTGCATCTGACACCATCTAACAATTGCTCCTGTTCTTTCATGTTGCAGGCCACTTTTTTATGCCAAGTGTGCGCATCTATCTGCAGCACATCTTGGACATAAGCAAAAAGATGGATTCCACTGAATATTCAGTATTTACAGATGATGGATCCTTCACCATCAGTTGTTCACAATAGTTCTGGTTGTGTGTGGTCACATTAGCAGTTCTGGTTGTGTGTGGTCACATTAGCAGTTCTGGTTGTGTGTGGTCACATTCTGAGCAGCACGTAGAAATTAGATTTATTTTGTAAAACGGATGTGATAATGTTCTTTAGCAGTGGAGTTGTAGGAGAGAAAAGGGTCAACTGTCTTACGGCCAGAGATATTGGGAAGAAAGCAATGTTGAAGGCTGTAGGTGAAAACTTACAAAATGTCAAATTAGAGTGTAAAACCAAAGTTCTCTCTCATGTGACTATTGACCACCTCACACTGTTTCACAGGATATGCATTTTGAAAAAGTCAGATGAGGATTTGATCTTCTTCACATAAGAGTTTTCACCATTCACAATGTCTCTAGTCTCTTGCTGGAATGAAGAAGGCAATAAGTTCTTTTTGTATGCAGCATTCCAACCTGTCAATCTTGAGTCATGAGGGAAAACTAAATTTGTTGTTGTAGGTGGTGGTTATCTCCTTCACAAAGTGCTGTGACCCAAGCACTCCTCATTTGAGTTGCTAGTTGTCTAATATGTACAATATATCAAGGCATGGTACAGTCAGACAATAGCTGTTTTGTTTGATGGTTATCCAACAGTGCCTGGCCATAAGAGTACAAAGGACCCTGAACATAATTGCTGAGTTTAGGCACATTCTTCTTTGGAGAGGATATTTGAGGAGACAATCACTTTTAATGTTTCCCAAGAAATTTTTTTGTTTGTTGATAAAAACAAATATCACAGCTGCTGAATGGTAAATTTGAAGCCGAACACATGGAGGGGTTTGAGGCTGAAGAATATGCTGGTGTGCTGATCATCACTATAGCTATCAGAAAGGCCTCTCATTTTCAGGTTGTGGTTACTGCAGTAGAGGATGTAGACTTGTTAGTCATTCTCACTGGTCTCAGGAGTCCCACACGAGGTATCATATACCTTCAGAAATTTTGAAAAGGCAAAATGCCAGATGTCTTCCATTCATCGACCTTGACATTCGTGGTCAATCGCCTCATCACTTTCACTCATGCCTTCAGTGGGTGTGATTTCACGTCATGCTTCTTTGGACAGGAAAAGCTGAAATTGCTCCAGATACTACAGAAACATGTAGACCTTAAAGAGACAGCTGCAGTTTTTTTCTAATTCAGCTGTGACACCAGATGAAATATCCGAAGCTGGGGAAAAACAGTCATTGAGTTGTATGGCGAGGAAAGACCCAGTCAACCCTCTGTTACCTGCACTACCAGTTCTTCACAAAGGCTACAGCCAAGACCAGTTTCAACCTGGCCAGACTTCCTCCCACGAAAGGTGCAGCAAAGCTACATTTGTTTTGCATATACCACCAGGTGCAGCAGCAGGCAACAGCCAGTCATGCGAAAACCTTCCTGAAATTATGGTAGAGTTTGATTTCAACACCCAAGATTCGGACGAGCTCAACAACGATGAGATGGACAGGCTGTTCGAACAAATCAAGGAACAATATCAGATATACTTCCATCAAGGTTTTGCCTTGGGATAATCAACAAATATTTGTGTTCCATTTCAGTACGTTCAGGAAGAGGAAAATGGCACTGGAGGAGGTGGATTGGCAGATTTGTTGGCCCTGGTCCTTCAAATAGGAGAAAACATCTTTAATTCAAATCTTGTGTACACTATAATTCACTTTATTTACACTTTTTGTGAACACATGATGTAAATGTTTGTTAATTAAATTTTTATTTGCTCTTTTTTTTTTCTTCAGTTTGTTGACTTGTCCTGAACAGTGATGTCCCATCAAACATCCCCTCCACCACTCTTCAAAATGTTAATTGAATAAATGTTTACTTCACTGAATCATTTTAGAGAGGTTATTGAATATATAAAGACAACTGAATGTGATGAAACATGAAAATTGGCTTAAAATTGTCAAGTTTGGAAAATTTCCCAAACTTTGAAAAGCTGTATCTCAGAAACTATTAGGTCTTCTGCTCCTGTTTTGATCTCAAAGTGTAGCAAATTCAGCCTAGTTTAAAAATCTGTAGAATGAATGCTGTTGAAAATGAGTTCCTTCATGGTCAAAATGGGAAAAAACTAAAAAAAGTCCAAAAACTGCAGTTTCAAAAGTAATTGGGGTGGGGGGGGGGGGCTTCTATGGTCAAAAACTTAAATTTTGCATCTGTCACATCCTTTACAAGGGAAAAGAAGAAACCCACTACAATCACTCAATGCAACTTATGATGGGCTATTTAAAACTTAAATGCTAATTATTTTCTGCATCTTGTAAATAGCAACAGTGGCAATACATAAATTGTAATCTGGTTTCGTTAAATTTTAGATTTTACTCAGCATGTTTGAATGCACAAACAATATACACAGAAAAGTGATCTTGGATGTTTTTGTAATGGATATGTATTTTAAATTTGGTTGATTTGTTGATGCTGTTCTTAAATTGAAGCAATTTATTGGCAGACTTTTACTTCTGAAGAAAAAGGAAATCGGAATGTAGATTTGAACAGTCTTGAAGCCTGTGCACTACTCCTGCTTCCACGAATATCGCAAGGATGTTATAAAGCCGATCTGAAGGTGTGCCACACACTGAAGGGATGGTTGGCTGTTGAGGCGAAAGTCATTAGCAGCCAACTTCTGGGGAACCTACAGAGCATCAGTTGTACTGGGCTTAACCAGACAAATGGGACTCTGACTGGGTGAACTGTAGAGATCACTAGGTGTTTGTGGGAACACCATGTAACCACACAAACACAAAAGCAAATCTGTAAATGGTGTGGGTTGGCTGTTACAGGTCACAACATTGGTTATAGATAAAAATCTTTGAGTTACATATTCTGTCATCTAAAATTATTTGTCATTCATAGTTGTAGATATGAGAACCAACAATCCTTATCATTCGTTTTTTAAAATTCAGGGACAAATAAATACTTTGAAATAGAAGACGATTCTCATCTGCTTGGTAACTGTCACCCGTTAGCTTCAGCCTATGAATTCACTGACTCACTCAAAAAATTCTTCGTAAATGTTTTTATGTTTTTAAAACAGCTGTACTTTCTTCCACATATCTCTTGGCGCAGTGCACAATATTATACTGTTGTAATAAAGAAGCATTTACTGCCAATACTAAAAGTAACATAAAACAAATGGTATTCCAGAAGTCACCAGCAAATGGATGCTGCTGCTAGTCATCCAGTTGAGTTGTTGATTCCAGTGTCACGTCATGTCATGTGCTACATCTATCGTACATGGTCTAAGATGATAACTTACTTGGCTGAACGAAGTCTTGCAATGAATACTCAAATGTCTTCGCCGATCTCCAGCTTGTACCTCGAATAAAATAACAACAGTGATCGACATATACTACATTTAATATTTTCTTGTTTTCTTATCTTTAAATAAGTGCCCAACACCAATGTTTCTGTCTAATCATTCATATATTAATTACTCAAGGCCCAAAGTCAACGTGTGACAAGGTTGCATCATGGCTGCTTCCAGACTAACTGATAAGACTAGTCCCTCTTTTTCCTTTCATATACATCCCGTGAAATTTACGTATATACGCTCATGGAATGTCTATGGACTTGCGGGACAGTGTGTTGTGCTCCAAAGATATACTATTGCTACATCCAAGCAGCTATTTCTACTCAACGATTCTTTTTAAATAGCTGTCATGCATCATCCTCAAATATTTTCTTCTCAGTGCACATAAAAATAGAAAAACTGACGATAGCTTAGATTTAATTCATCCTATTTCCACTCAGAGTATCACATGTCAGTAAGAACTACATTAGTATGCACATCACACCCTTAGAGTTGCCCATGACACTGTATTGCCCACGAAGCAGGGTCATTTGTCCAGTGCCAGATTTCATTGTAAACAGCTTAAGTAATCACCCTGCTTGGAGCAAAAATTGTCATGTTTTTGTAAAAGAAAAGAAAATCCAAGAAATTAAAGTGACTAAGACAATTCCTTTTACTGAGAAGGAGAAAATTACCCAGAAGGCCTTGCAACTCTTGCTTTCCCATCTTCCTTTGCTTCCATTGTGTGAAAAGTGTATTCAAGGGCAGTACTGCTATGGAAACACAAGCAATACGTATTACATAAGCAAATATCCATGTAAATGTACAAACGGTAATGCCCATTGTATCAAGTCTGCAGCTACTTGTAAACTAGTTCCAACAGAGAATAGAGCAGAGAACATTCAACCTCAAAGCTAGATGCACAAAGCAGTTCCACCTGATCCGTGTAGTCTGGATCACAACAAAAAATGAAATACACACCAAAAAAGTCAAAATCAAAAGAAACTTGGCACAATAGCATCAGATAGGAGGAGGTTAGTATTAACTGTGAATACACATATTAACAAAATAGGTCATTGTATTTCTACTCTCATTGTCCACGATGTCACCAAAGAAGAGACATGTTGAAAGAAAATCTGTAACTGCTCCTGAACTATACTGAAATTTGAGTGTTTTCTTAAACATATGGAAGGAGTAAAGCTTGTAACACAGTACTGGCAGTTGTGCCTATGCATACAAGAGATTCATTTCAAACCTTCAGACAGGCTACACAATCTGTGGGAAGGATGACAGAGGGTGAGAGGGACAAGGGTGGAGCAGTAGTGTTCATTATGATACATGCCATTCTGTACATGTTATCCTCACCAACCATCTCGTTGTGCAGCCATTCAGGTTTACTCACCATTAAGAGTACCTGAGTGCCCCCTGTACCCTCCACCTTGTAAATATGTTATGACGAGACTGGAGGGCCTTGGCTATAAAATCCATTGTGCTGTTCTCCTCCTTTGCCATTCAGTGAACATCTACTGCAATGTTACTCTACATACAGTTGTCCCTGTTATCAAATAGTCTACAGGTTTCTCTTGTTTGTTTTCTCAATAAAAGGAATGTTGAATTTTCCAGCACTGCAAACAGATCACCCACAGCTATTGACCTGTTACTTGGCACTCCCACAGTTTAACACTCATTTAGAAAAAGCTGAGGATATGCACTCTAGTGATCATTTTCCAGTTAAAGTGCATCCGGCAGATACACAAATATATGCAATCAACCCACATAAATGGGGTGTTAAACAAAGCCAACTTGATGTTTACAGCATCCTTATTGTATCCCAATATCAATCCAGCATCCAGGAACTGTGACATTACCGAATGGTTACTGCGTTGTTGTTACTTTTCCAAACGGCATCCCATACAAGCAATCAGTTGTCTTTACCTGCAGTTACTCGAACCCTGGCTACTTGAGCTTTGCACTGCTCAGTTTAAAAAGAATAGCTTGATGTAGTCATTGGGTCGAGCCGCGCACATCTGCTTTTGTTTCCCTCAACTAATTCACTGCAAATAATGACCTGTAGCTGTGATCCTGCAGTCAAATAGCATATGTATGGTTAGAATTGCAAGTTAATAAAATACACAGAAATATGAAATAAAATTTAAATGAATAATTTGATAACAAGGATTCTATTTTAACATCTGTAATTGATGTAGACAACAGAGAATTATGTTGAATAATGTTTGTTCAAGAAAGGACTTCTCAAGTAAATGGAAAGTTGTCCTACAATTTTTAGTTAAAACGCAAACAGAAAATACGGTAGCAAAATCCCAAAACTAACTTGTAATCCATGAAAACTAAGCCCATTTCACGACCATAATACTGTACATTAAACATTCACCAGCTCAAAATGGTTCAGAGCTAAACCTGATGGTTTACAAATTAACATACTTGATGCAAAGAATAGTAACTCGTACTCCGTTTGCAAAAGTTAAAAAGTCCTACTCTGGAACACATTCAGAGCTCTCATGTTAGTCCCTTCAAAAGCTACAACTGAATTGTGCACATTACCATGGTCAGGTCTGCATGCTTTCAGCACTTGAAACAGTGTTGAATTGCTCCCTTTAACTCTTCACTCAAGAAGTCCCAGTCTCCACTTAACTCCCATAGTGTTCCACTACTGTCTGTTTTTCCATTGGCTGAAGGCCATCCCCACCAAAATACATAGTTCTCTCTTACTACAGACATGATTTAACTCATCTTGACCACTTCCTAGACTAAACTATTCTGACAGTATTTAAATAAGAGAAATGTTATAAACATTCGTGTGCATTTAGATAATTTACAATAAGTGTAAATAGAGGCTTGTCCATAAAAAAACTAAGTGTTGTTGTGCAAGTGTGCTGACTATACATGACAACAGATTGTGCTTGTATATTGTTCAAATGGATATTTAGGACTGCTTTATAGAAGTGTATTTTGGGTCTCTGTCCATTGTGGTGACTACTTCTAAATTAGCACAGTTTTTTAATAGTTCTTTTCATAAGAAAATAATTCTTTTCATTAAGCATTTAATTCATATTTGGCAAGGCTGCTGATAACTGTGCCAATAATTGCCCTAATCCCTATATCACCACCACCACCACCACCACCACCTAACCTACTGTGTAAATTGTTTCTTGAGGAAACATTACCACATATCCTAGATGATCATGCAATATGATCAGATCACATTTTAACCTCCCTGTGGGGAAAATGGGTATTACAATTGGATTTAAAATCACTCTTTTTTTGTAGATGGCTTAGGTGTTAGTTAGGAGGGGCATTTCCTGACAGTTGTTTTGTTCAAAGGGAGGACGTGGCCCAGCCCCACCCCAGTTGAGACATAAAGAGACATAAACTCCAAATCTTAACCCTCCGTACGTTAAATGTATGTCATTTGTTTGTATCACATGTAATGTATTAAATGACTTTTCCTTTTTATGATACCCACTCCTAGTGTCGATGCAGTGGGCAATGGAGTCGTACGGCACATATTTCACCCTTGCTGATGCTCTGGGAAACCTAAGCATGTGCTCTTCTCCTGCTACTCTACTTTATATGTGCGTGTCCTAAATCTTCTTTCATCAATACTTTAGGTTCACTGTTCTCTGTAAGTCATTTCTTAGGGCATCATCACAGCTCTTGGCTCAACTCTATCCACATTACTCGCAACCCTTCTGTTGGCTCATTAATTATAAGGATAAAGGTGCTAATAACTACGCTGTTGAATTCCGTGGAAATCTGTTTTAACATCATTATGATGTGCAGTGTGTTAGTTGAACAAAAGATGGGATAGGCAATTACAAAAATATACACTGTGTGATCAAAAGTATCTGGACAATCCCAAAACATAGGTTTCTCATATTAGGTGCATTGTGCTGCCACCTACTGCCAGGTACTCCATATCAGCAACCTCAGTAGTCATTAGACATTGAGAGAGAACAGAATGGGGCACTCTGCAGAACTCACAGACTTCGAACATGGTCAGGTGATTGGGTGTCACATGGGTTGTACACCTGTACGCGAGATTTCCGCACTCCTAAACATCCCTAGGTCAAATTTTTCCGATGCCATAGTGAAGTGGAAAAGCGTACAGGCCAGCCTCGCCTGTTGACTGACAGAGACTGCTGACAGTTGAAGAGGGTTGTAATGTGTAATAGGCAGACATCTATCCAGACCGTCACACAGGAATTCCAAAATGCATCAGGATCCACTGCAAGTACTATGACAGTTAGGCGGGAGGTGAGAAAACTTCGATTTCATGTTCGAGAGGCTGCTCATAGGCCACACATTATGCTGGTAAATGCCAAACAACACCTCGCTTGGTGTAAGGAGTGTAAACATTGTACGATTGAACAGTGGAAAAATGTTTTGTGGAGTGACGAATCATGGTACACAATGTGGTGATCCGATGGCAGGGTGTGGGTATGGCAAATGCCCGGTGAACGTCATCTGCCAGTGTGTGTAATGCCAACAGTAAAATGGTGGTATTACGCTGTAGTCGTGTTTTTCATGGAGGGGCTTGCATCCCTTGTTGTTTTGCATGGCACTATCACTGCACAGGCCTACATTGATATTTTAATCACATTCTTGCTTCCCACTGTTGAAGAGCAATTCGGGGATGGCAATTGCATCTTTCAGCACGATCGAGTACCTGTTCATAATGCACGGCCTGTGGCAGAGTGATTACACAACAGTAACACCCCTGACCTTAATCTTATAGAACACCTTTGGATCTTTTGGAACACCGACTTCATGCCAGGCCTCACTGACCTACATAGATACCTCACCTCAGTGCATCCCTCCATGAAGAATGGGCTGCCATTCCCCAAAAAACCTTCCAGCACCTGATAGATCATATGCCTGTGAAAATGGAAGCTGTCATCAAGGCTAAGGGTGGGCAAACACCATACTGAATTCCAGCATTACTGGTGGAGGCCGCCGTGAACGAGTAAGTCATTTTCAGCTAGGTGTCCTGATACTTTTGAGCACTTAGTGCATATGTTCACATGCTGCCCATTTTCAAGTTTGTAACTAACTACTTTCTTTGTATGACAGTGGTTGTCAAAATTTGGGCTCCAAGGCACGACATCCTTACTACAGAGCCACTGCGAAAATATTCCAGTGTCAGACATGTCTTACAACAGTGATTGATATAGAGTGTAGGAGAAAAAACGGCACTCCCCCTGGTGGGCTCACAGTTCTTTTGTGAGTTAGTGTGTGGTGTACACAGGGCCTTGAGCTATTGCAGTCCATTCTTCCTTCCCTGGATGAATTTCCTTCACCATGTCCCTCCCTCCCTATCCTCGCTCCTTCTCCGCTGCCCCCTCCTCCTTATCTCTCGTTGCTCTGATTTGTGTCAACCTGGCTATCCACCTGGTTCCTGTATTCCTTGAGGTTCTTTCATCCTTTTTGGTGTTTATTGTCCCCTCTTGGGATTTGATCTCCACTTCCCAATTTTCTGTCTTTAGTGTGAGCCATTTGGGGAAGAACTCTCTCCCTAGTGCCTGTGGTGTGAATTCCTCTCCCCTCTTCCTGCCCTGCCACAGCTGTTCCCTCCACCCTGCTAGTCACCTGCACATGTAGCCAGTCCGTGTCGTGGGACTGTTATGTACCCAACTGGCTGAGCCCCCTGACAACACAGGGATCACTGTGCTGATACCTGAGCTGTTGCCTCCTCTTTATGCCAAGGAGTGGTTGCTTATCATCCTGGAGCATCGGAAGACCCGGCAACAGCTGCCATGCCAGGCGGCACTTGCTGTGGCTGGCCTGACCTGAGCGAGTAGGTGGTACTGAGTGGATGTTTGGTGCATGAAGTATATCAAGCTGCAAAAATCTGGCCATTCTCAAATGACCAACTCTGGATGATAAATGTTACCAAATGGTGCTTCGTATGAACCTGCAGCCATCTCTTCCCTGGCCATACCCTGGAACGAGGGTTAGACTCGCCATAGTGGGATGAAACACTTTCTCGGCTAACTGGTCTATAATAGGATGGAAAGGAACACGTTTCACTGCCACAAAGCTGTTGTTTTTTGTGGAGAACAAGTTTTTGCGAAGTGGAGTCTTTTTACCAATGTGTCGTGAAGCCGAACGTCTCGTCACCCATATGGTGCTTTTGGTGCTTGTGTTTTGGACATGCCTTCTTGCTGTATCGTGGACCCTCTGTTTGGTGACTGTGGACACCCACTCCATGAGGGAAGCCCCTAAATTGTTATGACTGCCACTCTCCATGCTCACCAGATTGCCCAGCTTACAACAGAGAAAAGAAGATCAGAGAGTAAAAGTCCCTGGATCACCTGTCTTATGCTGAGGCTCATCAAAAATACAATCAACTCCTGCCGGAGATGCCATTTCCCCCTTGTGGACTTATTCACACCACCGCCTTTGGGGGAGTGCCACTTCGATGGATAGGGGTCTTTTAATTGACCAACTTATTGCAGACTTCAATTTGTCTCCCCTCAATGACGGTTTCCCTACCAACTACAGTGCTACTCAAGGGGCCTTTTCTTCTGTTGACTCGTGATCTCCTCCCCTGCTTTCGTTGCTTCCCAACGTTGGTCACCCCATGATGGTCTTCGTGACAGACCACTATCCAGTGATTCTATCATTTCCCTGCCACTACCAGGCAGACAGGCCCCCACGTTGGGCAGTCCACAGAGTCGATTGGCTTTTACATACATGTGTTGTGCACTTAGACAGCCCCCTCTCGGATTGTGTTGATGTGGTCATGCAACAAGTCTCTGACACGATTTTTCATTCTGCTGGCACTGCTATCCTACTATCCACTGGTCCCCCTTCATTGTCTGCCAGTACTGTGTTGGACCGAGGATATTGTAGTTGCTATCCAGGTCTGCCAACGGGCACTGTTAAAATTTAAATGACACCCTTCACAAGCCACGTCTCACGACGTCATTAAGCAGAGTAAAAATGAATGCTGGGAGCACTGTTTCCTACCTTGGGGTGCATGCCTCTTCATCACATGTTTGGTCCAAGCTCCTAAGCCTGCTGGGCTGCCAGGGCCTTATCCTGCAGTGTGTTCCATACACTGATCCGTCAATCCTTGCAGAACACCTCGCAACACACTTTGTGACAACATTGGCATCTTATTCCTATCCTGCTACCTTTCTCTGGCAGAAACGATGAGTTGAAACAACCCCCCCCCCCACCCCCCCACCCTTCTGTTTCAACCACTGCCAGGCTGGAGCATCTAATGAACCCTTCACTAAATGAGAGTTCATGTAGGCTCTTACCTCGTCACATGACGCAGCCCCAGGCTCAGGTTCCATACACAACCAGATGATCCACCACTTGGATGTTACCGAGAGGCAGCATCTACTCAGGGTCTCCACCCGCATCTGGCTCATGGATGTCTTTGCCTTGCAATGGCGAGACAATGTTGTTATCCATGTTCTTAAGCCCAGGAAGAAACCATCAACTCTAGACAGCTACCAACCAATTAGCCCCTGACCAATGTACTTTGTAAACTGCTGAAGAGGATGGTTAGCTTCAGATTACGTTGGACATTCAAATCTAGGGGGCCTTTAGTCCCCTGTATCGTTGTGGCTTCCAAGGAGGACGATCTGCAACTAACCATTTACTCAGACTGGAAACATCAATCAATAGGATTTTACTAACCACTAATGCCTTTTCGTGGTCTTCTTTGACCTCCATAAGGCGTACGACATAGCTTGGTGCCCATCTGATTTTTATCTGCGAGCTTATATCCCTTCGGCTTTTGCAAGTTCAAGTTCGCATCTCACTCAGCACTCCTTGGACAAAGGAGAGCGGTACCTCACAGGGTTCTGTGTTAAGTGTCACATTCGTCCTCATCACCGTCAATGGACTTGTACCTCCTGTTGGCATCTGGTTACCCCAACGTTGTATGTGGACAGATTTTTACATCTGGTGCCTCTCACACTCAATAGCATCTGCTGAGCGCCAGCCCTCAAGACACCATACGGTATGTTTCTGCATGGACCCTCTCACATGGCTTCAGGTTTCTCCCTCCAAAAAGCGAGTTATGCACATTTGCCTTCGACCTCCAGTACACCCCAATCCAGAACTTTATTTAGGCAACCAATTCCTAGATATTGTAGCACAGTCCCATTTCTTGTGGCTTATTTTCAATAAAAAGCTGACATGGCTGCACCATATTCGCCACCTGAAGGCTATCTGCATGCAGAAGCTTAATGCTGTCTGTCTCTTGGGTCACACATCTTGGGGTGAAGATCGTGCTACTCTTCTCCATCTTTACTGTGGTCTGGTTTTGTCCACACTAGATTATGGTAATTAGGCTTATGGCTCAGTCGCTCTTTCCACTCTGAAAATACTTGACCCCGGACTGACCTATTCCAGGGTCTCTGTCACGCCTTTGGTCATCTGGCGTCCTGTACATTCAATCCCAGCGGAGTTCCAGGGTGCTACCATCTTCTACACTTAGGCTGATAGATAAGGTGGGATATGCTTTCATGTCTCCTATTGGCTTAAAACACCATTTATTGCCAGCATTATGTTGTGTGTTTACAGCAGAGCTGCTTGGCATTAACAGGGCCCACCATTTTGTTACCTGGGCCTCCCTCCACAGTGTTTTGATATGTACCAACTTAAAGAGCAGCTTGCAGGCTACAGACCAACACTATTGTTGTCACCCTTTGGTCTCTGCTATCCTTGACCATCTCTCTGCCATTGGCCATGCTGCCTGCTCAGTTGTCTTTCTGGGTCCCAAATCATGTGGGCGTCCCAGGGAATGGAACTGGCTGACCGTTTCACTAGAGAAACAGATACTGACACCCCCTTCTCTTACATGGTTTCAGCTGCAGATATGCAGATCTACATCAAGTCTCTCTGCCCGAAAGTGGAATGACATCTGGTGTGCTGCTGTTCTCAGTAATGAACTCCACACAATCAAGGAGACTACTGCAGTTTGGCACACTTCCTTCTGCTTGTCTCAGGAATAGTCCACTGTCCTATGCGGTCTACACATTGGTCATATCAGGCTCACCCATTGTTTTTCTCACGTAATGTGTCAAGTATGGCTGTGGACCTAGGCTGACGGTATCCTGTATATTGGTGGATGTCCCCACCTCTTTTAGCCCTTTGTACTGCGTATAGTCTCACAGATTCCTTATCTTTAACGTTAGCAGACAATTCACGAATGGTTGAACTAGTTTGCTATTTCCTTTGTGAAAATGGTTTATTTTCAGATACAATGTTTGGCTTTACTCCTGGAGCAGGGGCAGGGTGGTTGTGGTTGGTCCTTCTCTTCAGTTTTCTCGCTCTGGGACCCACGACCACTTCCCCGAGCAGTGACTGCTATTTTATCCCTTTGTTTTTCCAGTTTTTGTGTTTGGTCTATCCTTTTATGCCTTCTACTGTGTGTGTGTTTTAACTTCCTCATTTTATGGTTTGACACCTCTGACTGGATGTGTCCACTTTTAGCAGACCCTCTCTCTTCTGGGAGTAACTTTGGAATCTCAGGACTGGTGAACACACCGTTTAGTCCCGTGACCCCTTCTCAGTTCATCAATCAATCAATCGCAGATGCGGGTATTCTCCCTCTACAAATACGACGGAACCAACTCTAGGTTTCTCATGCAAACGCCATTCAACGATTCCCTGACCGTCCCTTGTATTCTGTCTTCTGATACCTGCCCTTGGGTGGGTTTGCCGATTGGCACGTGTCTCACTTTCCTCTGTTGGGATCTCCACTCCCTGGAATGTGCACTGTGTATTCTTCCTGCACCCCACCTTGGGTGGTGCCTCGACCACAGATCAGGACCAACCTATTGCAGGGTCTTCTACAATGGTGGTTCTGAGATGATAGTGGCATGGAACACCATTTACTGTCAGGATCATGTATTGTGTTCACAGCAAAGCTGCAAGCCATTAACAGGGCCCTCTGGTTTGTTACTCAGGCCTCCCTCCACAGAGTTTTAATATGCACTGACTCAATGAGTAGCCTGCAGGCTACAGACCAATGCTACTCTTGTCACCCTTTGATCTCTGCTATCCATGACCTTATCTCTGCCCTTGGCCATGTCACCTGCTCAATTGTCTTTCTCTGGGCCCCACGTGAGGGTATCGCAGGGAATGAATTGGGTGACAGTTTGGCTAGAGAGACAGATTTTTACTCCCCATTCCCTTTCATGATTCCAGGTGCAGATATGCTGAATCACATCAAACCTCTTTTCAGATTATGGTTATCCATTACGGATATCTTAGAACTGTGACTGTATATTGAATGTAAATAAGTTATACAGAACTGCAACCAGTCACTTTTTTGAATAATTATGTTTTATTCCATAAACCGGTTTATGAACCTTTTTAGGTTCATCTTCAGATGCTTTCAGGAAGTTACATCATTACTGCTAGCATAATGCTGGGTGCTGGCTTGCGACAGTATAGGCAGCTTTTTTCGGTTAGTGTCCATCTGTCTGCCTCCATTTTGATGTCCAGTCACATCGTGCTTCTGCTATCTTGGCTGACATATTTTGACTGATTATTTTTATTCTGATATAATTTGGAGTCACGTTTTCTGAGACACTTTTTATTAAATCTTATTGCAAGGATGGCTGTCGCAAGCCAGCACCCAGCATTATGCTAGCAGTAATGATGTAACTTCCTGAAACCATGTGGGACCCATTGCCACGCCCCCGTGAAAAGGCTGCTCTTTTATCCCTTTGGTTTTCCAGTTTTTAGAGTTGATCTACCCTTTTATGTCTTTTACTGTGTGTTTTTTCAGCATCCTTGCTTTTTAGTGTGACCGCTCTGACTGAATCTGCCCACTTTTACCAGATGCTTCTATTTTACTCGTGTATCGTTTGAATTGTGGGACCAATGACCTTGCTGTTTAATCCCATGACCCCCTCAATCAGTCAATCAAAAAAACTCCGTTTACTTATATTTGTGAGTCATTGTAAGGTACATGCCATCCACTGCTAGTGATTGTGTGAAAGTTAACAAGGAACAAGAGATGAGTATGTGCAGACTGATTCCTAGATTTGAGAAGTTCCTAGTGAACAGCAAAGCTCATCCATCCCATTAAGTAAGCTTACCAGGACAGCCACAAGAGACAATTAGTATCTTTTATTTTTATCAGTTTCTCTTTATAATTTTACAATAGCATCATCAGAAATGGAACTCACAGTTTGAAATATATTAGCTGGCTGATTACTTTAAACTGTAAATTACAGAGCTGCTGATGATGCTCTTTTAAAGTTATAGAAGAAAACCATAAAAATTACACATACTGGTTGTGACTTGTGGGTGTCCTGATAAATTTGATTTAAACAGTCACTATATTCCTTGCAAGCAGTGTCTACTTTAGCTACATCCTGTTAATGATAAATCTGGTCAATAGATCGCTGCATTAAGCAGGCTTGTGTTTTGACTTGGTGCACTGCAGAAAAATCCTGAAGTACTGTTTTAATGGAAGAGGAACTATAACAGTTTAGGAACCACTGCTCTATGTTAAGGGAGGAGCTGTTGCAAGGAGAAACAACTTGAATGCACATTTTGCAATGCTTCCATTGTGTATCGGACATTTTATTTCCATGAATGGTGTGAAAGGTCAGCTCAGCTTTTTGTGAACAACTGCCCTTTCCTCCAGGTGTGCGGGGTTTTTCAGTCATGATTGTCAAATTCTTATGTTATTTTCACCTTCTGGTTTCCTGGTATATTGCCTCAGTGTTCTGAGCAGTACATGGTGAACTACCTTCTCTTAGTGACATCATTCAGAAAGAATGCTTGATATATCATCATTAGTTTCACATTGTGTTCTGTGTGAAACTATATCAGCTTCTACAATATTCAAATTCACCATTTGATACAATATAAATCTGTATATCTGACTGCAGTCTTCCTTCATACATGCTTTATGCTTCATTTCTTTCAACAAGTGATGTGGCTGCTAGTTGTCACCAAAAGCTTTATCAGTGAATGAAGCTTTGCAGGGAATGAAGCTCAGCCCTGTACTGCTGTGTTGAACTACAATGAAAACTTATGTGGCTGTCATAATGTGTTATTGCATAGCTTACTGGATGCTGTGATAGTGAGTTTAGGCTCAGAACTAGTCATTAAGTGATAAAGGAAATTATGCAATTTATTGCATAATTTGAAAGTGTGTTGACAGTTTCCAACTAGTATGTTTTGCAGCTATTGATTGTTTTCAGCCATTTCTGTGCTGTTCTGTCAAAGTAAAAGGAGACATTGGGAGGCACATCATAGTGTTCCACTGCATTTTTGTATTCGCCGGTTCTTGACTTGAAAAACCATTTAGTTGGACTGTGACCAGTGTCTGCCAAATACAAGAATGAAGGCTGTGCAGTTAGTGGACGTTGGATTAAGCAGATGGGGCTTGATGAATTAGGGAGTGTCCTACTCATTGCAAGGTCTAGGGCTCAAGATTTAGTCAGTTCTAGGATGTTTTGGCATGGCCGGCCGGAGTGGCCGAGCGGTTCTAGGCGCTACAGTCGGGAACCGCGCGACCGCTGCGGTCGCAGGTTCGAATCCTGCATCGGGCATGGATGTGTGTGATGTCCTTAGGTTAGTTTTGTTTAGGTAGTTCTAAGTTCTAGGGGACTGATGACCACAGCAGTTAAGTCCCATAGTGCTCAGAGCCATTTGAACCATTTTGTTTTGGCATGTTGCTTCTGGCTTGAAGTGTGAAAAATGTCAGATAGCATCTTGGCTAGAGCCCCTCCCCTTATTTTGCTGAGTCAGATCAAAGGTTGGAGAAAGGCAATATCATAGCAACAACTCTGATAGGGCTGTCATTAGTGAAGCACTCTTGTGTTTTAAAGCAGCATTTGACTTGGACAGCTTTACTTTTAAAGAGCAATGTACACCCTGTGTTGGGGTTCTTAATTGCGTAAGGCTCATTCCATGGTTATGGACCTAACATTTGCAAAGTTTACATTGAAGTATTAACATGAAAATAAGACTTGAATATGACTCCATACTGTGAAGATTTGATGATAGCAGCTGTGTTGATTTGCCAGTAAAAAAAGGAACAGGAAGTGTTACAGACATAACAAAACCTTCATTTTTCTTATACCTGTGAGTGAGCTTCTTGACTTCTCTTTTCTGTGTGCAATTGATTGGAGGTTGTGGTGATATGAAGTACCCGGGCCTCCAAATTTTTTCATAGTAATCAGAATCACCTACTGAATAAGAGAGCAGTGTCATTAGTGAAAGAAAAACATTAAATCACAACACAAACAGAGGTGAACTTCCTTCTGCATAGGCACTCTGTCATTGGAGTATGGCCTTTAAATGTTCTTGAACTTGGAAATTTGAATTTAGGAATCATTGGCAGGAGGTGAGAATCTAATCTGAAATATGCAGTCAGTGACTAAAACTGCTACAGGACAGTGGATGGTATACAGGTGGGAACAGAGGTTGGGTAGTGGCTCTGGATGTACACCAGATTTTTTAATCCTGAAAGTTCTGTTCGACTTGCCCTGAAATTTAATGGAAGCAGCCATTTGTAATTTTGTTGGTTAAGTTACTAATATAAAGTATTTTAAAGACATTAGATCAGAACTGATGCTAAATTTGCATTGTTTGAATGTACTTCTGTATGTTCATTAGGTCATCTCTGTGTCAATTTGGTTGTCAGATTATTCCTTCCGTAAAGTATGAAATGCTGAAAGTTTAATAAAATTTAACTTTCAGCTGTCCATATTGGTTCATCCAGACAAGAACCCAGATGACCAAGAACGTGCTCAGCAGGCATTTGAAAGTGAGTATTCAAGTTAGAGAATTATTTTGTCAAAACTAGTTGGAGGAAGGTGATGTTCGTTACTCACTTAGTGTTTTAAGATCCTTGTACACAGACCCTTCGAGTGTGGATTTTTGAAGCCAATGTCTATAAATTGTTTCTTTGTACTGCAGTAACCAGTATAACTAGTAATACGCTACTCATTGTATTTTAATCATAGGCATGATTGTTACTTAATTTGTGGCTGAAACCAAAGCTGATTAACATTTTCAGTAACACTGGGTAAATGTGCTGCTATTCTGTCTCTACTGTACTGTTGTTTTTGTCTATAAATATGAAGAGGGGGCAGGTGTACATAACAATGTCAATTATTGTTTCTCTCCCATATTGTTGTTGAACATTTTTTATGTATTTGTGTAATTATTTTTTGTTTGGGGACTGGAGATATCTTTTCAGTTGCAATTTTTCAGGATGACAGTTTAATTCTATTTCAATAAAAGTTGATTTTATGAAAGAAAAAGGGTCAATCTCATCTATTCAGTTAGCATAGAGTAATCTTTAGACAGGTGAGGACAAATTTGTTTTGGGAAAAAGTAGCTTTCACTTTTGTCACAGCATACACAATAATATGAATAATAAATGCTGAAGCGGGGGGGATGTTGTCTGTGGTCTTAAAAAAAGTTGTTCGTGTTGGAGGGGAACTGAAATGTGGCAAAATGCCTGATAAGACTGGTGGGCAGGCGGTGGGAGGTACTTGCAAAGTCTCTTTTTGGGAGAATATTTTGTGTGTGAGCTAATCTGATAATACATTGCCTACAAGAAGCAGTATTAAATTGAACTCCCAGTCTTGTCATTTGGAGAACATTTCAGTGAAACAAATGGTGCTCTCTTGGGTGGATACTTCATAATGGCAACACATTCATTAACACACTATCTGCTGCAGACAAGCTCTTTGCATTCCGTGCTGAGGCTGCTTTTGTCATGGCTTTACTGCTCACCAAATACTGATTCCTTTGCTGAAAGAGGGTGTTCTGGCTTATATTAAATACTTGTCATTTGATCTTTCGAAAACTGTTAGGTGGAAAAAAATAGATTTTTACACATCTTACAATCCGATATCTTCACTCGATAAAGAACTGAATTTCCTTTCGTTATGCATCATACTTATTGTGCTGCATCAGATTAATAAAAACATGGCACAAATTTTTAAGAGTTTGCAGAGGTAAAAATGCATTGTGAAAATTTTGTGTATGGGCAATTTTAGTTTATACTTTGTAGTGTATGAAATGTAGAAAAGATACGAAAATTTTGTTTAAAATTGAGAGCAGAATGATGTCTCATTTTGTTCTCTATTTATTGGGTTTTATATCTGATGTCCATGCTGACTTGCCAGCTGCTATTAAACACTTACCATCCATTTTCAAGAAGAAACTAGTGGGAGAAAAAATTTTAATTTTATGCATCTTATTCTCTGATATCTTTGCTTGATAAAAGACTGAATTTGTTATCATTTATGCCATAGTTACTGTGCTGCAGCAAATTAAGTAAAATATTGCATGAAATTTTAAATATTTTGCAGAGTTAAAAAATGCATTCTGTAAACTTTGCATGTGATTGATTTTAGCTCATACATTGAAATGTAGACAAGGTGTCTAGATTTTATTTAAAATTGGGACCAGGACATCATCTCATTTTTCTTGAGTTACTCAGTTTTGTATATGAGGAAAGATGTCCTCGATGCCACTAGTCTTGTCTCATAAACAATTTAAGATATTGAAACAAGGTTCTCCGCAAATAATAGCATGCAGTGAGGCACATATGTTGTATGATAAAAAACACATGAGGAAGTAGCACTCAATTTTATTGTCAAACAAACTTGTGTTGTATTTGAACAGGTTTGCAATAAAAGTCTCATCCATGTATGAATACTGCAAACAAACATTGATGCAGCTTTTTAACGAAGGGTAACATTCAAAAGTGGAAATTTTCTTCAAAACCCATTACTTGATTCTGAACTGAGAACAATATTTTATTCGGTTATGAAGGACTAATGATTTACTAAGTGAATTGCAAATGAGAGATTCAGTTGCTGTTCATGTAGCAGAATACTGAGTAAAAAGATTACCAGCTTTTAATCGGCTTTGGAGCCTGATAGTGACATTCAGATGAAACAAGAAGGGAAATTAATCCAGAATTAAACAGACTGTAATTGGTGTTGCAAGAATAAATTATAGCAGCAAGACCCATTATGGAGATAGTACCAACTGATGTCAGTAGATGACGATGAGCGAAAGTTAGAGAATTGGACTGATTCACGATTTTTATCTTTTATTAATGTATTAGTTGCTGCTGTTACGTATGACTTGCACCTTAGAAGACGTTGCAGTCTGTTATTCACAGTTGCTCAAGCACAGCACTATGGAAGGTTTGGAGGGGGAACAGCGATAACCACCTTGGTAGAGAACTAGAAGAGTGCGGGGAGAGGAGGGGAACAGTGTGTGGACAACAAATCACGTTGTGCTACCAACCATGGGAATCTACACAGCATACTGTTGCTTTTTAGGAATGTCTATCACATTTAAACTGCAGTTTGCATGAGTAGAGTTGTATTCGGAATTGGATTTACTTGAAAATTGGACAACTATTCAACAACAGTAGGTATTTTTGCAGAAGACAGTAAGAGTCTAGATTGGGGCCAGTGGCATACTTACATGTTCCATGCCACAGTGTTGTTGACGCTCAGTGTAATGAATGATGGGAACAAAAGGGGGGTATGTCAGCTATTGGTCCTATGTAGCCAATGAGAGTGCAGCAGGCAGATGATAAGTTTGCAAGCAAGAAACATTGTAACATTCTTTTTTTTAGATTAGATTTACTTTCATTCCAATTGATCCATAGTGAGGAGGTCCTCCAGGATGTAGAACATATCAGAAAAACAATAATATATGACAAATATTTACAACTCAAACAAATAAAGCTAATGTACCATTCCACAGGTCCCAAGTGGCATGGCCGTCATTTTTTAATGAACGCTATATGAAAGAATCATTTTACAAATACTAATGCTCTGAATTTATAACAAAAAAGTTTTATATTTATTTATAAGGTAATAAACTTGTAATACAACTACTAAATACTTATTTACAATGAACACATTACTGCACTGAATTGGTGCAGAAGGTAGATTGCATGTCTGCCTGTGCCTGTGCCTGTGTGTGTGTGTGTGTGTGTGTGTGTGTGTGTGTGTGTGTGTGTGTGTGTACCTGTCCTTCCCCCCCCCCCCCCCCCCCCCCCCCCCCCCCCCCCCCCCCCCGCACCCAAGGTAAGTCTTTCTGCTCACGGGATTGGAATGACTCCTTACCCTCTCCCTTAAAACCCACATCCTTTCGTCTTTCCCTCTCCTTCCCTCTTTCCTTGGGTTGCGAAAGCTTGAAATTTGTGTGTGTGTTTGTGTGTTTTTTATTGTGTCTATCTACCAGCGCTTTCTCGTTTGGCAAGTCACAGCCTCTTTGTTTTTATATATATTTTCCCCACGTGGAATGTTTCTTTCTATTATATACTAATCAGTTGGTTCTACTGAGAAATTCATCAATGGAGTAGGAGGAGTTGGCCACCAATAAATCCTTTAGGCTCCTCTTAAACTGAATTTCATTGGTTGTTAAGCTTTTTATGGCTGCTGGCAAGTTATTGAAAATGTGTGTTCCTGAATAATGCACACCTCTTTGTACAAGACTAAGTGACTTTAAATCCTCGTGAAGATTATTCTTATTTCTAGTATTGGTTCCATGAATTGAGCTGTTGGTTTGAAAAAGTGATATATTTTTAATAACAAACTTCATTAAGAAATAGATATATTGGGAAGCAGTAGTTAGTATCCCTAGTTCCCTAAACATGCTTCTGCAGGATGTTCTTGAGCTCACACCACATATAACTCATACTGCACGTTTTTGTGCGCGGAAAATTTTAGCTTGGCTTGATGAATTGCCCAAAAGATAATCCCATATGACATTATGGAATGAAAGTAAGCATAGTATGCCAGTTTTTTCATTTTTATATCCCGTATGTCTGACACAATTCGCATTGCAAATAGAGCTTTGTTAAGACGCTTCAGCAGTTCTGTGGTGTGCTCCTCCCAGTTGAATTTATTATCAAGCTGTAATCCCAAGAATTTAACGTTGTCCACTTCTTCTATCTGCTTGTCATCGTATGATAGGCATATACTTGTGGGACACCCCTTATAAGTTCTGAACTGCATGTAGTGTGTTTTTTCAAAGTTCAGTGACAAAGAATTGGCTTGGAACAGTGACTAATGCCCATAAATATTTTATTAGCTGACCTTTCTAAGACTACACTTGATTTGCTATTTATTGCAATGTTTGTATCATCGGCAAACAAAACGAACTTGGCTTCTGGAAATGTTACTGATGAAAGGTCATTGATATACACAAGAAAAAGTGTGGTTGGTGTGGTCTTCAGTCCTGAGGCTGGTTTGATGCAGCTCTAAGGGTCCTAAAATGGAACCTTGTGGGACCCCACATGTAATTAGTTCCCAGTTGGATGATGCCTGATAGCTTGATATGTCTCTCTTCCTAATAACACCCTTTGTTTCCTGCCAGAGATATAACATTTGAACCATTTTGCAGCATTTCCTGTTACACTATTCTCACATTGGTATAGGATCAAAATCTGATGCATATTCAGATAAAAACAGCTGTGTTCTCAGGTCCCACAGGTAACAACCACAACAGATATTAACATATTCAGAAGGGCCAGCGAACAGTGATACAAATTTCACAGCTGTGCTATTAGGGTGGTGAATAAAAATGGTGATACCACAGGTGACAAGGCTAGAAGCGAAAATTGTAAAAAAGAAAATGGTCCACAAATTAATATAAAACAGTTCTTCTCATTATTTTATTTCTCCTTGCAGTATCAGAAATGTAGACAATCAATAAATGGCATAAATTTACGATAGGTATAATGTTAACTTTTTAGACAGATACTTTATTGAGAAAACAGTTTATAATTGTGATTAGTCAAGAATATGTTAAAAATAAATTTTTCTCAAGAAGCCTTGTGAGAAAAAGGGGGTCGTCTTATTATGAAAGTCATCTTACACTTAGGTAAATATAGTAGTAGTCAATGCTTATGCTAATCTGGTCTCTCTAATTAAAGAAGTGTGTTTTTTATCCATTATTTGACATTTACATTTTTTCCTCTTGTAGTTATTAATAAAGCGTGGAAAACACTAGAAAATGAAGAGACGAGGAGGAAATGTCTTGATGTTATTGAAGAAGCAAAAGCTCGAACTGATCATATGGTAAGATACAACAATTATCACTGGCTGACTCGTGCAGCTTGAAGTGTTTCCTTGTGTAACACATATTCTGAATTAAGTTGTCTTGCAAGCTTTTTGTTTACTTTAAGAGAGAAATTTCATAGCCAATTTATGCTGCAAGGTAAATTTGTCATTCAGACTATGGTGTCTTGTTTTATTTATTTACCTTTTTTTCCTGGTATATATTTCCCTTACACCATTTCAATGTCAAAGTTTTAATTTTAACAAATACAAACAAGAAAATAAGATATGAAAGCTTTTGGTATTAGTGATTAAACTGTTGGAAATGAAAATTATTGTAATGCACTTATGCAGAGCATTAAAAATATTTCTAGAATATGAAGCTTGGAAGTACAAAGGAACACCAGACCAGGCACACTATACAGGTTCAAAGTCTGGTAGTAGTGTTCCAGAATAGATACCTGTTTTTAAACATTTGAGTTAGACTTAGTAAGAAAGCATTTTACAAATGGAAGAAAGTATTTGACAAATGGTAGATTAGAAGGGAAAGTTGAATAAATGCGGACAGACAGAGTAGGAAAAATGATGGGAAATCAAAGATCATGTCAGGTTAGATCCCTACTCATCAAATATCTCTCTTCTTATTTAACGACAATATTCTGAATAGGACAGTTGCTACTGACCAAATAGTGGAGATGCTGATTCACAGACACAACAAAAAGACTGTCAAAGCAAGCTTTTGGCCCAGCAGGTATTCACCAGAATTAGGCAAAACACACACACACACACACACACACACACACACACACACACACACACACGTGTGTGTGTGTGTGTGTGTGTGTGTGTGTGTGTGTGTTCCCCAATTCTGATGAAAGGCCTGTTGGGCTAAAAGCTTTGTTTGACAGTCTTTTAGTTATGCCTATATGCGACTAAGCATCTTTGCTACATGGTGAGCAGCAACTATCCTTTTCATAATATTGTCATTATTGCTTTCTGGATTTTCCATTGTTTGATTTTGTCCTCTTATTTACTTGGCTGTATATGCTGCCCACCTGTCTTTCAGTGTACAGTCATAATTTGATCTTCCAGTCTGTTTTGTGAGCAATTTGTTTTTCCTACCTGTTGTGGCAATTCCCATGTGCATTTCTCCATTGCTCTGAGGCATCTTCAGTTTTTTAATGGTTTCTCACTTTCAGAAGTCCAACTTTGGCTGATTGAAGTCAACACTGGCAACACACATTAAATGTAAACTTATGGGTTCATAGACATCAGAAAGTTAATTTTGAATACTATATATAGTTTACCAAAACCTCAGACCCCCCCATTATTAATTTGTAATTTTTCTTTTTGATTGTACATTATTTTAGTCGAATTATGACAATATTATGAAGAGGAGCGTTGCTACTCACCATATAGCAGAGGTGCTCAGTCGCAGATAGGCACAACAAAAAGACTCTCACAAAATAAGCTACACACACACACACACACACACACACACACACACACACACATTACGACAGTCTCTGGCAGCTGAAGCCATGCTACCCAGACTGTGTGTGTGTGTGTGTGTGTGTGTGTGTGTGTGTGTGTGTGAGAGAGAGAGAGAGAGAGATCGATTTTTGACAAAGACCTTGTTGGCTGAAAGCTTATTTTCTGACAGTCTTCGTTGTGCCAGTCTGTGACTTTGCATGTTTGCTATATGGTGAGTAGCAATTCTCCTTTTCATAATAGTGTTACATTCCATCCTGGATTTTCCATTAATCGAATTATAATATTTGCGTGCTTATTTTCAGACTTGAACTACGAAGCTCTTCCCCTTGCTGAAATTCATATGCACTAGAGGCTAACAGTACAGTGCCACTAAAACAAAGGCAGTGTTATACGGCCCATTAAAATATATTCCTTCATTTTCCCAATTGAATGATCTAGAAATTTGTTGTAGAATAGTTTGTTTTGTTGATATGGAAGCTTTTCCCATCTCATTTTTAGTTTGTTTTCCTGCTAGTCTAATTGAATGTGGCGGTGCAGGTCTTCTCCATCGTTCCCCTACGCGCTGTCATGGAGCATGGGACTTCATCATCATCATAATTGAATCTATTGAAACTGTGTCTTTGATGAAATTTGTACGGATTATGTTAAAATTTAGTGAAAAGCTTTCTCATAATTTATGAATCTCAAGCAGCATTGTAAAGAATCATCACTTTCTGCTCTCCCATTCACAGCTTCTAACTTGTGCATGTGGTCTCCCCCTTCTCCCCCCATATGATTGGTGATAATGTTAGTAACCATCTTGTAAACTGCAGAGAGGAGGCTACTGTTCCAACAAAATACATTTGTGCTCGACAGATTGCACGGGCAAGCTGCTGTGTTGCTAGGCGATATCACACCAAATGATTAAATTGTTTCAAAAGTTGAAGGAATAAACAAGTGGAAATACTCTTGTCAGATCATTGTGAGACCATGATTTCATATCTTATTTCCCTGCATTGATTTTTAGTGAGTAGTTAGTAGTGCATGTGCAGATGTTAAATGTTAATGCCCATGTAATACCTGTTTTTGTCTTTGTTTTTCTCACTTTGTTAAATTTATTTTACCATTTCATGAGGTGGATAAACTAACACATAATTTATGTTTTATTAGCTGCTAGCATCAAAACACACAGTGGAAAATCGAGGTTGGAATATCAAGTTATGAAAAGGATAGATGGCTATTCATCATAAAGATGATGCATTGAGTTGCAGACAGGAACAACTAAAAACACTTACACACTGAGCTTTCAATCAAAGCTTTCGTCAAAAAAGAAAGGAAAACACACACACACACACACACACACACACACACACACACACACACACACACACACACACACACACACACACAAGATAGCAGCCGCGCGCGCGCGGCTGCTATCTTAATCTGCTCTGGGCAGACTGCAACTGTTGGGTTGAATGAAAGCAGCAGTCTTGAGTGGGGCAGGAAAGGGGAATGGATAACAGGATATGCGTGGAGGAAGAGAAGTGTGCTTTCTGGCAGAGCATGCAGAGACTAGAAGGTGGTGAGTCAAAGCTGCCAGGTGCAGTGTTGGGAGGCTGTGGGAGAGGGATATGGGGCAGAATAGGAGAGGACCACAGGGAGGAAAAAACTGGAGGGTGTGTTGACAGAGAGTTGCGCACAGTGAGGGTGAGGTGACAGAGAGTTGCGCACAGTGAGGGTGAGGTGACGTGGAGTGGAGATGGTGATAGAACAGAGGGGCAGAAACTATTCACTGTAGGGTGTGGGGACAGCAGGTTATGGTAGGTTGAGGCATTGATAATTCTGGGGCGGAGAATGTGTTGTAAGGGTAACTCCCATTTGCACTATTCAGAAAAGCATCCTAGTCCATCCCAGTGCCACTCCCAATCGCAGTCCCTTAACACAGGGATTGTTGCCCTGTGGAAGGCCTAATTGCAGAACATTCCTGATCCAACCACCCAGGACTTCCTATTCCAGTCCTGTCACAGGCTTATCCTGCCCCATCAGAGACTGAGCCAACTGTGAAAGCAGCCATGTCATATACCAGCACTGCTGCACACAGTTTTTTTTTGTATTGTTATGACTACACCAACCAGCTGCCGTCCACCAGAATGAATGGCCACTGCCAGACTGTGACCAGGAGCAAAGTGGACTGCCCTGTGGTACAATATGCAGCTTAACATAACATGCTTGATTTCAATGGCTGCTTCATATCCTAGGTCATCTCGATTCTCCCTGCGACCACCAGCCGCCAGCTTTCCTTAACTGTCCAGTTCGCTGTTGTAACAAATTCTCTGTTCCTGAAACTATTCCAGCCTCAACCTATGATAACTTACTGTCCCCATACCCCCACCCAACTTTGTTCTGTCACTTTCTAGTCCCTGCACGCTCCACCAGACAGTGCAAACAGTGTTCTTCCTTCCCTCCCCTCCCACTCCACGACATCCCTCCTACTTTCATGCCCCACTCCAGGTTACTGTTTTTGTTCAGTGCAACAGTTGGTCTGCCCAGAATAACTGTAAATAGCAGGTGTGTGTGTGTGTGTGTGTGTGTGTGTGTGTGTGTGTGTGTTTGTGTGTATTGAAGAAGGCTTTGCTACAAAGCTCAGTGCCGTTGTTCCTGTCTACAACTCCACATGTCATCTTTATGATGATTAGCAATTTATCCTTTTTGTAATTGTTGCTGATGACAAATATTAGCAGTGACATGATATCAGCACTTGTGATAGGGTATACAAATGCAGAAAGCTCCTTGTTCTACTGTAAAGATCAATGATAATCCAGTCAACAGCAAAGTACGCTTGGGGACTGGCAAAAATCATTTTGTAAGCCATTTGGATCCCAAGTTTCAAAAAAGCAAAGACTGTAAACTGCACTAGCTTTCAGACCAATCCTTTCTTGAGCTAGAGTATGTGTGTGTGCATGCGCGCGCACGCGCGCGCACACACACACACACACACACACACACACACACACACTCACACACACACATATTCTCTGCCTAATGCTTAGTCTTTTAAGGCTGAAAATGTTGTCAGTTCAGCTTGCTGAGCATTTTTGAGATTGTAACTGCTTTTCGATTCATTATAGCCTCTGAAGATGTCTACAGCATTGGAAGATAAAACATTGTGCAGAGAAATATGTCTTGGACTATGGCCCGATGTCCATAAAACAAAAATCATCAAGGGCATAGCGTTAACATTTTCAAAACAATGTGCTTTGAGAGAATAATTTTTATACCATATAAATATTTAACTGTAAAGGTGCCTATGGATACTGAAAATGGAAACTAAATTACATCACCTCTCAAAAAATTAAGTTGAGACAGGTTAACACACAGATGTTGCATTGCTAAGAAATCTGGGAAAGGTCAACAAGGGCTGTGTGCATTCCCAAATTGTTGTGTTGGTAGAATAAAAGGAAAATTTGTACATCCACAAATTGAAAATGAATTTAAGTAAAGGAAATGATACTAAACTCTGCTTCATTTGTTACTCCTCATGGAGCATGGAAACCTGTAAGAGGTCACAGCATGTGCTCCAGACAGGCAATTTGATAAGCTGCCTGTCAGTGAACTAGTCATTGTCATGAAGATTATGCTGCAATATGTTGACCGTATAGGGTCTCTCTCCCAAGAGACATCAGGCACATTTTCTCTACTGGTTCTCAGATATTTGCAGTATCATTTTTCCAGTGTTGAAATGGATTCTGCCCTAAAAAATAAATACTGCTCATCACATTTTGTGTGACAACCAGTGTCAGTGGAAAACTTGTTTGTTTCCCATTATAAGTAAAATGTTTTTAAAGCAGAATTTTGGTGCTCTTTTTATGGAGCAGTCCCAAATTTGGTCAATGCAACGCTTGTTTTATTAATAGGTATTACGAAGACAGTGAAACACAAAGAATAACAGACTCTCCGGCAGCAGCTGAGTAGCACTGTTGCATGGCAGTAGCAGACAGCATAGGGCAGGGCGGAATACGAGAAGGGACATGGTGAACAAATATTTACCAATATGGCAACTACAATAGGACCAGCTCCAACTACAATAGGACCAGGGAGCTGGAAGTGAATGCACCTTAGTCTTCTTTCCATCATGGTGCATGCAGAATGCAACATGTAAACACCTTCAGAAGTAGGAGGCACGGTTTTGATTAAGGGTGAGTGCTGGCAAGGCTCTTCTGGACGTACATCTTGTTATTGCTGTAGTGAATCTTTCTGAAAAGATACTGTAATATAAAGTTGATTTGCCCAGACATGAGTAAAGAAATTTCAGGGAGGCAGCTTGGATGTATCCTGGAAGTTATCCAGAATGAGTAGGGAAACACCCTAGTGCAGACAAGTTTTTGGCTGTAGTAAAATGAGCTTGAGACGCTGGGGATTTCTGCCCAGTTAAATGCCAAAGAAACTGGCATGTGCAAAATGCCGTTGCATTGTATATGGTACAAAGCAGATCAATGCAGTAGTACATGGATGCTCACTAGAGAATATAACATACATCATGGTGTGTGACATGTTGAAAGCCTCAAAAACGCAGTGAAAGTTTTCAGTGAAGGTCAAGGCCAGTCAGCTACAGCATTAAACCGTGCTGCTGGCTTTCTTATGAAGGCTGTATTCACACAAGTCAGTGCTTTGCAGCACAGGTAGACCAGATTGTTCTGTGGATCATTGAGTGTCTGTGAACCCCCACTGGCTGTGTGAGGCAGCTCATCAACATAAATTGACTGTCAATTGCTGTGTTGTTGAAAGGCATAACATAATGACCTTCCTTCAGAAAGAACTACCTGATGTCCTCGGATGTATTGATGTAAGGCAAATAATGTGGATGCACGAGGATGGTGTCCACAGCCACTGTGCACCACCTGTGCCCCAAGCAGCCTGAGACAGCTTTCTCAATAAAACAACAGGGAGACGTGTGGATGTTGTTTGGCCAACAAGGTTATACAATCCATCTATCCTCTGCTTCTATTTCTGAGTGATGTTGAAGGATGTACTGTATGCAGAACAGTTTAGAAACTGCGAAGAGATGAAAAATTGCATCAGGCAGGCATCCTCTGCACTTAATGTGCTGCCTGAAACAGTGAGCACCATTTGTAGGCTGTATTAAGAATAAAACTGTGGTTTGTTTGAACACCTTTATATTCTGTGAACTTTTAATGGATCACATGTTCACAACAAAGAAGTAGTAATGAAGTAGAATAATAAGCTCATTGATTATGGCATGCAAATCAGTTCAAGAAAATTACTGTGGTGATAAGTAATTTATTGACAGTTCGGATGGTCAGAAATTGGGCTGTAAAAGTAATCTTTCCACTTACTAAGTGTAGTAACTATGTTAAATTGAAGATTTTTTTGTCTACTTTCTGCTTTTTCCGTAATGCTACAATGTGGTGAAATTAAGTAGCTATTATTTATCTGATTGGGATGTAGAGCTGGAACAGCAGACTGTTCTATGAAATCACCGTGAAAGTGATACTATATTATTACTGTGGCTATGTGGATTGCTCTCGACCACTCTATAATGCAGTCGATAACTACAAGAGACCCTGAAAGATCCGCAAACATTAGTTTGCATCGTCGTCTTTGTTCAACTTCTCCATCTTTTGTGCCGCCCTGCTGTGCATTGTCTGCTACCACCAATCAGCAGCACTGCCTGCTGCAATCCTTAGTGTTTTACTGTCTTATTAATAAATGTTGATAAAATAGACATATCCCCCCCCCCCCCCCCCCCACACACACACACACACACACACACACACACACTCACACTCACTCTCACTCTCACTCTCACTCTCACTCTCACTCTCTACTCGCACTAGATAATATGAGTATATTGCCAGTGTATTATAGCTGTTGTGTTTTTGCAAAGAAAGACAAGGCATTGATTTACTATTGAATTAGTAAAATAAGTGTTTACTGATGTGAGGTTGCATTGTATCCAAGTGCTTGAGATATGGTCTGGAATCATTTTAAGGATGCTTGTCTATTTAAAAAGTATTTAATTTCTGCTTTCTCATTTTGTGCAATATTGCTAGTGTTTAAGGGGATATCAGCAGTCTTGTGGTTTGTCCAGCCACATTTTGTTTGAAATAAGTTTCACTCTGGTTTGGTGATAGCAAAAAGTTTCTTGAGGTGGAATACAGGGTGGTCCATCTGAAGTTTCGGATGAGATTATCTCAAAAACTATACATCGGGTAAAAATAGTGGGTAAGACAAGTTTGTAAGCTCAAAGGGGGATATCAAATGATACTACATGTGGCCCCCGCCCCCTTGTGTCAGGTGGGGGTTAACTCTTAAATGGAAACCCCCAATTTTTTATTGCAGATTCGGATGCTCCATAAAAAAAGTAATCAAGTTTTGTCTGAAACATTTTTTTAAAACCATTGACAGATGGCGCTGAAATCGAGAAAAATTAAAATTGGGTAGAACTCCGATTTATTTAGAATGATCCGAGAAGAAGGCATCAAATCGATACAAAATGTGCACCAATTCTTTCATTACGCCAAATTAAGCTTTTTTTTTTTTTTTTTTTTTTTTACAAAATCCATCCTATCCACCACAGTTTTTGATGGAGGGAGGTGGAATGGTATTAAAATCTCATTAGGGAACTCTTCACAACTGCATTACTCACCCAACTGTGGCGCTACCATGGCCAAACTGCGAACTATAGCTCAGTATCAAGGTTGGTGCAGTGTGATCAGACATCACTCCAATTTCAGATTATGAACCGTAAACATCGACTGACGAAAGTAAATTATTCTTTAGCAAAACATGGCTCACTATCCTCCTACAGAGATTGTTGATATGATGATAATTTTGATGTGAATGCCATAACAATTACGCTGCAGCTGTACAATTGTATGCGAATTGTTTCCCAAACAGACGACATCCAAGTGAAAACATTATTCGAAATTGCACGCAACGAGCTCGAAATGGATACATGCACCGTCCACTTCGTCATCACTCGTATCCTTACTGTTCTTGCCTGTGTTCAACTGGATCCCGAAATGAGTAGTGCGATTCAGAGACAAACTGGAATACCGAAATCAACTGTTTTGAGGAATTTGAAGGCACATAAATATCATGCGTATCATATCACACTCACACAGGCATTAACGCCGAAAGATATGCAAATACGCATGCATTTCTGCCAGTGGGCCTTGGGAATGGTAAGAGGTGACAATGAATTTTTTTTAGATACGTTATGTTCACCGATGAAACCACATTCAAAAACAGTGGCGAATTAAATCGTCATGATTGCCATTATTGGTCCCCTGTGAATCCACACTGGCACAGACCCTTTGTCAATCAACACAAATGGTTGTTAATGGTGTGGTGTGGAATTTTAAACGGTTACTTGATAGGACCATATTTCTTTTGACCGAAATGTTACTGGGGAATCTTATTTACAACTTCTCTGCTATGATTTGTTGGAGCTAATGGAAGATATTGATTTAGAAACTAGGCAGTGAATGTCGTTCCAACAGGATGTTGCAGCTCCCCTTATGCTAATAATGTGCGGAACATTTTAAATTTACGCTACCCTGGTCGGTGGATAGGATGCGGCGGACCAATTCAGTGGCCTCCACGTTCACCAGACCTAACATCTCCTTAATTTTTCTGGTGGGGTTATTTAAAAAATATTGTGTGTGACAGACAGACCACAACCCGAAACAATATGAAGCAACGCATTCAAAGAGCATGTGCTGCAGCCATACCACAGGATGTGCTGCTTAAAACTGTGGACAACTTTCACAGACGATTGACTTTATGCATTGAAGCAAATGGGGATAATTTTGAACAATTTCTTTGTGGCTAATTTCATTAATTAAGCACCCCAAATTGTGTGAGAACAATTTCTTCATGGCTAATTTCATTAATTAAGCACCCCAAATTGTGTGAGGCAAGGGGACTCACTAATGAAGCACCCCATGGGAACACCATTCTACTATGTCCATGTCGTTGTTCCTGGGTAACGCTAGAAGTAGTATACAGTACATTTTGTACAAAAAAAGCTGAATTTGGCGTAACGAAAGAATTGGTGCACATTTTTATCGATTTGATGCATCTTTCTCGGATAATTCTAAATAAATCAGAGTTCTTCCCCAATGTTACTTTTTTCTCAATTTCAGCGCCATCTGTCAATGGTTTTAAAAAATGTTTCAGTCAAAACTTGATTGCTTTTTTATGGAGAATCCGAAATTGCAATAAAAAATGGGTGTTTCCACTTAGGATTTAAAAGTTGCCACCCACCCCACCCAAGGGGACTGGGGACTGGAGGTCACGTGTAGTATCATTTGATGTCCCCTTTGAGCCTACAAACTTGTCTTACCCTCTATTTTTACCTGATGTATAGTTTTCGAGATAATCTCATCTGAAACTTCATATGGACCACCCCGTATACTGTCCCCAGTGTACTGCACCAGTGCTAAATGGGATAGAGATTAAATGAATATGGTGAGCAGTCTGTGAGGTCCATGAACTAAGATGGCACCAGACAAGCATGATAATGAAGTTTACTGTAAAATTAAAGATACAATCACAATTTGAGAAAAGTTCCACACTGTTGAGTACACCCAGTCCAAAATGAGATAGCAGCCCCATATGTCATTTTTCTACAGGTACTAGGGATTCACATACTTGGCATCTGAATATTCCCACTATACACAGCCACAAAACTGTGGACTACCTAGTGGCCAGTTTGAATAATGGATTGTAGCATCACACAGTTACTACTGAGTGGTATAAAAATTATAACTCATTCTTCAGACCTTCCTCAATTTAGTCATCCAGTAGGCATGAAGCAAATAAATTTCATTGATAGTCCACCCATGTGAGGCATATTTAACATTGGTATCTATTGCAGTACCATATTCAGTTGTTATTGGATTCACGATTGTGTTGGGTGTTTTACGCAGTGCTGCGTCTTTCAGCCTGCAGTACTCAGTGCATATAGCACTCCTAACAAGTAACTATTTGTTCACTCCGTACTTCTGCTTTCTACTTTGAGATTCTAGTGGTGACATTCTTCAGCCAAGCTCCAAGCTTACTTGTGTTGACCCAGCTATTTTTAATATGCATTCAATTTACCATGTTTATATTACTTTTAATATTGGCTGACATTTGATAGAAAGGTAATGTAGTGTAAAATGCAAATTTAAATTAGCCCCACTTAAGCTGGTGCACCAGCCAGAGTACAAAAGTTCTGATTTCCTCTAATACAACAATATACGAAGGATAGATTTGTACTCAGCACATACAGGTGTTGAGTGGCAAGCAGGCACATTAAAAGAAACTGCTAGATATTATTCAGCTGTCACAATTAGTCCTTAATCACACATAGAACACACAAACAAGGCGACTGTTGTCTCTAGCCTTTAAGGCACCTTTAATACATTTCAGCTTGTCTGAGCCTTGGGAGGTGAACTGCAATTGGAATTGTCATTCACAGGAAGTGAGAAGTTAAGATCCAGTTTCTGTGTTATTTTCTGTTGAATATTGGGTCAAAAATTCAACTGAAGTAACAATAAAATGATACATGTAGCATTAAGGTAGCTTTACTTGGTTTTAGGGTAATATAAAAGCAAAGCGAAGAGAAGTGCTGCTCTATTGATATGTAAGTTAATAATGAAATTTCGACCAAAACAGACTTAGATTTGGTCTCAGGCTTTTGGAATGCAGTTTCTGTGCTGGGAAAACATAGGAAATGAAAAACATAATAGAAATACGTACAGGTGGAGTAGTGCGAACTGGTGTTTGATGAGAAGGTAATGTAGTGGATCATTCAGATTTAAATTAGTCTCAGTTTCAGAAAGTAGAGATTGGCACAAGGTGTGGGTAAGGAGCTGGAGGTGACAACTTTTTCCAGGTTTAACTTACATTTCCTTCAGTTACCAGGGGTTTCTTATTTAGCTGTTATTAAGTAGGCACTGTTTGTTTCTTTTTTGTATTCTGATTTCTTCAGTATTTTTGTTTTTTGAATAACAAAATATCTGTGACATAATTTCCATGTTCTTGTGTGCAAATATGGGTACTTATGTGGCCGTAAATTAGTATTTTGAGAAATATTTAATTCACAACCTATAATGATATCATACATCGTAATATGTGTAAAATTTTAAATATTTGTGAATTTTACAAAATAAGTCAATGCACTTGCTCTGTCTAGCCTACATGGTAACTTATGTGTCTGAAAATAAAGTTAAATTATATTTTTAAGTCACAGATTTTTAGGAATGTAAGTGCAGTCAGTAACTGTTCTAATTCTTTTGTATTTCAGTTCATGGGGTGCAAATGCCCCCATTCCTGGAATTTCTTTTCCCATTGTACCTGTACATGTTTTCTCGTTTGTGTACCCTATGTGCCCCTTTCCTTAAGTCTACGGAACTTGCTGAGAGCCTTTTAGCATTTTCTTGCTGTAATTTTGTGACGAGACATTCGTTATCCTGTTTCTCCAATACAGGAAAGGAAATTCCAAGAATGTTGGATCTCATCTGCACGTATATGCTGGAAGACCCTTGGTAACTTGGTTTCATGTGTATATCACATCACCTAGTTTCTTGCATTCTTCACTAGAAGATAAAAGCAGGTAATGTTACAGTGTTTCAGTGCAGTGTCAAGATAAATACTTTAATTTTTTAAAATTTACATAATACAAAGTAACCTCTTATTAATTATTGTTAAAGCAAAGAAGTTGGTCTCTTGATGCTGTGATTGAATTTACAGAAGACAAACCACATGTTAATGCACTTAATCAAATAAATTTAATTGACAAAGTAAATTTGAGCTTTGAGACTATTGAATTTTAGTGTAGTAATTGCAGCTAATTGTAACACATTGTTTGTATATGGGACTTTGGGAGTCATCATCCCACATTCATTCCTGTATGTGTGTGTGTTGCCATCCACTTTGATACTCCTGTTAAAATGCTTTGTGGAAGACCTTATACGGAAAACAGTCCAAAAACATAGTACCAGGCAGCAGCAGACTGATTTTTTTGGTATCACTGTCTATTGTCTCTTATTCATGCAGGTGACTTCCATAATTACTTCTTACTGACATAAAGGAACCAAAGGACGTGAAAGAATATGTATCTATACCCTTTTAGGTTCCTGTCGGATAACTGCTGTCTGGTATGTAAAAGTTCACCGTCTCTTTGTTCTTGTGGACCTTAATAATTATTTTATTCTGTGTTTTACATGCTCTGAATTTAGTTGTAACATGTCTCAGTGGAAGGAGTAGAAGTGCTCTAAGGAAAAGTTATAGTTCAAAAACAAAGTCACATCAAATGGCATAGTTAAGACTGTAACATATGAAAAATAAATTTTGTGTTCAGTGTGTACATGTTATTAAAGTTTGTGCAAAAAGTCATTTTAACACTATAGAAAAAAAATTATTGATGAAGTTTTATAAACAGCCTCATGCTCAGATGGTATGACATTACAACAAACTGTCAAAGTGGTACAGGGCTACTTTGAAGTCTACCAGTCAGGTAGCAATATGGTACCTTGCAGATTACTCAGCTGACTGCATAAATTTTGCTGATTAGCAGATACAAACATTGGAAGTGTCATTTAGATTGGCACCCTACTAGAGTGCACATAGAAATTCTAGTATTGATTTTTTTTGTTCATTGCTGCTTTAAAATTGAATATTAACTACATCTGACAAAGGACACAACCAATATTTTTCCAGAGATTTCGTGCAAGACAGAGACCAATAGCAAACTGCCGACCAGACACACAATCTCTCTCTCTCTCTCTCTCTCTCTCTCTCTCTCTCTCTCTCACCCTTACCCCTCTTCCCCCACTCTCAATCTCTCCCTCACTCCCCCATTCCCCCTCTCCCTCCCCACTCCCTCTCCCACTCCCTCCCACTCCCTCTCCCCTCCCACTCCCCTCCCACTCCCTCTCCCCTCCCACTCCCTCCCCCCTCCCACTCCCTCTCCCCCCCCTCCCACTCCCTCTCCCCCCCCTCCCACTCCCTCTCCCCCCCCTCCCACTCCCTCTCCCCCCTCCCACTCCCTCTCCCCCCTCCCACTCCCTCTCCCCCCCTCCCACTCCCTCTCCCCCCCTCCCACTCCCTCTCCCCCCTCCCACTCCCTCTCCCCCCTCCCACTCCCTCTCCCCCCCTCCCACTCCCTCTCCCCCCTCCCACTCCCTCTCCCCCCTCCCACTCCCTCTCCCCCCTCCCACTCCCTCTCCCCCCTCCCACTCCCTCTCCCCCCTCCCACTCCCTCTCCCCCCTCCCACTCCCTCTCCCCCCTCCCACTCCCTCTCCCCCCTCCCACTCCCTCTCCCCCCTCCCACTCCCTCTCCCCCCTCCCACTCCCTCTCCCCCCTCCCACTCCCTCTCCCCCCTCCCACTCCCACTCCCTCTCCCCCTCCCACTCCCTCTCCCCCCTCCCAATCCCACTCCCGCTCCCCCCCTCCCACTCCCGCTCCCCCTCCCACTCCCTCTCCCCCTCCCACTCCCTCTCCCGCTCCCTCTCTCTCCCCCCCCTCCCGCTCCCTCTCTCTCCCCCCCTCCCGCTCCCTCTCTCTCCCCCCCTCCCGCTCCCTCTCTCTCCCCCCCTCCCGCTCCCTCTCTCTCCCCCCCTCCCGCTCCCTCTCTCTCCCCCCCTCCCGCTCCCTCTCTCTCCCCCCCCTCCCGCTCCCTCTCTCTCCCCCCCTCCCGCTCCCTCTCTCTCCCCCCCTCCCGCTCCCTCTCTCTCCCCCCCTCCCGCTCCCTCTCTCTCCCCCCCTCCCGCTCCCTCTCTCTCCCCCCCTCCCGCTCCCTCTCTCTCCCCCCCCTCCCGCTCCCTCTCTCTCCCCCCCTCCCGCTCCCTCTCTCTCCCCCCCCTCCCGCTCCCTCTCTCTCCCCCCCCTCCCGCTCCCTCTCTCTCCCCCCCTCCCGCTCCCTCTCTCTCCCCCCCTCCCGCTCCCTCTCTCTCCCCCCCTCCCGCTCCCTCTCTCTCCCCCCCTCCCGCTCCCTCTCTCTCCCCCCCTCCCGCTCCCTCTCTCTCCCCCCCTCCCGCTCCCTCTCTCTCCCCCCCCTCCCGCTCCCTCTCTCTCCCCCCCCTCCCGCTCCCTCTCTCTCCCCCCCTCCCGCTCCCTCTCTCTCCCCCCCTCCCGCTCCCTCTCTCTCCCCCCCTCCCGCTCCCTCTCTCTCCCCCCCTCCCGCTCCCTCTCTCTCCCCCCCTCCCGCTCCCTCTCTCTCCCCCCCTCCCGCTCCCTCTCTCTCCCCCCTCCCGCTCCCTCTCTCTTCCCCCTCCCGCTCCCCACTGTTCCCCCCCGCTCCCCACTGTTCCCCCCCCGCTCCCCACTGTTCCCCCCCCGCTCCCCACTGTTCCCCCCCGCTCCCCCCCCCCTCCCCCCCCCCCCCCCCCCCCCCCCGCTCCCTGTCCATGCCCGATCCCTCTCTCCTGCTCCCTCCCCCCCTCCTCCCTTTTCCCACAACTGTCTCACATGGCCTGAATAACGGGAAACAAGTTATATTTTTTACTCGAAATTATTAAAAATTTTATCATTGTGCAGAACAAAGAAAGTATTATTTGGTGTGTTCCCATAGAAATCATATAGAAAATATCCAGAATGAATAATTTTGGGAAATATTTGCCCAGAGTACAGTATTGTAGTAAAGTGTAAAACTATTGGTTTTGGGTGGATAAATCATTTGTCTACAATGTTTTAAAACAGAAAAGATACTGCACATGTTCATATTAACGAAACAGTAAAGTAATATAACCAAAAAGGTGTATTTATCTAATATAAGCTTAGCTTTCAGGGAAGAGCAGATGTTTCGCAGTCACATTATCATTTTGGTTTGAGAGGTCTATTCAAGAAGTGAGTGTCTTCTGTGGATTTGAAGTGCACTTGAAAACCTGAAAATTAGCTGGCTCTTAGAATTCTAAGTCCAGCCACCAGCATGATCTGGCAACACTGCAAGGTGCAGAAGAACCTGGAGGAAGTGTTGTCCCACTCAAGATGCTACAGTGCTCTATTTGCTTGTGGACTAGTAGTGAATGTCGCGCAGTGTAGATGCAAAGTCACAGGGGAGACATATCGTATGGGATGAGAGGAACCATCTCACCCTGTCCCCAGACCTAGGATTCTGGGCGACTTTTCTGAACTCTCCCCATTGTCTAAACCTCACCAGTCTTTCTTTTTCTTCACTCTTCCTTGCCCTTCAGTCCTTCTGTTGTGAAGGAAGTGTGTTGGCTCCTAAAGCTTGCAGATTTCAGTACCTTTATATGTGTGTTCTCCTGTTGCCACTTGGTGACTAGATTTTCTGTTTCTTCAATTACATTGTACCTCGTCTTAAGTTCAAATGCTTTTTAATTTATTCCAAGCTTTTCTTAATGTGGTTGTCTTAACTAAACTCCATGCTTCTGCCACTGCTGAAGAGCAGTCTTTTAACTTCAATTTTTGAAAGTGAGCTGTAATGCCTTCCTTTACTAAACTTATGCTCAAGTTTCACACAGAGCCTTCCAGGGAAGGCCAGTCTCATCTGTCATTTATAAAAGCTCAGAGGCATAAGATTCTGCTCCAATTTTTAATTTTTCAGTGAAATTTCATGCTGATTTTGGGTCAGCTTAAAGTTTTACACCACTTAAATTCAGCTCACGAATACTGTGCCTTGCTTGAAATTCCATAGCCAACCATTACTCACTTTAAGTGAAGCTAAAAAGTTTTACTTATGTACAGACAATTGGCCCTGAAAGAGGGTTTCCCATTGTTTCCTGCTCTAAAAATCACTGGAATACGGCCTTCTCAAGCAATACTGCAAGAACGAAAAGTATAATCTACACAGTGATTACAGTATACTACTGTAGAAAGCAATTATATTAAAGAGCTGTTCAACTTAAAGTATGCTTAGGACAGAGAACCCAAAATTATAAGAAGTTCACCTAATCATTGTGATGATTTTCTACATAGCACCTTAGTCAGTACAGAATGTCCGTGATGGTATTGTACAAATGATGCCTCTTGACTACCACAAATTCTTCTGAGAATTTTGGAGGTGTAATGTGATGGCACAGACCAGTAGACGGTTTTAGATTTTGTAGGCACTGCCCATACACTGCTGGTGCTACATTTACATGACTAATCAGCATTTCACATTTAAGTGCCAGACAGAGGGTTCATCGGACCAATTTAGACTATTTTTGCGCCATTCCACTCTTGAACAATGTGGGGGAGAAAAATATTTCCTTATGAGCTTTAGTTCCTCATATTTTGTTAAGATTATTTTTCCCTCTCTAGGTAGGCAGCAACAAAATATTTTTCACACTTGCAGGAGAAAGTTGGTGATAGAAATTTTGTGAAAAGATTTTGCCACAACAGAAGTGCCTTTGTTTTAATTATTGCCATCCCAACTCGCATATTATATTCATGACTCCCTCTCCCCTATTTCATGATAATATAAAAGGAGCTGCCCTTCTTTGAACTTTCCGATGTCCTCTGTGAATCGTATCTGGTACTGATTCCATACCAAGCAACAGTACTCCAGTAGAGGACAGAGAAGCAAAGTGCAGGCAGTCTCTAATGGAAATGTGTAAATCATTTTGCAGTTGATTCGATCAGATGATGACTTTCAGATTATAAATGACAGCATCACCTGCAAACAATCTGAGGGCAGCTCAAATTGTCTCCTAAATTGTTCACATAAATTGGGAGCAGGAGAGGCCCTATAACACTTCCTTGAGGAACGCCAGATATCACTCGATGACTTTATGTCAATTTACTATGAACTGTGGTCTTTCTGACAGGAAATCGCAACTGAGAACAATGCTCCATAGGTACACAATAGCTTGTGAGGACCAGTGCGAAAAGCCATCTAGAAATCATTACTTTCAGCGAATTAAGAGGTAGTTATGTTTCACAAGAATGGTTTTTTCCTAATTCGAGCTGACTTTGTGTCAATAAATAGTTTCCCTAGAGGTTATTCCTAATTTTGAGCTCTGTACGTGTTTCAAAATCCTTCTGCCTATCAATGCCAGTGATAGTGTCTTATAATTCAGGGGATTCCCCTATTTCTTTTCTTGAGCATTGCCGTGGCCTGAGCAACTTTCCTGTATGCAGGTACTGATCTTCCGTCGAGCAGTGGTTGTACATGATTGCTAAATAAGGAGCTATTGTATCAGCGTACTCTGAAAGAAACTTTATTGGTGTACAGTGTGGATTGGAAGACTTCTTTATTTAGTAATTAAAGTTGCTGCACTATACCAAGGATGTCTGAGACAGCGAACTCTCACTACTTTAACAGTGGTCAGTGTTGGCCAGCTTACAGTGTAGTTTATTGAACATGACAGTAAATTTAAGAGAAATTAACCATCAATATATTGTTTAACATTGTCTAAAACACTCTGACAATGCTCAGATAGTTGACCAATTGTGCACCAATGAAAACCCACGCGTTAGCAGTTAGCAGATGTTGTCAACCCAAGTTTGAAGTGCATTTTTGTCAGGAAAGGAATTTGCATGATGGTAGTTCAATGAGGAATGAAATATGTGAACATTTGAAGGCACAAGATCTGACGAGTAAATGTGTGAGGGATGATTCTGTAGATATTTCTGTTTGTGAAATTGGCACAGTGCATCACCAAGGACTAGCAATACTTGATGAAGCTTTATCGGCCACTTCTCTTACATTGTGTCCCAGTTGTTGGCATTAAACGCCAGCTGCAATGGACACACACATGGCAAGGAGTTTGCTGTGCACAACACCCTTTTTTTCTGCCATTGGATGCAAAATATTACATGTTCACGCTGCCTTTGTGTGAGTAATGTCTTTTGTTAGAACTTGACCATTAATTTCTTCTTGAGAAGTTAACATAAAGGCATCATAACTTGTCACCAGTAACAACACTGCATAGGATTGCACAATGAGTGGGTTGATGACGTTCAAACAAAAATGCCCTTCGATGTGTGTGTGGTTTTTTTTTTTTTTTTACACCTGACTTCAGAACTGTGCCTGTTGATTGCAGATGTGGCATAAAAGTTAAATGGTCCCAATTCATCACATACATCAATTGTAGAGACTTCCTAAATCCAGGAAATGCCAGAACAGTCTGTCTCAAAATGATAAAATCATTTTCTGCCAGGATTTGTCAGATAGCATTCACCTCACAGATTACACAAATGTTGCAAGCTGCCCCTGCTGTTTTCACACCTCTTTCAAATGCAAAGTGAACAATATGTCGCAAGATTGCCCCTTCCCCTTTTTCCACTTCTGACTTTATTTTATAATGCTTAATAACTTTCATGAGATTAAAGTATACAAAATACAGTTTCTAACTACATGATATATACTAGAACCTCAAATAACAAAAGGGCAGTTGATCAAATTCTCGTAGTAAACTATGTATGATGTGTAACTGCATGTTGTTCCCTCAGTTTATAGAATTTATTTTGCATGAAAAATCAGATAACATGCTTATGAATGCAGAAATGTGCTCAAGATGCACCATGTTCATCCGTTCAGATGGTGTCAGGTGGCAGATTGCCAGTGGCCGCTGTAGGGTGAGGAAAGCGTCAAGCATAAACTGTTCTAATCTTGATGCAGTCTCGAGCTCTTTTGTGGAAGGATTTACCCATACCGGCGGGTTGGAGAGTGAATGGAACTGCCTTTTGAGGGGGTTTCATTAGACCGATAACTTTAGCAGACACATTAAATATGCTTAAAAAAACAGTGAAATGATTAGGCTTGAACTCTGGACTTCATGACTACACTGCACGACGTTTACCTCTAGACCAGGTGCAGCTATTGTACTGCAGCAACTTGAGGGGTAGATAACATTTCCTTCAGACACTCCTGCATCCTACAGTGTTGTCAGATCATGCAGATCGCTGGACTTTGAATTCTGAGCGGTGGTAAATTTTTGTGCTCTTGGGTGAACATTTCACATTTAAACCTACACTGTTCACATAACAGAATTTTGTAGGATTTTCAGTTATAGGTAATGTTTTGAAATGTGATTATAGTAGTAGAGTGGTTTCAATATGTGAATTGGATAGATTCATACTGGCCACAGAGGAGTTAGTGGCAGATAGGCACATTTAAAAGCATACTGCTGAAAAAAATCAGATAGAATGAAGGATTTTGTTTGAAAGCTGAGATTTTCCAGCAGTATGCCTTCAAATGTTTCTGTCTCCCACTTGAAATCCTCTGTGGTGAATAGCAATCTGTTGGATTCGTACAGTTATTCCGTTCTGGATTTTTGATTAGTAGAGGAGCTGATCGTGCTAAATGGAATACTACCAGATACTGTACAGGGGATGAAATTTTTAGTGTGTTTGATAGTATGGGGGGCATTAAAGGAAAAAAAACAGATGCCTAAAAAAGGGGAGGGAGCCTGTAAGCAAAACTCTTCATGTAACTTTATATTAAGAGTATTGTTTGGCACTGTTGAAGCATTTGTCCCACTACATTGGGATGGTGAATGGCTGTCTTGTAATATTTCTTGCACTACATTGTGAACCAGTTCCAAAATGTACTGCATGTTGATCTTGTAAGAGCTGATCATTTGCCTCTGAGAGCCTTGATTAGCTCATCAAAAATGCCATAATCACCAGGAGATAGGTCCGGATTGTATGGAAGGTGAATGAGAGCCTCCCATTTGAATGTTTGCAAGAGCTCATTTACTAAGTTGAGTGTACGGAGCCTTCCATTTTTGTAAACAAGAATGGCTCCTCAGATGAGTTGCCCTTGTCATATTGATTTGATTGCTTTGTGAAGGGTGGACAGTGTTTGTGAATATCGCTGTGCATTCTCCATTGTTCAATGCTGCTGGAACTCAATAAGTAGCCGTCCCTTTTGGCCAAAAAGGTGGCAAGCATAAACTTTTCCGCACTTGCGTTGATGGCGTTGAATTTTTTAGATGATAGCATCACTGCATGCTTCCAGTGGAGACTATGGTTTTGATTGGAGTTCAAAGTGGTGATACCGTGTCTCATCTCCATTGACCACACATGGCAGGAACTCACTCTCTTTCATGACATAGCATTTCGGATGTTCAAGAGAGTCAACATGCTTCCTTTACTGGTTGGAGACTGCGAGGCACACATTGGCTACATGGTTTGTGAAATTTCATATTGTCTTTAATGATGATATGAACACTACTCCATCCGACCTCTGTGGCAATGGCTGCTACCATAACTTGTCAGTCTTGAACGCTGAGGGCATTTACCTCCTGGACAATGCCACCTTTAATTCCCTGTGATATTCCAGACCATGCATAATTGCCAGACAAGGTCTATCCTTCCCTGAGCTGTATGTGTCATGCCTTCACCCTTGCAACAGACATGCAGTGCTCAGTATTCTTGTGCCACTCTAAGACGAATTTCTGTTCCCTGCACTCCTTCCACTGTCAGGAAATGTGCTACACCCTTTTACTGTTCCTTTGAAGGCTTGATGCCATTGTTTTCAGTATGGCTGAGTACAGTGGATGGTTGATGTGTGTGCTTGCTCACAGTCATTGGGGGTGGGGGTGCAACGTGGCCCTCTAGCAGAGTGTTTGAGCATCAGATCTATTATAGGGACTGTATCTTCTGCAGAGAACGACATTAGGATCCATTTAATAGTTTCTATTTACAGCCTCCAGCTAAGTTGTGTTTCAATGCACCTTATTCCAGTCTGTTTCTTTTTTAATTCACCTTATAAGTGGAAGCAATAACTTTGTAATATGAGAAAGTGTCATTTCGTTTGGAGACAGTACATTGTGTTTCAGGTGCATAGACTTTTCTTTTCAAAAAGTCTAAAATTAAAGGATACTACATACAGCAGAAATTGGCTTATTTTTTTCGTAGTAAGTGATTACAATACTCACTGAAATTAAATGTGGATATTGCTAAAAAATAAGTTCCATTATTCATCAATATTAAATGTGGGATTAGTAAGACTGGAAATAAAAATATCAAGAATTAAATAAATCTGGGTAAAAAGTTTAATGAAAATATTGGAAAACGAATGACAACATTGCTAAGCTTAAAAGAACCAAGTCATTGTGGGACTGTAGCAAATTCAGCTGTTGTCCAAACTCTTAGTTCTCTTGAACTTCTCTAATGTCTTGTAAGCATTCTCCTCCTCCATCGTAAGGCATCTTTGGACCTGCTCCCTTCATTTTCCATTAAGAGCTTTTGGTCAGTATTTAATCAAGAGTAGCAAGAGTAGTTGATGCTGTTTCAATAAAATGAAAAAGTAGTGTAGAATGTGCCTCATGATTTTTTTGGGGGGGGGGGGGAGGGGGGGGGGGAGAGAGAGAGAGAGAGAGAGAGAGAGAGAGAGAGAGAGAGAGAGAGAGAGACTTGTACTCCTGTTAGGTACATATCTTATGCTTCTTTTGTATCCTGGGAGGTGTTCTGAATTTTTATCTCACTTGTAATATGCTGTTTCCCACTTTTCATCGTGTTACCTTTGTTTTTGCCATCAAACTGTAAGTTGTCAGCTGCATATCTTTTCTTATACTGTACTCTTTTCAGTCCTGTGTGAATAGATCAGGAGTTTCCATCAGCATTAACTATTAGTGAGGCTACTAGCTAATGGACTTTGACTGATTTTATGCTGTCTATATCATTCAACCTTACTGCCAGGAAAAGAGGGATAAATTATAAAAAAGTTAATGAAGTTTCAGAAAGAATTACTGTATCCCAGGGACATGGAAAAACTAGGGCTTAATTGTGAGCGTATTGTCATCATTTAATGCGAGAGAAATGGCTTTATCACAAGCTGTTTTCAGATTCATTCTTTTTCATTTGTGTTACCCATTTGTACTGCCACATGTATAACATTTATTTCCAGTGTCAAGACATCAAAAAATATGTAGTTTTATTTTATTTCAGATTTCAGAGAAACGGAAAAAGCTTAAGAAAGAAGGCAAAGATCCAAGAATTGATGAGGATGACCCTGCAAATTACAAACATGCTGTATATGTAATGACGATGAAATTGTTTGCGGATATGGAGCGAAAGAGACGGGACCTAGAACAGCGAGAAATGGAAGAAAGAAAACGTAAACGTGAACAGGAAATTGAAGAAGAAGAAAAGGCAAATTTGGAGAGAGAATGGCAGAAGAATTTCGAAGTTAGTTGTGCTGTAATTTTTTTGGATTATTGAAAATATGCTAAACTTCAGCAAAGAGTTTGCTGCAAATATAACCTCTGACTATTTTGAATTCACAATTTTAGTGAAACTGATTCACTTTAGTTAACTGGAATTGTATTTAACAGGAAACTGGTTTGAGTACTGATTTAGTTATCTTGATACAAGTACATCATAAAATATTAAAATAGGTTTTGTCAGTATAAATATAAAATCAGTTGATATAGTTTGTGCCCCACAGAATTGGTGGTTTTTCTTTGTGTTGCTACAGTTTGACATTTTACACGTGCAGTTGCTGTAGTATATAAACTTCATAAGCAGCTTACTGAAATGAGACAATCTCGGTATGCTGCAGATTTATAGTAGAGAGAGATCTTCAGTTTCAAAAATTTTAAATTTTTCGTACATGATGTGCATTTGTGATTTTCATTTTGATTTTGTAATGTGTTTTCTTCGTTGTTAATGTTGACTCTCATAATTCTCTTTCTGTTGTAGGAATCTCGACAAAATCGTGTTAACAGCTGGAAAGCTTTCCAGGCCGGGAGCTCCGGATCAGGAAAAGTTAAAAACAAGAAGTTTAAAGGGACATTCAAACCCCCAAAGCACAAAGCAGAGTCTAGATAATGGATATTGCAGATTACATCAAACAGTTAATTACTTTTATTTCATACATCGGTAAAACTTGTATATCATTCTTCGTAGCATTTTCATCCATGTGTTTTCAGGATACCTTTTATTAGTTCCCTTGGAACAACCTGTGTATAAATACTTGTCACTGATTTCCTTATGTTTGCTATTGTGTTTACAAAAGTAAAATGCTAATTGACTAATTAATAGTTTTCATAAATGTGTGCTGCTTTTATTTGAAATTGTGGATTTTTCCTGATTGTGGCAATTCTTGAAGACATCTGTTTTTGCGAAGGACGATTCAGGTGGGGAGAGGGGCTTAAGAGAATATTCTGTCTAGAAGTTGTTACGAGCTGAATTGCTGAAAAATTTCCATAACATCTCACTGAAGATTGTGCACACAGTATTAAAAGAACTTTCTACCTGTCAGTCTTGACTGACTGACTGGTGTTAAATTTTGTGCGCTCTTTGCCAAGCTGAATTTTGGGATTAAAAAAAATTGTGTATAAGTGTTGAAGTAATCAAAATGGAAGTCTGGTAGTCGTCTGTTATGGATTTACTTTGTCAGGATGATAATAGAGTAGAGAAAAATCTAGTTTTTACTTACGAATGACATAGGTGTTTTGATGTCAGAATTTTCTTGATGTAAATTATTGTATTAGCAAACTTCCCAAATGTCTCAGATAATTTGTGCTAATACGTATATTGTTGCAATAACAGCTAACCCTTTATGTTGAAAAATGTTTTGATAATAAATTTTAATTGAACTATCCACAAAATGTTTACAAATAACTGCAGCATTTTTTCAGCATTAATGTGCCACAAAATTGTAATGTTGTGTTTAGTATTTCTGTAAATTTTATTGGCACCTATCGTACATCAAATACCTTAAAACAAGAAAGAGGTTTGGTTCATGTAGCAGTTTGCGTTTGTTCATCGTTCATAGGTAAAATCTCAGTACAAGTCATTTTCACAAACTTCCATCAAATATTATGAAACCAAAAACTTTCAAAACTGAAACTGTCTTAAGTCAGCAAGTTCACAGACTTTTGACTAGTACCATATATTGTGTGAATGTGAATAAGTTTTACTGACTCTACAGTGTGTCTCCAGGAGTTGTGTTTCTCAGGTCTTGTTTTAACAGGCTGTATGGAATACTTGATAATATTGGACCATTGAGCTCAGTATTTGATGGTTTGTCAGATACTTATAAAGTTTTGGCTTCTTCCCATTTTCCAGTATTGTCAAATGGGCGTTAGCATCATGGTAAGGTGACAAAAACTATTGTACAGACAAAAGTAGTATTTAATGTTTTTATGTAAATTACAGTTTGTTTGAAAATCTTGAATACTGAAATTCGAATGACCAGTATTAATACTGCAGAAGAAAGGAAACAATCACTGCGTACCTTGGATTACTTATCACACAAAGTGTGTCCTCTTGTTGTAAAAATGCTTTAGTCTGAGAAAAATGAAAGTACACAAAACACTATATGTAATTATTTGATCATTCTGCTGAAGTTTGCATTGTTAGACATCATCTTGAATGTGTGCCATAGTGTACAGTTGTTCATTTTATTGTATCTTTTTGAACCCTTCAGTAATTTTGCACATATTGCACATAGTATGTGATAACTTTATAGAATGGTGTGGCATGTTTTCTTTAAAATACAGGAGAGGACTCGTAGGCATTGATTACTATTAATAAAACTTTGTGAATTGGTGTACCTAAAGATATACTTGCTACCTGGTAATTGTTTCTGCAGTTTGTGGAAGAGGCTGACATTACGTCCTGAGTTTTGGCTGTGTGTGGTGTCCTGTTGAGAAAGCCAAAATAAAAATGTAGTAAAGAGAGGTGTTACATGAATAAGAGAAACTTCCACAATTCCTACTTTCTCTTTAGTCTCCTGCAGATGGAACTTGCAAGGGCAGTATGTTTTTGCTTTGTTATAATCAGGTTGCCAACTGGCATGTTGTTGCCGAATATTACCTGCTTTATTTGTAGAAATACTGAAGTATCATCAGACATTTAAGTTTCCTTTTATTGTATATGACAAAGGACTAAATACACATGTGTGATATGCCACAATCGGAACATTTGAGACGGATGATACTTAGGTGATGCCCAGTGTGTCATTTCAAATGTTTGTTTTACTTTGAAAGAAACCCCTTTTGTGACTATTTTAGCATTTACTGGGTTAACGTTAATACAGAATAAGTTTTAGGTTACCTAGCTTAGTCATATGTGAGAACTGTACTTACTGTCAAAATTTTGTATATGCTCTCTGATGTATTCCTCCAGAGGTCTGTAAAATCGGTTTTGTATTATTGTAATAAATATCAATAACAGAGGACCTCTTCATATTTACCATTCTTCCCTTCCCGACTAATCAACAAGCTATGTTTATCAGAGAATGTGATACATTTTGGTATGGAATGACCATTACAAATTTTTTCAATCAACTAAGAAGAGAAATTACGAAGGAAGTATGTAACTCACCACATAAAGGAGGCAGTGAGTCGCAAACAGGCACAGTGAAAAGAACTGCTAAAATATTAAACTTTCGGACAAGTCCTTCTTCCTAAACAGAAGACATTCATGCAAGCACAACTCACACATATACGTGGTCACTGTATCCAGGTGCTGGAGCCGCAGTGCCCAGTGACTCTCTCTCTCTCTCTCTCTCTCTCTCTCTCTCTCTCTCTCTCTCTCTCTCTCTCTATCTCTGCACGTGTGTGTGTATGTTTCAGAAGATTGTCTGAAAGTTCAAATATTTTAGCAGTCCTTTTAATTGTTCAGACTTGGATTTTCCATTGTTTGAAAAGGAGTCTGTAAGATATAATGGGCGAAAACGTATCCCTATACACCTATCCCCTTCACTCCATTACCCATTTCTAAATGAAATATTCTGCTTTTAAGCAAGCTGCTAATTATTGATGCATGAAACCAGTCATAATGGATGGTTAAAAATTTCCTTGAAATGTTAAATCTTTCTTATTAAAATAAAATTCTTAGAAGTTGTCTTTATTAATAATACTCTTCTCAACTCATCTAAATCTTCCAATAAATAAGATTCTTAAACACTGTAAACGAGGTTTGTTTTCACCACAATGTCTCCCTTCAGAACAACTTTTCTGTGACTGAACCATTTCTTAAAGACTGGAAAGTGGTTACAAGGTATCGTATCTGGGAATTTATGGGTGACAGTGACAGTAAATGTTCTGCTTTGTCCATGGCAATTGTAGATGAGAGTAGATGTATTGAAATAGTGAAAATTTCTTTTCCTTCACAAAATGAGATCAGCTGGAAAGATTTATCAAGCAAGCGGGTGTAATTTATACCTGAAGTCACTTTTGTTTTCAAATTATTTGATCTACTTGGGTGTCCAAGGTCAGTGTGGAAGAAGGTGATGGAAAAGGTAATTTGATGCAAAAATATTTATATCCAACAATGGAAAATACAGGATGGAATGTAACGATGTTATGAGAAGGATAGTTGCTACTCACCATATAGCGGAGATGCTGTGTTGCAGATAGGCACAAAAAAAAAACCAAGCTCTGTCAGAAACTGAGCTTTTGGCCAACAATACCTTCGTCAGAAATACACAACGTACACACACGCGCGCGCGCAAACGCAATTCTCTCACACGTGACCTCGGTCTGTGCCTGCTGAGGCCCAACTGCTAGCAGCAGTGCACGATGGGAGAGGCTACTGGGTGGTGGGGCTGAGGAGGAGGTTGGGGTGGGGATGGAGGAGGATAGCAGAGTAGATGTGTACGACAGTAGATTGTTGCTTGTGGGAGCCTACAGGGACAAGGTGTAAAGGGGTAGGGCTGCTAGGTGCAGTCGGGATGTTAGAAGGTGGGTAAGTGGGGGAGGAGGGGGGGTAGCAGAGGAGGAGAGAAGTAAAAAGGGTGGGTGGAATGGGGGGCTGTATAGCGCTGGAATGGGAACAGGGAAGGAGCTACATGGGTAAGGACGATGACTAACAAAGTTTGAGGCCGGGAGGGTTATGGGAACATAGGATACATTGCAGGGAGAGTTACCACCTGTGCAATTCAGAATAGCTGGTGTCGGTTGGGAAGCTTCCAGATGGCACAGGCTGCAGAGCAGTCATTGAAATGCAGAAAGTCGTTTTGAGCAGCATCCTCAGCAACAGCGAGGCCCAGCTGTTTCTTGGCCACAGTTAGTCTGTGGTCATTCATGTGGACAGACAGCTTGTTGATTGTTATGCCCATGTAGATTGCAGCACAGTGGTTGCAGCTTAGCTTGTAGATCACATGACTGGTTTCACAGGTGACCCTGCCTTTGTTGGGATAGGTGATGCTTGTGACTGGTTTGGAGTAGGTGATGCTGGTGGGAGGATGTGTGGGACAGATCTTATCTCTAGATCTATTACAGGGATGTGAGCCATAAAGCAAGGGGATGGGAGCAGGGCTTGTGGTGGACGAGAATATTGTGTAGGTTCGGTGGGCTGCTGAATACCCCTGTGGTCGGGTGGGAAGGATATTGAGTAGCACATACCTCATTCCAGGGGGCAATTTGAGATAGCGGAAATCCTGGAGGAGAATGATCTTCAAGCAAAGCTGCAGCCACTGTTCTGCATTCTACATGGGCTTGACAACTGACAGTCTTGTCAGCACAAATGGCCACCAACAAACTGTGGCCAAGAAACAGCTGGATCACCCCACTGCTGAGCGTGCCGCCCAACACTCATGTTCTTCATTTCAGTGACTGCTCCACAACCTGTGCCATCTCAGTGCTTCCCACCATAGACCTCTTGGCCTCAACCTTTGTTAGTCCTTACCCATGTAGCCCCTTTCCTGCTCCCATTCCAGCACTACACAGACCTCTATTCCACCATCACACCCACTGTGTTTTTACCTCTCTCCTTTCCCGCTACCCTCCTCCGCCTCCCCATCATATAATTTCCCAACTGCACGTAGCTGCCCTACCCTCTCAACATCATCCCTGTACACTCCCACAAGCAGCACTTACTATACCCTGCTATCCCTCTTCCTCCCCACTCCAGCTGCCTCCTTACCCTCTCAACCTGGTTGCTTCTGCCATCGTGCAATGCTGCTCGCAATTTGGCCCCATCAGCCAGAAACTATGGTCATGGGTGTGTGAGTTATGTTTGCAGGAGTGCTGTCTGTTTCCGAGAAAGTCCTTGTTGGCCAAAAGCTCATTTTCTGACTGTTTCTGTTGTGCCCATCTGCAACTCAGTATCTGCGGTATATGATGAATACCAACCATCCTTTTCATAACATTGTAATATGCAGCTGTCCAAAATTAAGCAACAAACAGAAATTTTGCAAGGTTGTGTTTATTTTGCCACAAAACAGTATAAACAGGTGATAGTAAAGTAGAAACAATGTAAAGAATACAGAATGTAAACAACTGCACATGTATAACAGTAGACAAAAGTGCTCTTCCTTTTTTTGAAGTTAAGGGGCTCCGGAACGCCCTATACTTGCAATGTTAAAATAACGCTTATAAATTACATCTTTCCTCACAAAGTATTTGAGGTAGGAAGTTGAACTTTTTACAGATTATTTATTGGAATATGGGCTACAACTTAACACAGGGATTTTACAAAATTTTAGTTCAGTTATTAAAGATGATTTTTTTTTTCAATTGTAATGAAAATTCACAACATTTTTTTGCAATTTTTTATTTATATATTCAAAAATATACAGTTTTTTGGAAAAAGGCTGTGTTAAATTATGCAGAAGGTACTGTGTAACATTTACTGAAAGTTTGAAACAAATATGTTTGGAAGATCCTTAGAAAACATGTAAGTAGTATGAGAAAATAAAAGTTTTGGGAATCGAGCGACAAAGATTGGATTAACTTTTTAGTGCATTCCAGGTCCATAGGATGGATTATCTTCATCCTCTGCAAACTCCTCCTCCAGCTTCCTCTTGTTCCTCCTCCTGTTTACTCTTGCTTGTATTTCTAGACTCTTTACAGCCCTGTCTGCAGCCCGAAGGCGTTCCTAGTCTAAAGCAAGCATTGCTCGTTGTTGTGTTCGTAGATTTTGGTACCATTTTCGTCAGTTGCAGTTATTGCAACACTGTTCCAAAAGCTGGTCATGTATGAACACTTATCACATTTCAGTTGTATTTCACTAGCAAGTCCTACGTGCTTCATTATGGAGAGTTCCAGACCAACTTCACTACAATGAATACATCTTACACAGTTTGAAAAAATTCCTTTGAGAACAGACATATCAAATATTTCATTCACATCCGTTTCGCCCATAAAACATTCATAGTTTTCACTCATTGAACCAAGCTTCTTCTGTGAAGTATTTTCTTTTCCACTTTGACTGCTATGGGCAGGTCTACTTGATAGGTTAGGTTCACTCACTTGGTTATCGTATTTATTGTTTACAGTAATAACACATACCTTTGGCTTTCCAACATTTCTCTTTTTCTTAAAAGCCTTCAGAGGATTTCTAATAACTTTACTTTTACTCATTATTATACTTCAACAAAACAGAGACTCAAGAAACAGAATTAATTACGAATATTTTCGAGATAGCGACAGAGTAAATAAACATGAAACAATTGACAATCACACCAGCGATATATATTGAACCATCACAGATTAGCCACAACACATACTTTATCTCACATCACTAAAATGTACCTGATGAACACTGACATTAATAATAACACCATTTGACAGCAGTTTAACAGCGCCACAGTGGGTCACGCCCATGTAGAACACATTTCAAAAAAATTTAAAAATAGTTGTAGTCTTTGGAATTGAATAAATTATATATCTATTAAAAGGTAATAGTCTGCAGATTCAGAAAACGCTAAAAAGTAAAAATTGAACTTTTCATGATTTTGAGCCTTTCCGGAGCCCCTTAATGGATTTGCACACCCATTCCGACAACTGAAATTATGCTCAGTATGGTGTGTAACCACATCTGGGAACAATACAGACCTGGTAACAATGGGGCATGCTGTGAATGTCATCATCAATCTCATGTCCAGGAAATAACATCCATTCTTCCTGCTGATCTGCTTGCTAGTCTCGGAAAGTGGTTTTGTGGATGATGACGTTATGCAGCCCATCTCTCTAGTGCATCCCATCTCTCTAGTGCATCCCATATGTTTGCTGCAGGATTCAAATTGGGGGCGTGAGCAGACCCCATCATGTGTGCAGTAACTTCCGTTTCCAAAAAACATGAGGTCGAGCATTATTGTCCGTCAATACGAAGTCTGAGCCCACAGCGTCTTGCAACAACCACACAGCAGATCCCAAGATCTCGTCACGATACCTGACAGTAGTTAAACCTTGCTAATTCACCTGTACAATTCCAAGAGGTGGTGTTAGAGTGGCCACCATAATCCCTGTCCACATCATTAGGGATCCACCTTGATACCAGTCTCTGTCTACAATATTTGGATCTCGAGATCATGTTCCACATTCCCTCCAGATACGAATTCGTCAAAAATCACACTCCAGTCTAAATCAAGTCACATCTGTGTAGAGAACATTGGCCCACTGTTCGACAGCCCAGGTGACATGACAACTCCACTCGCCGACATACCCTTATGTGAAGATACTTCAGGGGTACACATACAGCAGCGCTCTGACAATAAAGACCACTCTACCAAAGCTTGCTGTACACCACTTGCCTCGATACATGTTCAGTGGATGCTGTGAGGTCAGATGCCAGTTACCATGCAGTATGGAGGCTGTACCATTGTGCTCTTGCAGCCAAATAATTGTTCTGTCTTTCTGATGTTACCCATGCTTGGCCCTGCCTGTCTTGGGATACAGTTTCACCACATCCGAGAAGCAACAGAACAAATCACATTAAGCCATTGGGCCACATCAGTTTGCGACTGTCGTGCTCCATTCTTCCTAAAGCAGCAGAGTGTCTGGTAGGCATCTTCCCTGCGCCATAATGCATTATCTGTGACGGTGTACACAGCAATTGTGGATTTGACTACACAGCAGACACTATCCCATTTGATAGGAGCTCTGACGTCGTCGTTGGTGCCGTTGTTCGTTGACCGGAATGCCATCCTCCATGCAGAGAACGATTGTACGTACATCACGTGACAGTTTGTATGAGTCTTGTGAATTAGACGCAGGATGGGGAAATATTGATTTGTTCCTTTAATTTTGGACACAAGTGTATTTGCAGCCTTATACATTTATTCCCCCCCTGAACCATGGACCTTGCCGTTGGTGGGGAGGCTTGCGTGCCTCAGCGATACAGATGGCCGTACCGTAGGTGCAACCACAACGGAGGGGTATATGTTGAGAGGCCAGACAAACATGTGGTTCCTGAAGAGGGGCAGCAGCCTTTTCAGTAGTTGCAGGGGATGATTGACTGATCTGGCCTTGTAACATTAACCAAAACGGCCTTGCTGTGCTGGTACTGCAAACGGCTGAAAGCAAGGGGAAACTACAGCCGTAAATTTTCCCAAGGAAATGCAGCTTTATTGTATGATTAAATGATGATGGCGTAAAATATTCCGGAGGTAAAATAGTCCCCCATTCGGATCTCCAGGCGGGGACTACTCAAGAGGACGTCGTTATCAGGAGAAAGAAAACTGGCATTCTACGGATCGGAGCGTGGAATGTCAGATCCCTTAATCGGGCAGGTAGGTTAGAAAATTTAAAAAGGGAAATGGATAGGTTAAAGTTAGATATAGTGGGAATTAGTGAAGTTCGGTGGCAGGAGGAACAAGACTTTTAGTCAGGTGATTACAGGGTTATAAATACAAAATCAAATAGGGGTAATGCAGGAGTAGGTTTAATAATGAGTAAAAAAATAGGAGTGCGGGTTAGCTACTACGAACAGCATAGTGAACGCATTATTGTGGCCAAGATAGACACGAAGCCCATGCCTACTACAGTAGTACAAGTTTATATGCCAACTAGCTCTGCAGATGATGAAGAAATTGATGAAATGTATGACGAGATAAAAGAAATTATTCAGGTAGTGAAGGGAGACGAAAATTTAATAGTCACGGGTGATTGGAATTCGTCAGTAGGAAAAGGGAGAGAAGGAAACATAGTAGGTGAATATGGATTGGGGGGAAGAAATGAAAGAGGAAGCCGCCTTGTAGAATTTTGCACAGAGCATAACTTAATCATAGCTAACACTTGGTTCAAGAATCATAAAAGAAGGTTGTATACCTGGAAGAATCCTGGAGATACTAAAAGGTATCAGATAGATTATATAATGGTAAGACAGATTTAGGAACCAGGTTTTAAATTGTAAGACATTTCCAGGGGTAGATGTGGATTCTGACCACAATCTATTGGTTATGAACTGCAGATTGAAACTGAAGAAACTGCAAAAAGGTGGGAATTTAAGGAGATGGGACCTGGATAAGCTGAAAGAACCGGAGGTTGTAGAGAGTTTCAGGGAGAGCATAAGGGAACAATTGACAGGAATGGGGGAAAGAAATACAGTAGAAGAAGAATGGGTAGCTTTGAGGGATGAAGTAGTGAAGGCAGCAGAGGATCAAGTAGGTAAAAAGACGAGGGCTAATAGAAATCCTTGGGTAACAGAAGAAATATTGAATTTAATTGATGAAAGGAGAAAATATAAAAATGCAGTAAATGAAGCAGGCAAAAAGGAATACAAACGTCTCAAAAATGAGATCGACAGGAAGTGCAAAATGGCTAAGCAGGGATGGCTAGAGGACAAATGTAAGGATGTAGAGGCTTGTCTCACTAGGGGTGAGATAGATACTGCCTACAGGAAAATTAGAGAGACCTTGAATATCAAGAGCTCAGATGGAAACCCAGTTCTAAGCAAAGAAGGGAAGGCAGAAAGGTGGAAGGAGTATATAGAGGGTTTATACAAGGGCGATGTACTTGAGGACAATATTATGGAAATGGAAGAGGATGTAGATGAAGATGAAATGGGAGATACGATACTGCGTGAAGAGTTTGACAGAGCACTGAAAGACCTGAGTCGAAACAAGGCCCCGGAAGTAGAGATGGGGGATGCGCTCTTGAACTAATTCATAGAGTTGAATCTTTCAAAGGAGTGAACAATCAGTGATTCAGAAAAAAAGAACGGTAGCTCCAAACGTTTCCCACGGCAGAGAGAGAGAGACGGAGCATATCAGCAGCGCCTCTGCTGGTCAGAGCACAGTGCACGCCACATAACACAGCCAGCGCCGGCCTCTGCCCTGCTTCTACCTTGGCTGCCTGCATTGTGCAGTGCCCCATTGGATTTTGTGTTTCACATATGCCGTGCCGTCCATGTGCGTCGTCTGCCGCACGCAGTGTCTGGCGCAGCTTAACTTCGCATCGCACTCTGTCGGCGATCGTTTCAGTCGCACGTCCTGCCCTCTGGGCAGTTGATGCGAGCAACAGGACAGAGAGCCACCTAGCGGTTAACATAGGAACTACTTGCAACAACCCGCTCACAAGGGAACGGACGATTTGTTTCGGAGCGGGTGAGTTCACCGCTCCCCCCACCCTCGGAACTCGCCAGCTCAACGCTCACCCCACCGTCTCGACTCTAGCCAGAGCGTTGAGCAAAGCGACTCTGGTGTCACTCTGGTCTCTGCGGTCTCAGCTCACGCAGTAATACAGCTCGCGGCTCGACTCAGCGCCTCTGCATCGGAGTTCGTCCCTACTGGATATTGTTCTTCGTAGTAATACCGCTTTGTATATTACATTATTATGTTATGTATACATCAATTGTTTTTATTTTATTTTTATTTGTTTAAACTGATTAGATTAGGTTCCTGATGACTCCTCTTACTATAGGATTTTTATTATGGACACTCGAATTTACGCTTTAATTACGAGCGAACCGATAAACGTATCGCAAAATGTGATACACCAATATTTTCCTTGTTTTATTCTGCGTAAGGCTATATGCAGCACTTTCGTTTTACAGTCAAATTTATATATTTTTTTTTCTTATTCTGGTACGGATTTTGCGATTTTAGGCGTCTTCGGAAGGAAACGTTCACTTTAAAAATACATGGCTTGCGATGAATTTGTATGAGGTTAATGAAATTTTAATACATTATAGCCAAATATATTGTTAATGTAAATCTTAAGTTACAACATTTTCCGATCACCCAAAAAAACCACGATAGTGCAAAATAAATCAATAATCAAAAACTTTGTCATATCGTGGAAATTTCAATAAACAATACAAAATTCTTACTCATTATCTGTGTTACTTAAAAATAGGATCAAATAAGATCAAAATACAGGTGTAGTACTGGAATAAACCAAGTTTAAAGGACAATGTGCCTTCCATTTATTTTCTATTGTAAATGAGTGGTGAGTCATGAAAAAGAGCTAATTCATTTCAGGGAGTGAACAGTTCTGATCCAATCTCTGAAAAGAACAGTTTTGCCCATCTCTAATACTTACGTTAATCATTATTTAATAATTTCTGTGTTTTTTGTCAGATTGCAAATTTACAATAGTTTACAATAATTCAAGATAAGTTTTTCAGTGGTTCACAACAAATATACAAGAATTCAACCAACTTTCATAGCATTTTTCAACTCTCAAGAGAATATGATGTTGCTTGTCTTAGTCCATCTGTATATTTCAGTAGAGGACCTTGTGGACCAAACCTTTCTGATTTTGTTCACATTTATAGGATTTGCAGACTAGTGCCCAGATATAAATTCCTTAACTCAGTCATGTAAAAGGACGAGTACACTCATCACATCACTGTAGTCCCAACATGTGCCTCTTCTGTGGCTCACTCCTTTGTGTACTAGTTCTGCAGCTGTACTGTTATATTTTGAAAGCGAGACATAAATTTATTGTGGGATAAATTGAAAGATATACTGTACTAAAGAGAGTGGAGCACCTAGCCAGCAAGAGGCACATGGCTTCAGGTGTGCACCTCTGTTGTGTCCACTGGTGGCCTCACAGACGCCGACGTGTTAAGTTGTTCCAGTCCAGTGTTAAATTTGGTAATGAGGAGGGTGCTCCTTCGCAGTTTGTGGAAGCAGTTGGAGAATTATCGGCGTGTACGGATTTGATATGGGAGTTCTGTTTGTGTGTTGGGTTTGATAGGTAATGCCTATCTGTTAAAGCTTTAGTAAGACCTCCAGCATCCTGGACAGGGATTGCTCATTACTTTGGATGCTTCATCCACAGGTGGTTATATTGTATGATAGAGACTTTGCTATCAAACTGTAGTTAACTCTGGAGTTTAGAAGGTAGTAAAGTTCCTGGGTTTGTGCGAAAAGAATAGTAGTTCTTATTCAACATAACCTTTCCCAACCCTCTCCGAATACAGACCAGTAAAGTTTAACATAACTGTTGCAGCTGATTTGAGCGGCTCCTGGCAGCATGCCAGTGACACAAAAATGCCAACCACACAGTGTGGGAAACATTGTAGTCCCAAGGGGCCATGTCAAGTAAATAGGGGACACAGTCAACAAATTGGAAGTACAGTGCCTTCAATTTTGCAGCCACAGTTATGGACCATTTTACAATTATAACTTTATTCTTATGCTCTTTTCTTTTTCTCCAATATAATTTCATTTTTGTGCCATCTATATTTCCTTTTTATCTTAGCCCTGCTTCTTCACCCACTTTTTACCATTTCTCTTACAACTTATACTTTGGAGTCTTGAGCAGCCGCTGGTGAAGTATCAGTGCAGCAGCAGTGCAGTAGTGAGTCGCATATTTAGCTTCCATATTTGTTTTGTAGTTTGATTCTTAATTTCTTTCCAAGTGTTTGTGCGCTTGCATATTTAATTACATAAAATCCTTGCGTATTCTCGTATTTCAGAGGAGTAATATTGATTATTGATAGCTGTAGAGTATAAATTCGCGGAGTCGTTAGATATTAGCAGTAGGATGGATAGGGTGTGTGCGTGCTGTGTGTGGGCGCAGGAGGAGCTGGCTGCGGTTTGCAAGCAGCTGTGCGTGCTGTTGGCCACGGTCAGCCACCTTCAGGCTGCTGCCTCGAGGTGCAGCGACGGCAGAGGGTCTGGCGCGTTGCTTAAGACACCCCAGGTGTCGCTTGCTGCGTCCGCTGATTCAGCCGCCGAGGCACCTTCTAGTGTACCCAGCGCGTTGGGGCCACCCTCACCTCATGGTGAGTGGCGGACTGCAACACGTTTGTGTTGCTCTAGACGGAGGGTCAATGTGGAGGCTGTCCGGCTGGCCTCGCCCATTCGTCCTGTCAGTGGGCCCCCTTCAGCAGGGCCTGAGCAGGCACATGGGGACAAAGGCTTGCTGGTTATTGGGAGCTCCAACGTTAGGCGTGTGATGGAGCCCCTTAGGGAAATAGCGTACAGGGCTGGAAAGAAATCCAACGTGCACTCGGTTTGTCTGGGGGCCCTCATCCAAGATGTGGAGGCGGCCTTGCCTGCAGGTATAGAGCGTACGGGGTGCAGTTGTCTGCAAGTAGTTGCTCACGTTGGCATCAATGATGCCTGTTGCCTGGGTTCTGAGACAATCCTCACTTCGTACAGGCTGCTGGCGGATTTGGTGAAGACCGCTGGCCTCGCACGCTGGGTGCAAGCAGAGCTCTCTATTTGCAGCATCGTTCCCAGAGTGGATTGGGGTCCTTTGGTTTGGAGCCGAGTGGAGGGTCTCAACCAGAGGCTTCGTTGACTCTGTGACAGTCTTGGCTGCAGATTTCTAGACTTGCGCTATTGGGTGGGGAATTGTAGGACGCCCCTAGATAGTTCAGGGGTTCACTACACAAAGACCGAGCGAGGTGGCGCAGTGGTTAGCACACTGGACTCGCATTCGGGAGGACGACGGTTCAATCCCGTCTCCGGCCATCCTGATTTAGGTTTTCCGTGATTTCCCTAAATCGTTTCAGGCGAATGCCGAGATGGTTCCTTTGAAAGGGCACGGCCGATTTCCTTCCCAATCCTTCCCTAACCCAAGCTTGCGCTCCGTCTCTAATGACCTCGTTGTCGACGGGACGTTAAACACTAACCACCACCACCACCACCACCACTACACAAAGGAAGCGGCTACTCGGGTAGCAGAGTACTTGTGGTGTGCACATGGGGGAGATGTCCTGATGAACACTCACCAGTCGACGTGCAAGCAGGGGAGTCAGGACGCGCTCAGTGTAAAGACACTTCAGCTATCAAGATATTAGCAGTAAATTTTCAGAGTGGTCGGAATAAAGTTCCCGAATTTACTGTCCTCCAGGAAGCGTGTGGCGCGCAAATTATTCTCGGGACTGAGATCTGGCTGAACCCCGAGACAGGAAGTTACGAAATATTTAGTGAGGGTTGGACGTGTATCGGAAAGACAGATTAGACACCGTAGCATTGCAGTTGACAAAAATGTTGTGTCTACCAAGGTCGAAGTAGAGTGTGATTGTGAAGTTATCTGGACACGTTTAACAGGACTAGGGGAAATAAAGTTAATTGTGGGGTGTTATTACTGGCCACCAGGTTCCACCATGACAGTTCTAGAATCATTCAAAGGGAGTCTACATTCTGTATCGCAGAAGTACCCGGATCATGCTATATTAGTCGGAGGCGACTTCAACCTACCTAGTATAGACTGGGATGTCTATGGATTCATTACAGGTGGTACAGACAAGCCGTCGTGTGAATTACTTTTGAACACATTATCCGAAAACTGTCTTGAGCGGCTAAATCGACAGCCAACGCATAATGGAAATATTTTAGATCTGGTAGCCACGAACACACCAGACCTCATCGACGGTGTTAGTGTTGAGACAGGGATTAGTGCTCATGACGTTGTCATTACGACTATGGTTACGAAAGTTAAGAAGTCGGTCGAGAAGGCTAGGAGAGTATTCTTTCTAGAAAGAGCAGATAAGCAGTTGTTAGCATCCCACTTAATAAATGAATCGACTTCATTTACTTCCGGTACGATGGACGTGGAAGAATTATGGGCAAGTTTTAAACACATTGTAAATCACGCATTGGACAAGTATGTGCCGAAAAAGTGGGTTAAGGATGGAAAAGACCCACCGTGCTTTAACAGCGCAATTCGGAGAATGCTCAGGAATCAAAGGCAGTTGCACTCGCGGTGCAAGAAAGATCAGGAGAATGAGGACAGGCAAAAGTTAGTAGAGATTCGTGCTGCTGTAAAAAGAGGGATGTGCAAAGCATTCAACCACTATCACCATCATACCTTAGCAAAAGATCTTGCTGTAAATCCAAGGAAATTCTGGTCTTACGTAAAATCGGTAAGCGGGTCGAAGGCTTCCATCCAGTCACTCACTGATCAATCTGGCCTGTCAACGTTTTACATTTTAAATGTTCGGATAATAAGTTGCCGTCTCTTTAATCTAAGAATAGATGATCAATGCAGCTATCCGCCATCTCTGTGTAATGTCTTGTCTGTATAGACGTGTATCTGTTGTCTTTAAGATCCCTTCACCTTCACACACAAGTCTATACAGTAAAGTAAGGCCCTCCCAGTTCTTGGCTGATCCGTGATAAGACAGGCGAAAAATTAGACTAATGGAGGATTATTAGTATTATCTCTATTTTCATTCGCTCTTTCTCTTTCTCTCCTTTATCTATGTATAGTTTTTAATATACGATTTCATTACGTGATAAAAAGAATCAGCCAAATAGAATCTTTGGTGGAGTCCTTCGTCTTGGTAATCAGCGGCTGGCTTTCTGTAAGAGATCTTTACATTTATTATTACTGTTAAACACTGCAGTCAGTCGGGAGAATCAATCGTTTGGACAATTTGTTCCTTTTACGAAAGATTGCGAATTCCAGATGTGTACGAAGCCTTTTTGGACGATTTAACACAGACTCAGTGATTGCAGGCTCTCTTCGACACAGCTGAAACTTCCCCACTACTTACAGGGCCAACGTGATCAACAAATGATTCAGAAAAAAAAACTCATTCGTTCATTCACTCCAGAACAAAAAAGTCACAAACCTTATTTATGGAGGAAATCGTGTATTAAATCCATCTCCATTACATGTCCAGATCTCCGGTGATTCCACGCCTTAATTATTTTCCTTTTACAATCTCTTTCTCTTCAAAACAAACCGCCAACGGCACAAATGTTAATTGGCTCGCTTTAGCGAGAAGAAAAGCAGAATATGTATCTCCCAGAAACACGTCAATCCCTCAACAGATACTCCAAAAGCTGTCCTAGTTACCACTTTAACAACCATGGAGAATGCATATATGCAGCTCTGTTATTTCAAAGAATAAACGCACTAGAAAATACTTTGGCGTCGACGAGCTGTCGCCGCATATATTACGAGAAAATCAGATCAGATAACTTTTCCAAAGTGAATGAATGTGGATGGTTTGATCGAAAATGATTAATTGGTACGTGGTAGAGGGTATTTGCTGTGGGGACATTACAAACGGAAGACAGCAAAACGAAAGCTGAAATTTTAAATTCAGCATTTGAGAAATCTTTCACGCAGGAGGATCGTACAAACATACTGCCGTTTGAGTCTCATACAGATTCCCGTATGGAGGACACAGTGATACACATCCCTGGGGTTGTGAAGCAGCTGAATGGGTTGAAAATAAATAAATCGCCAGGCCCTGATGGGATTCCAATTCGGTTTTACAGAGAGTACTCTACTGCATTGGCTCCTTACTTAGCTTGCATTTATCGCGAATCTCTTGCCCAACGTAAAGTCCCGAGCGACTGGAAAAAAGTTTAGGTGTCCCCTGTATATTGTAGGGTAGAAGGACGGACCCTCAAAATTACGGACCAATATCCTTAACATCGATTTGTTGCAGGATTCTCGAACATATTCTCAGTTCGAATATGATGAATTTCCTTGCGACAGAGAAGTTGCTTTCCATGCATCAGCACGGCTTTAGAAAGCATCGCTCCTGCGAAACGCAACTCGCCCTTTTTTCACATGACATCTTGCCAACCATGGATGAAGGGTATCAGACGGATGCCATATTCCTTGACTTCCGGAAAGCGTTTGACTCGATGCCCCACTGCTGACTCCTAACTGAGGTACGAGCATATGGGATTGGTTCCCAAGTATGTGAGTGGCTTGAAGACTTCTTAAGTAATAGAACCCTCGATGGTGAGTGTTAATCGAAGGTGAGGGTATCATCTGGAGTGCCCCATGGAAGTGTGGTAGGTCCGCTGTTGTTTTCTATCTACATAAATCATCTTTTGGATAGGGTGGATAGCAATGTGCGGCTGTTTGCTGATGATGCTGTGGTGTACGGAAAGGTGTCGTCGCTGAGTGACTGTAGGAGGATACAAGATGACTTATACAGGATTTGTGATTGGTGTAAAGAATGGCAGCTAACTCTAAATATAGATAAATGTAAATTGATGCTGATGAATAGGAAAAAGAATCCTGTAATGTTTGAATACTCCATTAGTAGTGTAGCCCTTGACACAGTCACGTCGTTTAAATATTTGGGCGTAACATTGCAGAGCGATATGAAGTGGGACAAGCATGTAATGACAGTTGTGGGAAAGGCGGATAGTCGTCTTCGGTTCATAGGTAGAATTTTGGGAAGATGTGGTTCATCTGTAAAGGAGACCGCTTATTAAACACTAATGCGACCTATTCTTGAGTACTGCTCGAGCGTTTAGGATCCCTATCAGGTCGGATTGAGGGAGGACATACAAGCAATTCAGAGGCGGGCTGCTAGATTTGTTACTGGTAGGTTTGATCATCACGCGAGTGGTACAGAAATGCTTCAGGAACTCGGGTGGGAGTCTCTAGAGGAAAGGAAGCGTTCCTTTCGTGAATCGCTGCTGAGGAAATTTAGAGAACCAGCATTTGAAGCTGACTGCAGTACAATTTTACTGCCGCCAACTTACATTTCGCGGAAAGACCACAAAGATAAGAGAGATTAGGGCTCGTACAGAGGCATATAGGCAGTCATTTTTCCCTCGTTCTGGTTGAGGGTGGAACAGGGAGAGAAGATGCTAGTTGTGGCACGAGGTACCCTCCGCCACGCACCGTGTGGTGGATTGCGGAGTATGTATGTGGATGTAGATGTAGGAGTCCTAAATGTAACACTTTCTATTGGAAATATGTAACACCACATTCTTTGCTTTTATGTTAACCATTTGTAAATCGTTTTTAACATCTTGGCTCCAGCTTCTCAATTTCTTTTTCTGGGGATACTAGACCAGCTTATTGTCAATTGTCTTGCATAAATGTTTGAAAAAAATATGTGCCTTCTTTTTTTCAGTTGTTATTGTTGCCTTTCCTGTCTTCTGATATATTCCATCATTATTGATTCATAATACCCCGGCACATGGACTTTCAGAGCTGAAGGCCCACTCGAATGCCCTCGATGACTGCATGACACAAAGCTCCATGCCTAGCCTGGGCCCGTCAACATCGACATTGGACTGTTGATGACTGGAAACATGTTGCCTGGTCGGCTGAGTTTCGTTTCAAATTGTATCGAGCAGATGGACATGTAAGGGTATGGAGACAACCGCATGAATCCATGGACACTGCATGTCAGCAGAGGACTTTTCAAGCTGGCGGAGGCTCTGTAATGGCGTAGGGCGTGTGCAGTTGGAGTGATGGGACCCCTGATACGTCTAGATACGATTGTGACTGGTGACACGTACTTAAGCATCCTGTCTGATCACCTGCATCGATTAATGTCCATTGTGGATTCCGACAGACTTGGGCAATGCTAGCAGGACAATGCGACATCCCATACGTCCGGAACTGCTACAGAGTGGCTCCAGGAACGGTCTTCTGATTTTAAACACTTTCAATGGCCACCAGACTCCCCAGACGTGACATTGTTGAGCGTATATGGCATGCTTTGCAACGTGCTGTTCAGAAGAAATCGCCACCCCTTCGTACTCTTACTGATTTATGGTCAGCCCAGCAGGATTCATGGTGTCAGTTCCCTCCAGCACTACTTCAGACATTAGTCGAATCCGTGCCACGTCGTTTTGCGGCACTTATGTATGCTCGCGGGGGCCCTACAAGATTTTAGGCGGGTGTACCAGTTTCTTTGGCTCTTCCGTGTATATTTTTATGGGGAACCTCAGAGTGTCCCTACATCAACATCTATATCTATTCTCTGCAAACCACTGTGAATTGCTGGCTGAGGGTACTTCCCATTGTACCAGCTGTTAGGGATTCTTCCTGTTCCGTTGACGTTTGGTGCACGGGAAGAATGATTGCCTAAACGCCTCTCTGCTCACTGTAATTAGACTGATCTTGTCTCTTCGATGCACACAGGAGCAATATGTAGGGGTCTGTAGTATAGTGCCGGCCGGAGTGGCCGAGAGGTTCTAGGCGCTACAGTCTGGAACCGCGCGATCGCTACGGTCGCAGGTTCGAATCCTGCCTTGGGCATGGATGTATGTGGTGTCCTTAGGTTATTTAGGTTTAAGTAGTTCTAAGTTCTAGGGGACTGATGACCTCAGAAGTTAAGTCCCATAGTGCTCACAGCCATTTTTTTGTAGTACAGTCCTAGCTTCAGGATGTAGTGTAGGTTCATGAAACTTTTCAAGTAATATATTTCGACGATCGGACGTGCTATCGTCAGGTGCGCTGTGAACTGAACTCCCGACAGACAGACAGAGGCGACTCGCGTGCATCAACCGTAGGCGATCTAGGTTAAAAAGTGCGTGCTGTTCCTGCTTCTGAGATTCATGCTGAAAACGTTGACCTCTCGTTTTGGTTTCGTCCTCTCGGTAGCGGCCGACTTACATCCCCTCCCCCCGCGAGCCGTTTCCTCAGCGGTCCGCGCGCGCGACCGCGTGTCGGCAGTCGCCGAGCCGCTAGCGTCGGCGTCTTTGTAGCTTTGGTGTAGGAGCTCCGGCCGCCCTTGTTGCCAGGTCGTTTTGTTTGCTGAGAGTTTTCTTAAGCTCATTGCTGGTTCCCAAGCCTTAAAGCCGCAATCTCGGTCGATGAGATCTTCCCATGTGCGAATTTCCATGGCCTCTCTAACGACGATGTCTCAGCATGTGGAAGTCTGTGTCAAGATCCTAGTACTCCATCGCATGGTTCTCGGACAAACAGTGCTTTGCGACCGCTGACTTGTTGGAGTACATGAATCGAGTGTGCCTCTGGCGCCCTCGGCAACGATCTTCGATGGTGTGCACTGACTGTCCTTTATATGTCTTTCCACATTGACATGGAATCTGATATACATCAGCCGTCCACAAACCGATATCATCTTCTCAATAAAGCTCGTGTTTTATTGGGCGAGCAAAAGACAGTTTTTAGTTGGTGCTTCTTCATTATGCCTCCGTTTTTTCCCGATAGTGTGCCTGTGTTCGGTACAAAGGCAGTGGCTGCCTCTTCCTCTGTGACTTTTTCCATTGCATTAATATTCTGCCAATAAACTAAGTGTTCCACTGCTTTACCTGTGACTGAATCTATGTGATCGTTTCATTTCATATCCCTACAATGCGTTACGGCCAGGTATTTGTGTGAGGTAACCGATTTCAGCTGTGACTAGCTGACACTGTGGTCATAGGATACATTTTTTCGTTTTGTGAAGTGCACAATTTTACATTTTTGAATATTTAAAGCAAGTTGCCAGTCCTTACACCACTTTGAAATCTTATCATGATCTGACTGAATATTTGTGCATGCTATTTTTTTGCCACTTTCTGCGAAAGGTGTGACGTTACTATTCAACACATATCCCTGGGACACACCAAAGTTACTTCTACGTCTCTCAATGGCTCTCCAACCAAGACAACATGCTGTGCTGTTCCTACCAAAAAACCCAGAAGTAATAAATTCCACTTGGTACCCTGTAATACCATCGATTAGAATGGACAGGGACTGTGATTGCTGTGTTCGGATGAGGGCTGAGTTGGCATCCCTTCGCTCACAGCTGCAAGCGGCGCTGACTTCGGTCGCGCAGCTTGAGGCTGTTGCCAATGGGCACCACTGTGGGGAGCTGGACTTGGGTATCACGGGGATGTCAACCTCGTCCCGTCTGTCCCCAGATCGGTCTGCCGCTGTGGTTGCCCCGGTTGCTGCCCGCAGTAGGGGTGAGCCCTCGCCTGTGGTTGATTGGGAGGTCGTTCCAAGGCGTGGCAGGCAGCGAAAGACGTCCCCGGAGGCTGATCAGAAAGCCTCCCCGGTGCGTCTGACAAACAGGTTTCAGGCACTGTCTCTGCTGAGCCAGATGCAGCTGCCTGCCCTGTTTCAGATGATGATTCTCAGCCTTCAAGGTCCGGGCAATCGCAGCGGGTGGGCTTATTGGTAGTTGGGAGCTCCAATGTTAGGCGCGTAATGGGGCCCCTTAGGGACATGGCGGCTAAGGAGGGGAAGAAATCCAGTGTGCACTCCATGTGCATTCCAGGTGTAGTCATTCCTGATGTGGAAAGGGCCCTTCCGGATGCCATGAAGAGCACAGGGTGCAGCCAGCTGCAGATGGTGGCACATGTCGGCACTAATGACGTGTGTCGCTTTGGATCTGAGGAAATTCTCTCTGGATTCCAGCGGCTATCTGATTTGGTGAAGGCTGCCGGTCTTGCTTACGAGTTGAAGGCAGAGCTCACCATCTGCAGCATCGTTGACAGAACCGACTGTGGACCTTTGGTGCAGAGCCGGGTGGAGGGTCTGAATCAGAGGCTCAGATCGTTTTGCGACCGAGTTGGCAGCAGATTCCTTGACTTGCGCCATAGGGTGGTGGGGTTTCGGGTTCCGCTGAATAGGTCAGGAGTTCACTACACTCAGCTGGCGGCTACACGGGTAGCGGAGGCTGTGTGGCGTGGACTGGGCGGTTTTTTAGGTTAGAAGGCCTCGGGAAAGTACGGGGTGGGCTGCAATCTCAAAGGGTGCATGGCAAATACAGGACTTGCTTGGATCATGGAACAGTCGGAATTGTAGTTGTAAATTTTCGTAGTTGTGCTGGGAAAGTCCCTGAGCTTCAAGCGCTAATAGAAAGCACAGAAGCTGAAATCGTTATAGGTACAGAAAGCTGGCTAAAGCCTGAAATAAGTTCTGCAGAAATTTTTACGAAGTCTCAGACGGTGTTCAGGAAAGATAGATTAGGCAGAATTGGTGGTGGAGTGTTTGTGTCTGTCAGTAGTGGTTTATCTTGTAGTGAAATCGAAGTAGATACTCCGTGCGAATTGGTATGGGTGGAGGTTATATTTAACAGCTGAACTAAGTTAATAATTGGCTCCTTCTACCGACCTCCAGACTCCGATGATATAGTTGCTGAACAGTTCAGAGAAAATTTGAGTCTCGTAACAAATAAATACCCCACTCATACGGTTATAGTTGGTGGGGACTTCAACCTTCCCTCGATATGTTGGCAAAAATACTTGTTCAAAACCGGTGGTAGGCAGAAAACATCTTCCGAGATTGTCCTAAATGCTTTCTCCGAAAATTATTTCGAGCAGTTAGTCCACGAACCCACGCGAATTGTAAATGGTTGCGAAAACACACTTGACCTCTTAGCCACAAACAATCCAGAGCTAATAGAGAGCATCATGACTGATACAGGGATTAGTGATCACAGGGTCGTTGTAGCTAGGCTCAATACCGTTTCTTCCAAATCCACCAGAAACAAACGCAAAATAATTTTATTTAAAAAAGCGGATAAAGTGTCACTAGAAGCCTTCCTAAGAGACAATCTCCATTCCTTCCGAACTGACTATGCAAATGTAGACGAGATGTGGCTCAAATTCAAAGATATAGTAGCAACAGCAATTGAGAGATTCATACCTCATAAATTGGTAAGAGATGGAACTGATCCCCCATGGTACACAAATCAGGTCCGAACGCTGTTCCAGAGGCACCGGAAAAAGCATGCGAAGTTCAGAAGAACGCGAAATCCCGAAGATTGGCTGAAATTTACAGACGCGCGAAATTTGGCACGGACTTCAATGTGAGATGCCTTTAATAGGTTCCACAACGAAACATTGTCTCGAAATTTGGTAGAAAATCCGAAGAAATTCTGGTCGTATGTAAAGTACACAAGCGGCAAGACACAGTCAATACCTTCGCTGCGCAGTGCCGATGGTACTGTTACCGACGACTGTGCCGCTAAAGCGGAGTTATTGAACGCAGTTTTCCGAAATTCCTTCACCAGGGAAGACGAATGGAATATTCCAGAATTTGAAACATGAACAGCTGCTAGCATGAGTTTCTTAGAAGTAGATACCTTAGGGGTTGCGAAGCAACTCAAATCGCTTGATACGGGCAAGTCTTCAGGTCCAGATTGTATACCGATTAGGTTCTTTTCAGATTACGCTGATACAATAGCTCCCTACTTAGCAATCATATACAAACGCTCGCTCACCGATAGATCTAGATATCGGAAAATTGCGCAGGTCGCACCAGTGTTTAAGAAGAGTAGTAGGAGTAATCCATCGAACTACAGACCTATATCATTGACGTCGGTTTGCAGTAGGGTTTTGGAGCATATACTGTATTCAAACATTATGAATCACCTCGAAGGGAACGATCTATTGATACGTAATCAGCATGTTTTCAGAAAACATCGTTCTTGTGCAACGCAGCTAGCTCTTTATTCGCACGAAGTAATGGCCGCTATCGACAGGGGATCTCAAGTTGATTCCGTATTTCTGGATTTCCGGAAAGCTTTTGACACCGTTTCTCACAAGCGACTTCTAATCAAGCTGCGGGCCTATGGGGTATCGTCTCAGTTGTGCGACTGGATTCGTGATTTCCTGTCAGGAAGGTCGCAGTTCGTAGTAATAGACGGCAAATCATCGAGTAAAACTGAAGTGATATCAGGTGTTCCCCAGGGAAGCGTCCTGGGACCTCTGCTGTTCCTGATCTATATAAATGACCTGGGTGACAATCTGAGCAGTTCTCTTAGGTTGTTCGCAGATGATGCTGTAATTTACCGTCTAGTAAGGTCAACCGAAGACCAGTATCAGTTGCAAAGCGATTTAGAAAAGATTGCTGTATGGTGTGGCAGGTGTCAGTTGACGCTAAATAAGGAAAAGTGTGAGGTGCTCCACATGAGTTCCAAGAGAAATCCGTTGGAGTTCGATTACTCAATAAATAGTACAATTCTCAAGGCTGTCAATTCAACTAAGTACCTGGGTGTTAAAATTACGAACAACTTCAGTTGGAAAGACCACATAGGTCATATTGTGGGGAAGGCGAGCCAAAGGTTGCGTTTCATTGGCAGGACACTTAGACGATGCAACAAGTCCACTAAAGAGAGACCTTACACTACACTCGTTCGTCCTCTTGTAATGTCCCCACAGCAAATACCCTCTACCACGTACCAATTAATCATTTTCAATCAAACCATCCACATTCATTCACTTTGGAAAAGTTATCTGATCTGATTTTCTCGTAATATATGCGGCGACAGCTCGTCGACGCCAAAGTATTTTCTAGTGCGTTTATTCTTTGAAATAACAGAGCTGCATATATGCATTCTCCATGGTTGTTAAAGTGGTAACTAGGACAGCTTTTGGAGTATCTGTTGAGGGATTGACGTGTTTCTGGGAGATACATATTCTGCTTTTCTTCTCGCTAAAGCGAGCCAATTAACATTTGTGCCGTTGGCGGTAGGAATGATCATCAAAATAAAATAAGAGAAATCAGAGCTCGAACAGATAGGTTTAGGTGTTCGTTTTTCCCGCGCGCTACTCGGGAGTGGAATGGTAGAGAGATAGTATGATTGTGGTTCGATGAACCCTCTGCCAAGCACTTAAATGTGAATTGCAGAGTAGTCATGTAGATGTAAATGTAGAGCTCGTGCGTAGAACTGTTCTTGGATATTACGACAGAGTAACCAACGGCTAAAAAAATACTGGCTGACCTCCGTGAAAAAATTAATTATAGGGCTCAGAGAGCTCCGTTCTTCGTCTTCTCCGCTCCCTTGGTTTCCGTTTCAAGAAGTGTAATGACGGACGGAAATTCTTAACGGAATGCAGAAACATTGCAGCAGCAAAAGCGAAGTTTTTGCACACAATGCACTTCTTGCGTGCTATATCTAGTATTCACGTCTGATCTCAGTGCCTTATTGTCTTTAGAAAGGTGCTTTGACGTGTGTTCGGTGGTGAACAACAACGCAAGAGCAACGGCCTATTTGTAATACTCCTCTGTTCAGTGTGCGTAAAGGGCAGAAAGACATTCATAAACAATCGAGAATTATCATATCGAATGTACTCTAGTTTTTGTAATAATCTGGTCGACAATGAAGAAGCAAGGAATAAGTTAAATTTTGAGCAAATTCATAAACTTACTGCTAAAGCATATGGTGTCTCCAAGTCAACCATAGGCCGTACTAGCAAATCTGTGTCATTGGCAGAATCTCCAAAGATGAATGAGTTTCGATTCTCCAAGAAAGGGATACGAACGTGAACGGAAATCAACCGACTTTGATGATTTTAACAAAGAGCTCGCGCGTAGAACTGTTCTTGGATATTACGACAGAGTATCCAACGGCTAAAAAAATACAGGCTGACCTCCATGAAAAAATTAATTACTCCGGCTCAGAGACCTCCGTTCTTCGTCTTCTCCGCTCCCTTGGTTTCCGTTTCAAGAAGTGTAATTACGGAAGGAAATTCTTAACGGAATGCAGAAACATTGCAGCAGCAAAAGCGAAGTTTTTGCACACAATGCACTTGCGTGCTGAAGACACCAGGCCCCTAGTGTACTTGGATGAATCTTGGGTTTCCAGAACCACACCAATGAATATACGTGGCACGACTCCAGAGGAAACGGCGGTTTGAAAGTGCCTACTGGTAGAGGTGGCCGATTAATCATCGCCCACGCTGGTTCATTAACCACAGGCTTCATACCAGAGGCCAAACTTGGTTTTCGTGGTGGGAAAAGTTCTTGGCAATCCCATTACCACTCAGAAATAATGGAGAAATTTTTAAGAATTGGTTTATACGACTGTTGTCTGCACTGGAAGAAGGGTCAATTATCGTGATGGATAACGTCAGCTACCATTCCATTCAGATAGAAAAGCTGCCACGTTCAAATTGGCGCAGGCAGATATTATGGAGTGGTTAAAGAGAAAGAATATCTCATTTTCAGTCGATGAAATAAAGGCTCAACTCCCGTCCAAGGAAGAAATCGTAGACTCAGCAGGACTGGAAGAGGTGCGTAAAACACGCACAAGCATTGCAAGAATCTGATTTCTTGAATCATGGTTTAAGAGACACCATAGTGGAATCTGTGATGATACACCTAGCTGAAACAAACGACAGTGAATCTGAAGACATGGCGCCAGGAGATCCTTCACTTTAGGTAATTGCCGACTACGTAATAAGCTGACTTGATTTAAATGTTTGTCTATTTATTTCAGTTATAGAGGACATACTGTAAATGTTTTCCCCTTACAGTAGACGTCTGATAAATTTATCACAAGTGATGGCGATTAGTTTACTCGACAGTAACTGTCAATTAAAATAAGATTGTCAATTCTGCATTAATTAACAACAATTTTTGCTAAAAACTTGTATCGAATGTCTTTACATTCGGATATAATCTTACTGTATTCGGTTAACTTGTACACTTGAAATTTAATACCTTTTTTTCATAGAAGGATTTACTGACTGTTTCGTAGTAAGGATAATGCAGTTCATAAAATGACAAAACGTTGTGGTGCTTCTGTATCGAGTGTGTATAAAAACAGTGAAGTAACTTCAGAACAGTCCCAGCACCTATTCTGATTCTCCAAGAAGAGCATAGAAATCTAAAATATTTGACGACTTTTACAAAAAGCTAGAACGTAGAATTGCACCATTTTAGAATGACTGAGGATAGTATCCGATGGCTAGAGAAATACAGGGTAATGTCCGTGATAATGTTGACTATTCTGGCCAGTCACTTCAATATACTGTCTTCTCCGCCCACTTAGTTTTTAATTCAGAAACTGTAATGATGGACGAAATTTGTAACACAAGACAGGGACATTGCACTAGTAAGAACAAGGTATTTGTGTACCAAGCACGTATTGCGTGCTGAGAATAATAGGCTTACAGCAAATTCAGATAAAACTTGGGTTTCACAAAACGTTTCCAACAAATACTTTGCTCGACCTCAGTGAAACTATTGGCTTAAAAAAACCAATTACTTTTGTAGTCCTGTCTACCTCAGTTGCGTGTAATACTACGGTATTTTAATAATTTTTACTTTATGGACCGTAAGAAATGATAAGGTAAAAAACAGGAAAAAAAAAATCTTCTGCCCTCCTCCTTCTGAACACACACACACACACACACACACACACACACCACACACACACAAAAATGCATTCACAAACAGATCACAGATACTTCAATAATTACACTCGAATGTTGGCAATAACTTTCGATCTGTGGCAATAACGTCTGACAGTCGGCAACACAAACCAAAACATTGCATCGAAACAAGTGTCAAGGTCATAGTGCTGTGAAATGTGGGGAAAAAAACACAAATTGGCATTTAGACGAAGAAGAACAACATCTAAAATGCGACAGGAGCTTAATAAGTAGGAAATCGTCCACGCAACCTGTAAGCACAGTTCAAAATTTTACTACTTAATAGGAAATACCAACCACTAGAACTGTTTATAACCTATAGGTATAGTGATCAAAATGTAAATTAAATGGCAAACATATGTACACTCTTTGACATAAAACTTGACCGGCGACGGCCGCTGCAGAAGCTAAGTCCGCGCCGATCGCGACGTGGGACAAATAAACTGGCCAACTCGCTAATTCTCTAAGTCCGGCTATCTGAACAATCTGGCAACACTGTAGACTGCGGCACTTCCTGGAGGAAGTCTCGTCCCGTGTTAGAAAACACATTGACTGATTACGCCCTTGGTCTAGCGGTAGCATGCGTTGTTTCTGTCTATAACGTCTGTGGATCGAGACCAGCTGGCGCAAAAATATTTTTATAGCCTCTTCTCTTTGAATGCTGAAGACGTGAATTAAATGGTAGCGCAGATTCAATCTATTTCACTTTCTGACACACCGATAGCAAAATTTTATCCAGTAACCATTTTGCGGCAGATTTCTCGCAGACTGTCCTCCTCTGGACGCCGTATGCGGTAAAGCTCCGGGATCCACTTGCCGGCTACCGGCAGCCGCCGTGGCGACAGCAGCGGCGCTCCACCCCCCGTTCTTCATCGAAAGCGCCTGCTACCGCTCATCGCTTTTGATAATTTAAAACGCTTTATTATTATTATTATTAAATGTTGCTCCACAGAAAATGTCTACGATTTCCATTCACGCTCGAAAGCAACGGAGATTACTGTATTACATTAATCGGCAAGAGCTGAGTACGGCCCGAAATTAATTTTATACATTGGGACGAAATTAAACCACCTCACTACATTCGATGAATTTAGAAATGCTTCATACTTCGTTTCTTTTTCTTTCAAATTCAGTTATTTGTGCAACTTTAGGCCAATATTCGGATGTTTTCGTCAAGGCAGAGTGAGCGTCTGTGGTGTGAAGTGTATTACAGTTTTTCTTACATTCCTTGTGGTAAGTCTATGCGATAAACTGTGTGAATACCTTGCGATGCATGCTCTGTAGCAGTGCACATTTGGAGTTCCATGCATGGATTCATGAAGTATTTAACGTTGATCGGAGGTGATAGTTAAGGTCATCAGATTTAAACCAGAAGAAGTTATCGTTTTTGACGTTTCAGAGAACGGAAAGGAATTGCTAACGCCGGTGTCAGAAAATCTCTACAGTTAAATGCTATTGCAAAAATTCAGAGGAGAGGGAGTATATTAATCAACACGTTCAATTCATAAGCAACCTCCATGGCATGTTGTTGTTGTGGTCTTCAGTCCTGAGACTGGTTTGATGCAGCTCTCCATGCTACTCTATCCTGTGCAAGCTTCTTCATCTCCCAGTACCTACTGCAACCTACATCCTTCTGAATCTGCTTAGTGTATTCATCTCTTGGTCTCCCTCTACGATTTTTACCCTCCACGCTGCCCTCCAATACTAAATTGGTGATCCCTTGATGCCTCAGAACATGTCCTACCAACCGATCCCTTCTTCTGGTCAAGTTGTGCCACAAACTTCTCTTCTCCCCAATCCTATTCAATACTTCCTCATTAGTTATGTGATCTACCCATCTAATCTTCAGCATTCTTCTGTAGCACCACATTTCGAAAGCTTCTATTCTCTTCTTGTCCAAACTATTTATCATCCATGTTTCACTTCCATACATGGCTACACTCCATACGAATACTTTCAGAAATGACTTCCTGACACTTAAATCAATACTGGATGTTAACAAATTTCTCTTCTTCAGAAACGCTTTCCTTGCCATTGCCAGCCTACATTTTATATCCTCTCTACTTCGACCATCATCAGTTATTTTGCTCCCCAAATAGCAAAACTCCTTTACTACTTTAAGTGCCTCATTTCCTAATCTAATTCCCTCAGCATCACCCGACTTAATTAGACTACATTCCATGACCCTCGTTTTGCTTTTGTTGATGTTCATCTTATATCCTCTTTTCAAGACACTCTCCATTCCGTTCAACTGCTCTTCCAAGTCCTTTGCTGTCTCTGACAGAATTACAATGTCATCGGCGAACCTCAAAGTTTTTATTTCTTCTCCATGAATTTTAATACCTACTCAGAATTTTTCTTTTGTTTCCTTTACTGCTTGCTCAATATACAGATTGAACAACATCGGGGAGAGGCTACAACCCTGTCTTACTCCCTTCCCAACCACTGCTTCCCTTTCATGTCCCTCGACTCTTATAACTGCCATCTGGTTTCTGTACAAATTGTAAATAGCCTTTCGCTCCCTGTATTTTACCCCTGCCACCTTTAGAATTTGAAAGAGAGTATTCCAGTCAACATTGTCAAAAGCTTTCTCTAAGTCCACAAATGCTAGAAACGTAGGTTTGCCTTTCCTTAATCTTTCTTCTAAGATAAGTCGTAAGGTCAGTATTGCCTCGCGTGTTCCAGTGTTTCTACGGAATCCAAACTGATCTTCCCAGAGGTTGGCTTCTACTAGTTTTTCCATTCGTCTGTAAAGAATTCGTGTTAGTATTTTGCAGCTGTGACTTATTAAGCTGATAGTTCGGTAATTTTCACATCTGTCAACACCTGCTTTCTTTGGGATTGGAATTATTATATTCTTCTTGAAGTCTGAGGGTATTTCGCCTGTTTCATACATCTTGCTCACCAGATGGTAGAGTTTTGTCAGGACTGGCTCTCCCAAGGCCGTCAGTAGTTCCAATGGAATATTGTCTACTCCGGGGGCCTTGTTTCGACTCAGGTCTTTCAGTGCTCTGTCAAACTCTTCACGCAGTATCATATCTCCCATTTCATCTTCATCTACATCCTCTTCCATTTCCATAATATTGTCCTCAAGTACATCGCCCTTGTATAGACCCTCTATATACTCCTTCCACCTTTCTGCTTTCCCTTCTTTGCTTAGAACTGGGTTTCCATCTGAGCTCTTGATATTCATACAAGTGGTTCTCTTATCTCCAAAGGTCTCTTTAATTTTCCTGTAGGCGGTATCTATCTTACCCCCAGTGAGATAGGCCTCTACATCCTTACATTTGTCCTCTAGCCATCCCTGCTTAGCCATTTTGCACTTCCTGTCGATCTCATTTTTGAGACGTTTGTATTCCTTTTTGCCTGTTTCACTTACTGCATTTTTATATTTCCTCCTTTCATCAATTAAATTCAATATTTCTTCTGTTACCCAAGGATTTCTACTACCCCTCGTTTTTTTACCTACTTGATCCTCTGCTGCCTTCACTACTTCATCCCTCAAAGCTACCCATTCTTCTTCTACTGTATTTATTTCCCCCATTCCTGTCAATTGCTCCCTTATGCTCTCCCTGAATCTCTGTACAACCTCTGGTTCTTTCAGCTTATCCAGGTCCCATCTCCTTAAATTCCCACCTTTTTGCAGTTTCTTCAGTTTTAATCTACAGGTCATAACCAATAGATTGTGGTCAGAGTCCACATCTGCCCCTGGAAATGTCTTACAATTTAAAACCTGGTTCCTAAATCTCTGTCTTACCATTATATATTCTATCTGATACCTTTTAGTATCTCCAGGGTTCTTCCATGTATACAACCTTCTTTCATGATTCTTAAACCAAGTGTTAGCTATGATTATGTTGTGCTCTGTGCAAAATTCTACCAGGCGGCTTCCTCTTTCATTTCTGTCCCCCAATCCATATTCACCTACTATGTTTCCTTCTCTCCCTTTTCCTACACTCGAATTCCAGTCACCCATGACTATTAAATTTTCGTCTCCCTTCACAATCTGAATAATTTCATTTATTTCATCATACATTTCTTCAATTTCTTCGTCATCTGCAGAGCTAGTTGGCATATAAACTTGTACTACTGTAGTAGGTGTGGGCTTCGTATCTATCTTGGCCACAATAATGCGTTCACTATGCTGTTTGTAGTAGCTTACCCGCATTCCTATTTTCCTATTCATTATTAAACCTACTCCTGCATTACCCCTATTTGATTTCGTGTTTATAACCCTGTAGTCACCTGACCAGAAGTCTTGTTCCTCCTGCCACCGAACTTCACTAATTCACACTATATCTAACTTCAACCTATCCATTTCCCTTTTTAAATTTTCTAACCTACCTGCCCGATTAAGGGATCTGACATTCCACGCTCCGATCCGTAGAACGCCAGTTTTCTTTCTCCTGATAACGACATCCTCTTGAGTAGTCCCCGCCCGGAGATCCGAATGGGGGACTATTTTACCTCCGGAATATTTTACCCAAGAGGACGCCATCATCATGTAATCATACAGTAAAGCTGCATGCCCTCGGGAAAAATTACGGCTGTAGTTTCCCCTTGCTTTCAGCCGTTCGCAGTACCAGCACAGCAAGGCCGTTTTGGTTATTGTTACAAGGCCAGATCAGTCAATCATCCAGACTGTTGCCCTTGCAACTACTGAAAAGGCTGCTGCCCCTCTTCAGGAACCACACGTTTGTCTGGCCTCTCAACAGATACCCCTCCGTTGTGGTTGCACCTACGGTACGGCTATCTGTATCGCTGAGGCACGCAAGCCTCCCCACCAACGGCAAGGTCCATGGTTCATGGGGGGCTTATTGTTAATCCTCTCGGGCAGAAGGGTTAAGTTCTATTTCCACATTTTAACAGGAGACACCTATATTCTTCTGCGTGATGTTTATTTTGTTGTACTCTAGCCCCAAAAAAATAGTCTTCCTTATTAAAGTATTCAAAATGGGCTTATACCCGTCTGCTCACATAATGTTACCATTATTCCCCCCGAAACAGAATCATACGACCAGTAATCGAAGTTTTAATTACTGCCTCGAAAAAAGAGAGATAATTAATTTTTTTCCCCAGATGCATCACAGTCTCCGTACACGCTGAAATCCCCGCGCTACAATACTGTAGCACGTCGCTACTGGACCAAAAGAAACTGGGGCAGCCCATTAATATAGTGGAGTAATAAGGCATCCGAGTTCCGTATTCTAGCCCGAGCGCAACTGTCTCGTCACCCTCTGCCAATGGCTTCAGTGGATGCAGTGTGGAGGGGCTCGCGGTCAGCACACCGCTCTCCCGGTCGTCGTAGGATTCCTTTAGAGTGGAACCGCTACTAGTTGGTCACGCAGCTCCTCAGTTGACCTCACGTAGCTGACTGCACCCCACTCCCGCCCACCCAACTACGAAAAATTCTTGGCAGTACCGGGGATCGAACCCGGGTCCTCCGCATAGCATTCAGCCCCGATGAGGCGTACTCTAGGGGAGGGGAACAACGCAGCAGCAATACATGCTAGGTTGGTGAAAGTCTACTGCAACAGTGAACCGTCCACATCAAAGTGATTAGGCGTCGCAGACCAACAAATCCAAGACTTCACCGCATCTGTTCGCTGTACCCTGTATTCCCGACCATTTGTCTTTGCCTGTGCGCTACGCTCTCGACGCGATCAAGCCACAAATAATGGACACAGCTTGTAGGCAACAAAACTTAGAAGACACGCCCACCGCGGTCGCACGCGTCCGTGCCGAGAACATAATGGGGACATATTACCGTAAGAGAAAATAATTCTCTCGTAAGGCCGTAATACCAACTATGAAGAGGTTCAGGTTCTTCCTACGCACTGCCGGCCGGAGTGGCCGTGCGGTTCTAGGCGCTACAGTCTGGAACCTAGCGACCGCTACGACGCAGGTTCGAATCCTGCCTCGGGCATGGATGTGCGTGATGTCCTTAGGTTAGTTAGGTTTAATTATTTCTAAGTTCTACGCGACCGATGACCCTAGAAGCCAAGTCGCATAGTGCTCAGAGCCATTCTTCCTACGCACCATTACCGAATAGCAAAGGGAAATGACAGAGGTGCCACAGTAAGGGCTTGCGCACTGCCTACCTACACTGAGGTACTGTACTCTGCCGCGATCTGAACGACCCCGAGAAAGAAACCTGTTAAAACTACATACCAGGTAACAAGCACACATACTCGAGACATAAAACTGCAAAGCACTTCCTATCCTGTCACGTTCCGCAATCAAACGTGGCTTCACTGTGCTGACGTCACAGATAAAGAGCAAAGCTGTTCTCCAAGCGTTAATCGTTAATTAACGAAGTTAAATTTTCAAGGAACAGATTGACATTTTAGTTTATTCTAAAAAACGTTAACTTTCGTTAACTTTTTCTGAGCCCGTTAAGGGTTAATTACGAGGTGTTGGCTGTTTACTGTTGTTTGTTTACCAAGTTCGCGATAAGTTCAAAATGGCTCTGAGCACTATGGGACCCAACATCCATGGTCATCAGTCCCCCAGAACTTAGAACCACCTAAACCCAACCAACCTAAGGACATCACACAACACCCAGTCATCACAAGGCAGAGAAAATCCCTGACCCCGCCGGGAATCGAATCCGGGAACGCGGGCGCGGGCCGCGATAAGTACTACTTTTTGTTAGTGGATCGACTGTGGAAACTAAATCGTGGAATCAGACTGTAGCTCTACAGCTGATGAAAATCCATGGCAGCATTTAAGTATAACGTTAATTTTGTATCCAGATCTGAGGAACAAATCCTTTTCCTTGTAAACTGTGGTAGCCTAAAAAATCAATAGTTAGCGCTCACACTTCGAACCTTAACAATATGAAATGACGCATAAGGAAATATACAGTTTGAAGTAACAGTGAAAGCAGGGTCCGGTCGAGGAAAGCCCAAAAGGAAAATCAACTTGGGCATTCAGATGTCGACAGCGGAGTCAGTAGCAGTAACCGGTTAAAAAATTCATGAATTTTACTATTACGAGTTAAGGATTAACGATTAGTTTCAAATAAATTTCCTGTAAAGTTTTAACGTTTAACGTAGATAAGTTTTTTGGAACGGATTAATGCTTAGCGAAGTTAAGTTCTTCACTAAAGTTGCCCACCTATGGCTCCAAGTGCCTGGAAGCCACTGAACAAACGCGATCACCGTATTTCCAGGACATATTAGACCTATATGACGAACAAAGCTCAAATTCGTATCGTTGACAGTGGGTTTGAATCTTTTCAGAAACTAGTTTACAATGATGCACCTTGGCAGTTGCAAAGCAGTCACCCGTGATATTAACATAATTTACTAATTCGAAATTGTACGAAGATTTGTGAGTAAAGGCGTTCTTCAGCTTTCGTATAAGGAATTTTTACTAGCAGTTTGCAACTCCATTAATTAAAATGGAAAATAAAAGGTCGGGTTCTGCAGCTTTCAGCGAGATTGTAACTGCCACCTCATATAGCACCAGCATCGCAACACACAAGGGAACCACTGAGCTCACGACACGCTAGCGATAAGAGGCGGCCTATAGTCATTGAGATATTGACTGAGCCTCAAAACGCAACATTAAAAACACAAACAGGTGTTACTTATGTGAAGAACGCCGTTCTTGGAGTCCAGAAATTAAATATACTTTCTAAGCGTCTCATCTTATAGTGGATTATATCGTATGAGTCTCCGATGTGAAAAACGAATGTCAAGTGAATATGGCGAGGTAAAGCCGGGCTACAACCGGAAGTAAATGCACTATCAGAGTGTTGACAAATACTTGCTACGATGCTGCCAATTCTCAGCTCTCTTACGAGGCAGCTCTTCGGCGAAATGCTTGTCGCGATTCTCCGATACGGTTCTTCAGACGGGAGACGCGCGCGAACGTTTGGTTTCTCCCCTGATAGTTTCTGACGTCACCTTGTGGGCTATGTATACATTTGACGCATTCAATAATCATTAATCCAGAATGATACAAGTTTCAGCTTCCGGCAGGGAAGAAGACTGTTGATGCTGACATTATATCATTTCAAAATAGGGAAATCAAAACGGATGATTCAGTGTTTCTCATTCAGCATAAACCATGTGAAATAATTTTCCGTAACGTTCATAACCATCTCAAAGTACAGAAGAAGTAAAAATACATCGAAAGCTAATTTGAATTGAATATAATGTAAGATATCAAACGCTTTGCACATCGATGTCGATGTGTCCACGTGCAATCTTTTGCAGCATGCATACAGAATGTCAGGATTACCACGAGAATGAAGAAATATGTTTGTAGGGATGGAAGAGACACAGTTAACAAATATTCAATTCCTTATGGCATTCATTTCATTTGAGATTTAAGAAGTGGTAAAGCGGGATATTACTTTCGTTAACACGAAAGATATGCCACACATATGGATAACGAGGAAGTCAGCGTCTTCATACGTTTAATCGTTGAAATCTGTATGTTCTATTACATACTACGTAGCCTGATCATTGTTTCCATATGTTTCCTCTTGTTTGGCCCCCACACGATCAATAGATTCCAAATGCATGTCTCTGAATGAAAGTAGTTGTTGGAACGCTTCCTGCGTTGTTCGTTGTTTTTTTGTGCTTTTTTGCTTGGAATTCATGCAGCAGACCCCCCCCCCCCCCCCTCTAGAGGGTTAGGTTTCAAAACTAAACCGTTTTTTTTTTTTTTTTTATCCACGGGCATAATTTATTCAGACAGAATCAGCACATGACTATCAAACAAAGCCTTCCATTTACAGTTGCAACACTCTGACCTGCAGCTGACCCAAGGGTAATCCACGGTCATGGTCCGAAATTAGCAGCTCTCTGCTACTGTGGCAAAGCCTGTACTACATTTTCGATCCCGTAGCACCAGTTTATCTGGTAACACTGTGTTAATTCAACAGGAGTAGTTCCAGAGTTGTGCCAACGTATCTGTCCTCCCATTGTTAACTTTATGTATCTCACTTTTCCTGTAGCGTTGATCTCAAGGTGCCGAAGTAAAGGAGTGTATTCTGCATGACGTAACAGTCAGTATTCCCTTCTTCCATAGCCACTCCTCATGTGCATCGATACCAAATAGGGATGTGATAATGCTTGCGAGTGAGAGAATGACAGCAATAATCGTAATAAGAACAAGCAAATAAAGAATGAAGTTGATTGCAATGCAAACGAGAATGGTTGTGAAATTAAAAATCTATAAAAATTCGTTGATAGTTGAATTGAGACAATACAAATATCTTCATAGCACTTTATTACTGAATTTAGTTCTTGATGTTTGTAGGGAAAAAGGAAAATTCGGTACTTTGTGAACGCCGGCCGGTGTGGCCAAGCGGTTAAAGGCGCCACAGTCTGGAACCGCGTGACCGCTACGGTCGCAGGTTCGAATCCTGCCTCGGGCATGGATGTGTGTGATGTCCTTAGGTTAGTTAGGTTTAAGTAGTTCCAAGTTCTAGAGGACTGATGACCCTAGAAGTTAAGTCCCATAGTGCTCAGAGCCATTTTTGAACTTTGTGAACCAGCAACTACCCTTTCCTTAGACCACGACTCAAGCAGGTCCCCAAGTAGGTACCAAGGCATTGCTGCATTCTGTTCCCTGACATTACTCTGATGACGTTTAAAGATGATAGTTCCGATTCTGAAATATAAAACGTATTGCAGGTTAGTTCCTAGGATCGTAATACTAAATTTGCGATGTGAAGACTATCCAGATTACTCGTCAATTTAAAAAGACAATATTATGGGAATTTAGCATGGTCCCTCAGCCACTTCCTTTTTTCCACTCGTTATAGCCCCTTGAAACGTCCCCTTTGAAAAATTAATCATGACTGTGCTTAAACAGACACACAATATTTTTAGCGCAACGCAATCTGACTTTAAAAAATGCCTACAAAAGAATGGCCCTGACTAACATTAATCTATACGTTTCACAAATCACTTACCTCACAAAAAACTTCGTTACTCGAACTACTGCAATACAGCGAGCGCCACTACTGCCAGCGAAATAAAAGATTCAAACTACTGAAGGCACTAACTACTCATAGGCACAGTTAGCAAAAGAAAGATTTTGATTGAGAACAAACAATGTATTTACCTTAATATTGTTCAAAAGTCATATTATATGTATTAGTTCATGGCATCCGGTCTTACAAATTTACTGTCTCTGCCCAGATCATCCTCTCTCAAAACTCCACCATCTCACTCCCCACATCCACCACTGCTGGCGGCTCACCCCCAACTGCGCAACGCTACGCGCTGTTAACATCCAGCTGCCCAACACTACAATAGCGAACAACAATGCAAACCAGCCACAGACTGCACACAGCACAGCCAGTGATTTTCATACAGAGCGCTACGTGGCGTTACCAATAAGAAAACCTAAACAGCCTACTTACATAGCCCCCATGCTCCCCACAAAAAATTTACAAATTGTTTTGGGCACTGGCCAATACATATTTGTTAAAATTTTTTCACAGTTACAATAACAAAGAAATCAAATGCACACACTTATTGATACAATGTTGGTCAAAAGCTAAAATTTTCTCACAGTCCATAAAGACAGTCCTAATCTTTCATCACAGTAAAATAGCAGAGTTTTTCTCAAAGTCTGAGCAGTAAAAGAAAATGCACATGGAAGTAGTGGATTTCCATGCAGTCTTGAAGAAGTAGTGTTGTCCTTCCAACGGAAAAACAGTGCTGACTCTTGACATGCAGACAGGTAATGGGCCACAACAGAGCAAACCCACCGCAGAGTCAATCGAAGTTTTGAAGAATATTGGTAAGTAGGTCATCACAGAGCAGACCCACTGTATTCCTGGTAGAGATTATGGTATTGGTGAGTCATCAAAGGTGTAGACCCACTGTAGTCCTTGTAGAGATGGCTAGCAGCCACCCGTTGCGACTGTGCAGGTGCACAATCACCATCGAAGAGTCTTGTGGACAATATAGCAAGTCCATGAACCACCACTTGTTCACTCACAAAATTTTTTTTTTGAAATGTCCTTAGAACCAGTAATGCTGTTATCCAGTCCCTTGCTGAATTATTAACACACGTGCAAACACTATCAGTCCCTACTTCTCACATATTGTCCATATACTATGACCAACAGAAACATGTGCACTGAAATGTAACTTACAAGTTACTTAATTTGATGAACTGGTGTCGATTACAATTTTATAACATAAGAATACAATAACAAAGGTACAAAATACATCATTAAAGAACATGTCAGTACAGATAGCATTTGTGCCAACACAGACTTTACAAAAGAATAGAAATAAACATATACATCACTGTTACAGGAATTATGAAATAAGTAAATATATAAATAGGGAGAATAGTTTTCAAAACATTAATTTGACACATGAGCATTGAAACAGAACAGAATTAATAATGTCTAAACATCTTTACAAAGTAAATAACATAGTATTTGAAAAATTCTACAACATAAATCTTATTGGCTAAACACTTAAAGACAGGAAAAAGACAAATAGACAAGGGTACACAAACACATAGCGGAATAAGACCAAAGGAAAGACAGGGTTCGTTTTCAGTGTGACATTTGGTACTGCAGTCCAACCCAAAACTTCGTTCTGTAGATCTTTCCTCTTATTTCAACATTTGTTTCCACCAAAAACATCGTATCCAAGCATGCTTTCTATATTCTGTTCACATCCTCTTTCAAAATTCTTTTTTGGCCAAACCATTTTCTTATAGCTTTGCAATGCATTTCTTCCAATTCATCACAACTCGTTCTCACATATAACCTACCCCATCTTAAGCTAACTTAAATCTACTGAGCTCAGATGCTAAACTAAGGGATGAGGCAATGCAGCAGCACAAAACAGTTAACACAAACAACAATGAGAAAAAAATGGAAATTGGCCATGCAAGCTGCAAAAAAATATAAATTAGCAAAGCAATTGCAATATTACAACTAATATAAGACAATGTGCAGCAAACAAGAAAAGTAAATCAGTAGTAAAACTGGCTTAACAGAGTAATACAAAGTGAAATTCAGTAGCACTATGCCTGGCAAACAGCAGCAGCAAATGCAATAACTTATACCTAAATATGACATAGCTCAAGCAGAAAAAAATATTACACTAAAGACAACAATGTAGATAACGGAAATGTCTATTCACATCTTAATGTCTATGTAATTAAAGTGGTGCACCACAACTTATTCTATGAAAAATATTACCAAGTAGTTGAAAAGAAAATTATGTATGCAAGTCCTGTGAAGGGAAATGTCTTTTTGTGCTCCTTCATTTTTTTAAAGTAGATCATAAAGTTATTATTTACTGGATCTGTAGGCATAAAATATCTATATTAGTACATCTATTAAATTATATTTTACCCAATGCTGCAGTGCAGCTAGAAACTAGATATTAAATGAAATGAGCAAATATATATATAAAGCAACATATGAAACGTCATTCACTAGGCAAATGGCGTCTCCAAAGGCAAAAAAAAAATTCCTCAACTAGAAAGACAATAGATGTAAAATGTTTTTCATCATTTCATTATGCATTTTAGTAAATATTATAAAGCTCCACAGTGTAATCATATATTTTCAAGTTTGAGCGTGTCGTATTTGCGATGCTTTCTACAAAGAAATGTCAATAGCAAGGATAATGGCCTCCTTTTTTCTCCACCTGTGCCTCTGAAAGGCACACACTAATGGCTTTTTTCCGGGCGACTGTCGCGCAGCTGGTTGCCCACGACGCATTACGTGAAGGTGGTCACTTAACTTTCTTACCGAAATATTTACGACACCAGTTTGCACTACAGTGACAGTCCCATATAAAATTTCACAGGTCGAGAATTTGCATTTCAAATTTGTGGAAACAAAATCCTATGAATATAACAGTGTCCAAAAAATTTTCGCCGGCATTGTGATACATTCACGCATTTACACACATTTCATAACTCTTAAAGTATGATTCTTGGTTTCCAACATCCTTTTTCACAAGTCAGAGTCCCTAACCACTATTCATTACTCCTTACCTTATTACGCATATACATATTCATCAACACCTCTTCAATATTTCATCATAATAAATATGTAGCATAATCAAATTCCTCATATAGCATCAGCTTATTGACCATAAACATACCTCAACAACATAATACACATTGTCATCGTAATAATAACATCATAACACATCAGTCAAATCTCAAAATCGTCGTAGCTTTCTGCAATAATTTCAAAATCTAAAAAAATTCTCTGCTTTTTTCAATAGTGTCATCTACCTCAATCGTACTTTAAAAATCGTGATCCCATACCAAACACATCATTCAAAGCTCTCATAATATCACAATGGTTCTGAAAAAATATGAACAGTTCACAAAGTACAGACAAAAAATAATTTTGTAAGTGTGAAGTTATCCAACAGTGTAATTGTGTAAACATGTGTCACCGATGTAGTAAAATAAATGTTTGTCTCTCTCAGTTAAATGATCAGATAGCTGTGTAACTTATGTGTTAGAGAAATATGGTACCGATGTGTAAAGTTGTATAAGCAAACACCATATTAGCTAGGGCTCCTTGTGCTTGCCAGACACATGGTACACAAAGTAAGCGTGTACCCCCTGAGGATTATTGTAATTATACCCTCAGGTGTTACAGATTACAGCAATGGAATGAAATGTATCACGGAAAACCTTTGTATCATTGTAATTCAAAAATCTTTAAAAATAAATGTTTTAAGTACAAAATTAATCACTCAAATACGTGTACTGTAGCGCTAAACTGTGCGTCTTGTTGTAAGATAATCTCTGTGGGAGTGTCGTAGTTATCGTCCTCTGAAAGGTAAGTTCTGCAGAAGTCAATGTACTTACCTCATGATAAACAAAGTGAAATGCTTTGCGTATAGATATCTTACTTATTATGCTCATTGCCGTGATGAAGAAAGTACTGTGCTGTAACATATTGTTGTGCTACGGAAAAGGCTGTCTCATTGTAGCTATACCACAAAAGTTACTACTAAAACATGTTTTACTTTCCAGAAGAATTCAGAAAAACTGTGCAGATTTAAAACAGGAGCACCGCAAAAGCAACATTGTAAATTGTCACTCATTAGTAGCATCATGATAAAATCTTGTAGCTGTCACATAAACTAACCACTGTGTCATCTGATATCTTGCAGAAAGTGCTTAAAATCCAGAATGTATTTTCAAGTAAACCAAAATGTTGCATTAAAATCTCATTAGCAGTACCAGTATATCTTCTAAGTATGTAAGCTTGATAGTCGTTACGCAATCGTGCAACTAACAAGTAAGAATGTACAAATAACAACACTGGGTCGTCTGTTCACTATAACAATGGATTCGTAATTGCTGTTTAAAAATGTACCCTAGGTTCTAGACTGGATAGTTAACTTCAAAACATTGTTGCATGTTAACAGTTCCTCAGTGTGACAAATTGTACTAGTAGCATGAAGTGAAAAGTTTTATGGCAAACACTAAGTTAAAAAACAGATTATCTCTCAATAAACGGTTTTACATGTGAAATGTTGTGCAATCCTCTACTCTTCCTAGTACGCAGAGGTTCAACTTGAAGCAATTATCATGTTGCATACTTCGGTAAGTAATGATAAAATTTTTGTCAAGGTTAGCGTCTATGTTATTTTTCACTGAGCCAGCCGGAGCAGGTGGCTGCCTGCGGTGCGAGTCATCGTCTGTCTCTTTGTTGGCGCGCGTCGTTATTAGGATTAGGAGACCTAACTTCTACAAATTCACCTTGTCGAGAGTGCCCTGCTCTGTTTGAATCTCGCCAGTTCTGATGCTATACAAGTGTGTCGTCACGATTATATCGTCTGTAGTCATGTCGGTAGTTCCTGTAGTTTCTTTCTTGTTGGTTAAGTGGTGGAGAATTTCTGCCTGAATTATCACTGCACGGTGGACCCTTGCGTCTGAAGTTATTCTGTCTCCCGTGATAATAATTATTTTGGTTCCCATAGTGTCTGTTTCTCTCATTGTCTCTGTGATAATCACTACCACGGAGAGGTGATCTTTCCCTGTAATTATTGCTACTCTGCCAACGGTTGTCATACGGGTGGTGCCTGTTTTGGTCACGATTTGTGTTGTGAGAATAGCCTTGTCGTGTCCAGTTATTTCTTTCATCGCGGAATTGCGACGGATGTGACATGTAATTGTTGTGTTCCTGTTTTCGCGTTCCGCGATTGTCAGAGTCAATTTCTAATTCTTGTAAGAGTCCCTGAAAAGCTTCAATGTCGTCTTTGCAACGTCCTGCCAAAATAATATGTCGTAAATGTTCAGGTAATTTGATTAAGCAAATGCGGATGAGTTCTGAGGGGCTGTGTGGGTTTGACAGGTACTGATTCATGTGCAACATGTCTTCAAAATATTTCACAAGACTGGAAAATTCAGATTGTTCGAAATGTTTCATCATTATGATGCTATGTTTTACTCGGTCTTGTGTAGCTTGAGACCAATATGCTGAGAGGAAAGCATGATAAAATTCTCCTTCACTGTGACAATCGTGAATGACCGATCGCATTCTTTCAGCTGGTTCATTCTCTAAGTGGCCACACATAAATTCTAATCTGTGCTCTAATGACCAGTTGGGAGGAAAACAATGAGAGAATTGATAGAACCACGTTTGTGGATGAATGTCGTTGCCAGAATTCTTAAATGTTTTGAATTTACGTGTAGTAATGAACAGCTTATAGTCAAAATCATCGTGTCGGCGAGTAGCATATCGGTCATTGTTACGTCGTGTCGGCGGTTCCATCTCAAAATTCGGTGCACCTTGCCAATTTCTTTCATAATTTCCGAAATGCCCTGTGTTATTATTTTGTGGCTTTTCCGTATTTCTGAGTCCCTCTTCCCGTGTTGGAGCGCGACTGTCCTCTGAAATATGTAATTTTTGTATTACTTGTGCCAACTGATCTTGTACTTCCCAGATTTCTCTTTTGTGTTGCGTATTAATTTGATTCTGATTTTGTTTGAATTTCTTAATTTGTTCATACTCTTCTGTGTCAGTGATGGCTACAGGTCTTGTGTCATTCAGATCATCATCTACCTTTGCAGATAAGTTAGTGAACTGATCTGAAGGTTCAGCTACTTTCTCCGATGGTGTACTTATTTCCTCAGTGTGTTTTTCTGAACCAGGTTTCAGAGTGTCCATTTGTGTTGAAATCGTATCTACTGTGTCCTTTAAGTTTTCCTGAGTTCTTGCAAGTTGCGTAACCGAATCGGTAGATGCAACTGAGTCAATTTTAGCTTGCAAGGTCTCATGATTTTCATGAACAATAGTTTGCAGTTCTTTTATGGCTTCTTCGGGATTCTGTAATGTATTTTCATGCCGCGAAAAAATAGGTTGTAAATGCTCACAAATTTGTGTTTTTACGTCATTACAGACTTTTTGACATTTCGATTCGATTTTACGTAACTCAGTAGTTAAATCTTCACGCGTTTATTCAAGCGTATGTTCCACTGAGTCTAACTTTTGAAGCTTTTGTTCCATTTCGTCTAACTGTTGCTGTGTTTGTCTCTGGTGTTGTTCCATTGTGTCTCACTTTTGAAGAGTTTGTTCCATTGTGTCTAACTTTTGAAGATTTTGTCCCATTTGTTTCTGATTTTGTTCAAGTGTTGTGTCTAACTTTTGTAGCCTTTGTCCCATTTGTTGCATTAACTGTAATAACAATGCACTGGTGTCTGAAACATGTTCCTCAGTGCTTTTCGGCAGGGAAGTTGCACCGGCAACATTCACATTTTGACAAGCAGAAAATGTGTCTTGACTTATTTGAGAAAACGGTGAGCACCCAAAACCTGAATCTGCAGTATTTGCAAGATTGTGCCCTGTCATTCCCGATTTCTGAGGCGGGCTGTTACCGACCGATCGATAATGTTTCCCTGTTCACTAATTGTTTCACTGTCTACACCATTATTTGCGTGTTCCAAACAAAGAAAAGATGCGTAAAGTGTGGTTGAAACAGGCTCGTATATCCCAAATATTTCTTTTCTTTTCTGAAGCACCCCTGTACTAAAGCGAACAAAACAAAACAAAAATTATTCAAATTGGTCAAGCTATTTCTTTGTTTTGGTGAGACTAACACACAGCAATTGATTTTTATATATAGAAGGTAATATGTATAACGAAAAAACACTAATTTTGAATTGGGTACCATGTTTTTATTGAATTTAATATAACTGTAAGCCATAAACCTATATTTTCTGTCAGTCATCTGAACACAAAACATATTACGCCTAATGAAAAACAATTATAAACGACTAAAATTTTACTTTTCTCGCTTTTCTGTCGGCAAAGTCTCTGATCAGATTAGCAAAGTCCAGGTTTTCTGCAACTTCATTTTCAATGGACAGTGAGGCCAAACTGGTTAGCCTTGTTTGAGACATTGTAGACCGCAAATACGTTTTTATCAACTTCAGTTTGGAAAAACTGCGTTCGCCGCTTGCGACAGTCACTGGTATTGTTAGCAAAATACGTAACGTTATCCAGATGTTGGGATATAACTCTTGAAGATTATGCTTTTTTATGAAGTTTAAGGCTTCCATAGGCGTTGCCTGGCTGTCTTCGAGATAGTGTTGCAGGCCTAAAATTTCGTCGCACAGCAAATTTCCATCTATATCTGACTTCATGTTGACAGTTAACTTTTCTTGTAATTTAGAACAGCATTGTATTAGCTCTTCTTTATTTTGATTTTTTTTAATGTCAAACAAGAAACTCCACGTCGCAGAAAATTCTTGCATCTGTTCAAATCTTTCTTTCATGGATATGTGCACGGTGTCCAACAGTGCATTGAAAAACTCTACTTTAAACTTCTTTTTTGGGTCATCAACAGCCTCTTCACCCGGCCTGCGTTTAATACGTCTTAATCGCATTTGTGGTTTAAATAATGGCTGCGTATCAAGATCCGAAGACAGTTCAGTTGCTGTTACAATAGCTTGTTCGATACCTGTTTGTCTATATGTTTCCAAATAAGAGCAACATTTGTCAAGGATTCCCATAAACTCGACAAAGTTGATTGTGGGTGACTGAGATGCTTTACTCACAACGTTAATTTGAAACAGAACAACATCATACCATGTCACGAGAGAAACAATGAAGCTAAAGTCTTTTAATTGTCCTCCTAGTGTTGTCGCTTCGTGTGACACCGCAGCATCGCTTTGTTCAGTAGCATCGGCCAAGGAAACCAAAGCGTCATGCATTTCGCATAATTGATAACGAACCGCTTTGACGCTATCAATTCGAGCTTCCCAGCGTGTGTCACTTACATTTTTCAGGGTGTATATCTTCAAATGGTCGGTCAAAATTTTCCATCTATTTACCGATCCAGCAAATAGATTAAACATTTTTTGTAACATTCCGAACAGTGTTACGAATTTTACTGATGATTTTGCCGCATCACACAATACCAAATTATAACTATGGCATCCACATGGCACAAAAGAAGCTAGTGGATTTAACTTCTTAATTCTGTTCTGGACGCCTTTATTTTTCCCCTTCATGTTCGCGCCGTTATCGTAGCCCTGTCCTCTGCAGTCATTAATGTTGAGGTCAAGATCACTCAATGTTTTTAAAATGCTTTCTGTGAGGCCTTCACCGGTTGTATCATCTATTTGCAGAAATGAGATGAAATGTTCTTTTACACTTACGCCATCCTCTGTTATGTCGGCGCATCTTAAAGTTATCGAAAGTTGTTCTTTGTGGCTTATATCTGGAGTACAGTCAGCTATGATTGCATAATACTTTGAACCCTTTATGCGGGATACGATTGTAGACATAACGTGTGATGCCATGAGTTCTATTAATTCATTTTGTATATTTTTGCCGCAATAATGGTCAGCAAAATCACCATTCAATGCCAGTCTGACGTGCTCTTCCATGGTTGGATCAAACTTTGCCAATAACTGTACAAGACCTAAGAATTTTCCATTATTTGGGGTAAATAATTTATCTGATAACCCTCTGAATGCCATATTATTTTCAGCCAAATACAAAAGTAATGTGCATCAATCTTTGAAGCACATTGCTCCATCGTAACCTTTCTTTAGAAATTAGCTTTTGTTCTTCCTTGTCAATAGTTAATCCAGCTTTAAACCTGATTTCAGCTTCAGTCCATTGAGTAAATGCTTTTTTGTAGTTAGGACTATTTTCATGCAGTTTCAGAGCTTCACTTAAATGTTTCCAATTTCTGAAACCCACAGTGGTAGTCAAATTAGTAGTTGACTTTAAATCAAACAGTCGACAACAAAATCAAAAGACACTGTCGTTTGATACAGAATAAACTAGCCACCGTCGTCTGATAGTTTCTTTGTTTGATAGTTTTCTTGTGTAATGAGCTGAAGAGAAATGACGCCCATTTTCATCTTTTGGAAAGTTATTTAGACATACTTGTGAGGGTCCACATATTATAATGTGATCTATATCTCTAGCATTAAGTACTTTTGGCCACGTACCTACATCAGAAACATTGTATTCTTTTATTGCAAGAACGTTGATACTTTCATCGACCACAGATGTCATGTGTTGATTTTGACTTGGAGAAATATCAGAGGATTCATGCAAAGATGTACTGAGCTGGTCAATTTGATCACCTTCAATAGGTGATTGTATATTTTTTGTGTATAATTGTTCACAGTCTGAAGAAATATTTGCTGATACATGGACTTTTGATTCAATATCTGAAGTATTTGCCCTAGAATTTCCTTTAAGGTTCTTATAAATATTCATGTGCTTTTTAGTTTCTTCAAGAACTATTTCTTTTTCAGCTTTTCTTTTCCGATTTTCTGAACCAGAAAGCTTTTTTTTTAATCATTTCCTTCTCTTCTGGCATGATTTAATAATTTGACAAATTATTGCTTGGACACTGCTCTATTTCGCGACCACAATATTCGATCTATAACAAATAAAGAAATTCACCTATCAGTAGACGTAACTAGAAAAAAACCTGAACTGAAAGATAAAAATGTTTTTCGCACCTACCAGAAAATTAAAATGTTGACACAGTCACGACACTCGTTTCACTCACAATTATTCAGCCACGAAAACATGACCGCTGCCTCCGACTCTTACTCACAATTACTGACATGCGGGTGCAAATCGTAGCGCTGCCAACATATGCAGTCTAACAAACATTGTGTGGCGCTGTATTATTTCAGTAAGCTAGGGGAGAATTCTCTATGAATGCAGTGCACGCATTGCATGATCTATTAATTAATGTACATGAGTCATTAAGTCACAAATATTCGATATAAATACATTCGTATTAATTAAATCATAATGTAATGTATATTTCACAGTCTGTATTTTCTTTTATTTGGAGCGACCGGTAGTTTCTGTTGTAAACGAGAGATGGTGCGGCTGCATGGGCTCTTCCTTGTTGCAGTTCTTGAAACAAATAAGAGAGGCGCTTGGTAGAGCCCGTGCTAGCCCGCGTCAAACATGGATGGTTACAGACAATACGAAGATTGCATTCAACATGATTTCTCTTCTGCTACCCCGAATTCATCGCGCATTCGTGAGATTAGCGACATATGTTGAATGAGACTGAATAATATTTTAGTTTCGCGAAATGGGTGATTGCAAATTGTAATTTTTTTTTTTACATGCGATTAGTACGTGGCGCCCCTTGGGCCCCGGCGCCCTGGGCGACCGCCCGAGTCGCCCCACCCTAAAGCCGGCGCTGAACATGACGGCTCTTCGTCAAACCCTTCCCATGCTGCCTATGGTCAACTTGCTCGTCTTAATATTATTTTCTTTCATTCGGTCTGGAGTGTGCTGCAAATTGAAAGGCTCGTTCAGCTGTTCTGAGCGCTTTTATAAGCACAATTTCCTGATTGCATCACGGTAAACATTACATGTAGATGTTATTTCTCTTTCCTTGGCGTATAGCCTTTAATAAAAAGATAATGAGCAGTAGTAAAATTAAGCAAGGCTATGCAGAGGAAATGAGACGATGGTAGTCGTAGGCGTGGTTTCCCATGTTCTGACCACCGACCAAAATAAGAGAGCTACTGGCAAATGTGAAAGACGATCCAGGACTCTGACAACCAGAAATTTGTAATATACCTTGCCAATGTGGCATGTCATACATCGGCTAACCAACTAGGACATTAGACCTCAGATGCAAAGATAGAACGGTTGCATACTCAACCAAGACAGACAACTAAATCATCCATTGCTAAGCGCTGTCTGGAATTCAATCATTCCACGAACTATGATGAAATGAGGGATCTAGCACAGACCCCCAGATACTGGGACAGTGTTATAAGAGAGCCTTGGAGAAAAAGTTGACAGGAAACCTTATGAACCGTGACACAGGGTACCAACTCAGTAGAGCATGGGATCCTGCACTGGACTTGCTGAAAACGAAATGGGGGCAGCAGCAGAATTCCACAACAAGAGGAACTAACTGAGGTTGTAGACATGGAAAACGAACCCCTGAATGAAGATGGAACGTTGCAGGTTGCAGTGCGCTAGGAGTGGACCGCAAACGGAACACCAGATCGAAAACACAACGCGAGCGCTCAGACAGGTACCTGGAACTGAAGACGAAACACCAGCGCGCGCCATGCCGTACTAGATCAAAGACTGAACGCCTAAGTACGCTGCTAGCGGGAGCGTATTGCAGAGGGAACACTTACAACTGCAACGGACCGAAAACGGATAGCCTTTCCACGCTCTGCCGGTGGCCCCATCCGGCTCCCTACCAACGACGAACCTGCAGATGACAACGGACCCCGAGACGAATACTGAATTGCGCTCGAGAAGTTGTTATGCGGCCGCGTGAGCGAATAGTGTGATGGATCGCCGCTCAGCAGAACTTGCTCTGCTGGAGGCCTCATCCTTCCCACTACCTACGTCATACCGGCGCATGGACTCGGAGAATGAGAAGAATGCCCATACCACGTCGGAGCGGCGTTATGTGGACGCAGCCTCGGTTGTGGAAGCGAGTGGTTCGACTAATTGCCTGCCACCTTCGTCGTTACGACGCTGGAAGAAAGGCGCCATGCGCACTAGATCTAGGATCTCCTGCACCACCACCACTACAAACAGCACTGCGGACAAAGTTTCGGCATCGCTAGCTGCGGCCACTTTCTGCTGGCCCGCGGTCATCAAGTCACAGGCTCGTTCAGCTATATTCCCTTTTTCCTTCCAAGGATCCCCTCCTTAGCTCTCTCTGAGTGCTCCAATATGATAGCTCAACTCAATGCATTATTCTTTGAACTTAGCTCGAGCACTGTGCTTCCAATGCATTACATGCGCACATCATGAACGATGCAGTATCCGCACAACTGACGCGTGCTCATCAGACACTCTAGCTCTCTGTCGAGCATTCACCATACCCCAGCGACACTTCAGGGACACGCCCACACGCACTCCGTCGCCAACACCTGCACAGGACTTACAAACGTCACTTGCTGACATCCTCTTTGGCAAACCACTCATCATCCTGGCCGAGTTCGGCAAACACTCGGACCTTCTGAGCGAGGACGTACTTCCTGATCGAGTACATGAACATATTTCGCACATCTGTACTCCTCCATCAAAACCAGATTCCCTACCATGAGTCTTCATACACAAAAATCCAGCATCTTGCGATTTCATTACGCTCAGCGACAACTCCATCTATGTACAAGGGTGAGTCAAATGAAAACCTCAAATTTGTAATAACAAATCGAAATTTCGCGCCGTTATCTTGTAAGTTGGTAAACGCGGTACAAACAGCATGCAGAATGGCCTGTAGGTGGCAGAGTAGTGCAGATGCACACATACCGTCGCAGTCTCAGAATAAAGATGCCCGCCCCATTTGCGACTTGTAACAAGGAAGAACAGCATTCTGTTATTCGGTTTTTGCTTAGTGAAGGTGTGCAACTTACCGAAATTCATCGACGAATGAAGGTTCAGTACGGTGATGAATGTTTGTCACAGCAGCAAGTCTACGAATGGAGTAGGAAGTTCGAAAATGGTGTGACTTCAGTGGAAGATGCTCCTCGTCCAGGTCAGGCACAACGAGTTGTGACTCCACAGAACATTGCAGCAGTTGATGCCATAGTGAAGGAAAACCGCTGAGTGACACGGAATGACATTGCAGCATGTTTGCAGATTAGTCATGGGTCGGCACACCACTTTGTGCATGATGTACTGCAGTTTTACAAATTGTCTGCAAGATGGGTGCCACGGCAGCTGACTCCTGAAATGAGAGAACGACGTGTTGCTGCTTGTGAAGAACTTCTTTGGCGCTTTGAACGAGAAAGTGATGGCTTCCTTGCAAGAATCGTTACTGAGGACGAAACGTGGGTTCACTTTCACCAACCGGAAACGAAGAGAGCGAGCAAGGAATGGCGCCATTCCTCATCACCAAAACCAAAGAAGTTTCGAACAGAACCATCAGCAGGGAAGGTTATGCTGACTCTCTTTTGGGACAAAAAAAGCGTCATTCTGGAGCATTATGTGCCTAGAGGGACCACTGTCACCAGTGCATCATACACAGATGAATGTTTGTCACAGCATCCACCATACTCACCAGACCTTGCCCCAAGTGATTTCCATATGTCTGGACCACTCAAAGACGCAATTTCCGTTCTGGTGAAGAGGTACGCTGCGCTGTACATGAGTGGTTGCGCGGACTATCAAAAGAATTTTTTTCTAAAGGAATTTATGCACTTTGTAAGCGCTGGGGGACTTGCATTGAGCGTGGAGTGATTATGTTGAAAAGTGATACAGCTTTGTACCACTTCTGCACAATAAATAATATTGGAAAAATATTTAAGGTTTTCATTTGAGTCACCCTCGTATCTCTGCAGCCTCCATACTTGTGCCCTCACAAAGTCCTCAACTAGAGATAGAACACAGTAGAGATTCTCCTAAATGGAAAACGCCAAACAGACTCAGTAAGTAGGGTAAAGCTAGCCTGGTAGTTAACCGACGATCTACAGCTATCTGTTCCCATAGCTTCACCACCTACAGTCAACGACCTTCGTCCATTGCACACAACGCTTGCAGTGTGCAACGATTTCACCACCCATTGTGATGCTCTCCTCCCAATCTTTCGTCCCTCTTGATAGCGTTTACCGGCGTTATCACAAATATCAACCCAGACGACCGCTCCATCGAGGTCCAAGGCGGCACTGCCTTCGTTTTCGCTGTCCCTCTGCTGATGCAACACGACGCCTCAACAACTAACACGCAGCCATTGAAATCCCTTGAGCTCCCACCAGACGCCAAACAGGACCTCATAGTGGCCAAAATCTCAGGCAAAGCCATCCTCTTGTTGTCGTGCCTCTCCGCTCACAGCTCACAGAGGTCTCTCCACCTTATGAACCTCCCCACTCCAGTGTGGGATGACACCTTCGCCCACTTATATGTGTTCAAGGTTTCGGTGTGGATAGCAACTCTGTTTGTAACGCACCAAACTTAAAGCACATTACCAGGTGTTATCGCGTGATCTAATTATTGGAGTTGACTGTTTTTTGGAAGAATCGAGAGTTCATTTATGAGTTTGTGAAGTTTTCTTATATATGTACGTGTGATGAAAAGTTGTAGATTTTGTCGCCTGATGAAAAGCAGATTCCAGTCAAGTCTGCGTGTTTACTACGTCCAGTCGATTGCAGAGTCGCATCGTGTGGTAAAGGTTACAGCTACAGAGCAGCTCGCCTTTGCAAGATTACGCCAGCGGCTGCTAAGAAGAAACACCTGTTGTTAAACAGAGAATTAGCGTGAGTTTGTTCGCTGTAAATGGTTCTTGGCTTGCCCCTTAAGAATTTTAGTTAGTCTCTCAAGAGCTAGTCTCTAGCGATGGTCTCAAGAGTTTGTCTCAATGAGCGAGTTGCAAGTTTGTCTACTATGGGGTGTAGACTCTGGAGACTTCAAAGCAGTTCTTGAGTCATTTAGGTAGATACTTTGAAAATATTACCGGTTTGTTGGAGAAAGTAATTGTCTCGCCGATTTGGGTGGAGTTTAAGCTCCTTGTGGAGGTAAAAGCAGAAGATGTGGAGGGACAAGCAAAAGGTAAATCTGTGACGAAAGGTGGAATTTTGAGAGTAGTAGCAGTTGAGGTTACGATCAACTGAAGTCTGAGATCGGTTTCTCCTGTTTGTTAGTTTTGTGCAGTCACAGTGGCTGAACCTTGGGCTGCTTGATAGCCCAACGCTTGTAGGCGTTCCCCAAGGTAGTGTTATAGGCCCTTTGCTGTTCCTTATCCGTATAAACGATTTGGGAGACAATCCGAGAAGCCGTCTTCGGTTGTTTGCAGACGACGCTGTCGTTTATCGACTAATAAAGTCATCAGAAGATCAAAACAAAATGCAAAACGATTTAGAAAAAATATCTGAATGGTGCTAAAAGTGGCAGTTGACCCTAAATAACGAAAAGTGTGAGGTCATCCACATGAGTACTAAAAGGAACTCGTTAAACTACGGTTACACGATAAATCAGTCAAATCCAAAAGCCGTAAATTCAGCTAAATACCTAGATATTACAATTACGAGCAACTTAAATTGGAAAGAACACATAGAAAATGTTGTGGGGAGGGCTAACCAAAGGCTGTGTTTTATCGGCAGGACACTTAGAAAATATAACAGACCTACTAAGGAGACTGCCTACACTACGCTTGTCCGTCCTCTTTTAGAATACTGCTGCGCGGTGTGGGATCCTTACCAGGTAGGACTGACGGAGTACATCGAAAAAGTTCAAAGAAAGGCAACACGTTTTGTATTATCGCGAAACATGGGAGAGAGTGTCACAGAAATGATACAGATTTGGGCTGGAAATCATTAAAAGAAGGCGTTTTTCTTTGCGACGGACTCTTCTCACGAAATTCCAATCACCAACTTTCTCCTCCAAATGCAAAAATATTTTGTTGACACCAACCTACATACGGCGGAACGATCACCACGATAAAATAAAGGAAATCAGAGCTCGTACGGAAAGATATAGGTGTTCATTCTTTCCGCGCGCTGTACGTTCGATGAACCCTCTGCCAGGCACTTAAATGTGATTTTCAGAGTATCCATGTAGATGTAGATGTCTCATTTAGTTGGAGGTTTTCCGTTGGTTTGTGGAAGAGGAGAGACTTTATCACAAGAAGTCATTATTTAATTTTGTGATATGGTTTATAGCAAGCACTAAGGAATAGTGGCGCTGCGTTTGTGTATAGTGATTGCGGAATGTAAAGCAAGCACGCAGGAAACGAGAATTTGTGTTTTTGCGTTAGGATGTACTTTGTGACTTTAGCTTGAGCGTCGTTTATTGCAATAAGTATTGCAAATCTCTCTAGAGATACACTCTAAGTATAAATGCTGTTGCGAGAGGAGTGGAAGTCCTACGTTGTTAATGTAGTATTCAGAACCAATCGGGAGTTGTCGGAGATTTGCGTATGCTATCTCGATTTTATAGCTTTTCCCACGGTCCCTAAACGACAAAGTAAGAACCATTTACTCATGTCCGGAAATGCATGGTTTTCATGCTAGAGACCATTTATTCAATTACACTTTGTTACAAAGAGTGCGGTCTAATAAATGCCGTACCATGCAGCCGTAGTTACAGTACACATGGTTACCTCCTAGAGGGTTGTACTGTTCCTCATAAGTCATGCTCTAGCGCCCTATCCTGTTACAGTAATTGATAATGTTGTTGTCCGATTGACTTCTCTTGTTGACGCGCCTTGTAGTGGAGGTGATATAGCGTTGTACTCAGTGGTTCCTATTCGAATCGAGAACTTGCCGACATTGCGTTTACTTACGGAAAGACAAATGGCAAAGAGCGATAGGCAGGAAGGTTGTATCAGGAGACCTATCCCCACCGACAACAATCACAGCACTCATTGTTTACAACAATGTTTTGCCGTTTGTCTGAGACAAGGTCCTTTCAGGAAGCAGGAAATCATGAAAGACGTACCCTAAATGTTCGGAAACCAGATTTGGAGCAAATATGATTAACACTGTCGAAGTATCAGGCAGCTGGCCCGTCAGTACAGGGTAACCCAGACGACTGCGCAGAACATTCTCCATGACAACTGTTAGTATGCTTATTATTTAGAGCGTGCGCAGGGCGTACGAGCGACAAACTTTCCACATCAGGAGTAGTTTTGGCACTGGTTTCTTCACCAGGCAACCACGATTCTGGGATTTGTGTCATCCATCCTATTCACAGATAGGCCACCTTTGTGTGGAGTGGTATCTTCAACTTTCATGACAGTCGTCTGTGGAATCTGTATATTGAGCAAGCAGTAAAGGAAACGAAAGAAAAATTCGGAGTAGGTATTAAAATTCATGGAGAAGAAGTAAAAACTTTGAGGTTTGCCGATGACATTGTAATTCTGTCAGAGACAGCAAAGGACTTGGAAGAGCAGTTGAACGGAATGGACAGTGTCTTGAAAGGAGGATATAAGATGAACATCAACAAAAGCAAAACGAGGATAATGGAATGTAGTCAAATTAAATCGGGTGATGCTGAGGTATTAGATTAGGAAATGAGACACTTAAAGTAGTAAAGGAGTTTTGCTATTTAGGGAGTAAAATAACTGATGATGGTCGAAGTAGAGAGGATATAAAATGTAGACTGGCAATGGCAAGGAAATCGTTTCTGAAGAAGAGAAATTTGTTAACATCGAGTATAGATATAAGTGTCAGGAAGTCGTTCCTGAAAGTATTTGTATGGAGTGTAGCCATGTATGGAAGTGAAACATGGACGATAACCAGTTTGGACAAGAAGAGAATAGAAGCTTTCGAAATGTGGTGCTACAGAAGAATGCTGAAGATAAGGTGGGTAGATCACGTAACTAATGAGGAGGTATTGAATAGGATTGGGGAGAAGAGAAGTTTGTGGCACAACTTGACTAGAAGAAGGGATCGGTTGGTAGGACATGTTTTGAGGCATCAAGGGATCACAAATTTAGCATTGGAGGGCAGCGTGGAGGGTAAAAATCCTAGAGGGAGACCAAGAGATCAATACACTAAGCAGATTCAGAAGGATGTAGGTTGCAGTAGGTACTGGGAGATGAAGAAGCTTGCACAGGATAGAGTAGCATGGAGAGCTGCATCAAACCAGTCTCAGGACTGAAGACCACAACAACAACAACATCTGTGGAATGGCACGCAGAACCCCCATGGCATGGTGACAGCAAATTACCAGCGTCGGTGCAGCCGGAATGTGTGGGCCGCGATAACTGGTGATCGTATTTTGGACCAGCCTTCCTTCCACGTCTACCAACAGGCCGGAACTATCAGCGATTCCTGCGGCTGACTTTGCCTCCCCTGCTGGAAGAAGTGCCATTGATGATTCGAAGGGTTATGGGCTCATACATGATGGTGCTCCAACAACTTCACCATTAACGTCCATACACATCTCAATCATGTTTTTCCTGGTCGATTGATCAGACGAGGGGTTCCGTTGCATGGCCTGCTCGCACACCGGACCTCAAACTGTGCGATTTCTGGCTATGAGGCCATCTCAAATCTGTCGTGCAGGCAGAGCCCATTCCAAATGTGGAGACACTGAAGCTGTCTTTGACACTGTTCGGATGCAACCTGGCCGATGTGAACACACGAGGCAGAATGTGCTACAGAGCGTACTTGCATGCATTGAGGCATATGAAAACCATTTTCAACACATTGTCATCTCTGACATTGCCATGGCCGCAAAGAGATCCTGCAAGAAAAGGACCAACGAGACTCGTTCCAAATTTTGTCGAGCGGATGGACATGTACGGGTATGGAGACAACGTCATGAATCCATGGACCCTGCATGTCAGCAGGGGACTGTTCAAGCTGGTGGAGGCTCTGTAACGGTGTGGAGCGGGTGCAGTTGGAGTGATATGGGACCCATGATAAGCGTAGATACAACTCTGACAGGTGACACTTACGTAAGTATTATGTCTGATCACCTGCATCCATTCACGTCCATTGTGCTTTCCAACAGACTTGGGAAATTCCAGCACTACAATGCGTCACCACACACGTCCAGAGTTGGTACAGAGTGGCTCCAGGAACACTCTTCTGAGTTTAAACACTTCGGCTGGCCACCAAACACCCCAGACATGAACATCATTGAGCATATCAACGGGCTGTTCAGGAGAGATCTCCACCCCGTCATACTCTTACGGATTTATGGACAGCCCTGCAGGATTCATGGTATCAATTCCCTCCAGCACTACTTCAGAAATTAGTCGAGTCCATGCCACATCGTGTTGCGCCGCTTCTGCGTGCTTGCGGGTCCCTACAAGATATTAGCAGGTGTACAAGGTTCTTTGGCTCTTCAGTGCATAAAAAGTGCTGTGTGATTAAATATTTAAATGTTAGTGGGTTCGCGGAAAATCAACGTCTGAAGTGGTTAAGATTTGGGTCTCATTTAAAGTACACATAGTTTAAACGTGGCGATGCTACTCATGTTTTTTGTTCGATTTTTTTTATTATCAAGATTAATTTGTCAGTATAGCAGAGTATTAAAGAGACGCCACAGATACGTAAAGAAAAATGTTAGCATTGTGTCGAAGTAAAGGATATTAACCCTCAAAGAAACTGAAATAATAATTTATATTTATTGATTTACAGCAAGGGGAAAGGTATTAAGGCTTTAAACAAAGGGAAAGATAGTTTACGGTTTATTAGATATAATTACTTTTAAAAGAAAGAAACTTCATTTAGTTCAGAAAGGTTGAGATTTTTGAGAAGGAGTTAAGATGTTATAATTCCGTTTAACCAATGATCTTGTTGTAGTGAGACGCTACGTATAGACCCTACCATTGGCTAGAACGACTGATAGGTAAAGATTAAATAACGTCTTTGGAAGTTGAACTTAAATTTACATAAAAATATTTAAAACCCACATTGATTTCATGAGTATACTTAAAACTTCGAAAATTTGGCAGGGAAAGCATTTCAGTGGAATCAGCGAGTCAGAGAGTCCATATTTATTAATTTTATATGTTGGTGGGATATTTTGGGTCTAGTGCAGCAGGGGATACAACCCGTCGGCTTTGAACAATGACGTCATTCCTTAGTCATAGATCTTAATGTCTTCACTTCGAGGCATAGATAATAAAGCAGTTCTGTGTTCTAATAAGCTTTTGCTGTTATGTTTTAATTTCGTTTCTTTACTGATTGCTTAATAAAGTAGGATCAGTTTATTCTATCTCGTGAGATTTTTTAAAAAAAAAAAGCCGAAAAAACACTATTGCTTAATAAAGTAGGATCAGTTTATTCTATCTCGTGAGATTTTTTTTAAAAAAAGCCAATAACACACTATTGCTTAATAAAGTAGAATCAGTTTATTCTATCTCGTGAAATTTTTTTTTAAAAGCCAAAAAACACATATCAGCTACTGAAGGCAGCTACAACACTACGAAGAATCGCTTCTCGGCTTTTGACAAGATATTGCTTAATAAAGTAGAATCAGTTTATTCTATCTCGTGAGATTTTTTTTAAAAAAAGCCAAAAAAACACTATTGCTTAATAAAGTAGGATCAGTTTATTCTATCTCGTGAGATTTTTTTTTTAAGCCAAAAAACACTTATCAGCTACTGAAGGCAGCTACAACACTACGAAGAATCGCTTCTCGGCTTTTGACAAGATATTGCTTAATAAAATAGGATCAGTTTATTCTATCTCGTGAGATTTTTTTTTAAAAAAGCCAAAAAACACTATTGCTTAATAAAGTAGGATCAGTTTATTCTATCTCGTGAGATTTTTTTTTTTTAAAGCCAAAAAACACTTATTAGGTACTGAAGGGAGCTACAACACTAAGAAGAATCGCTTCTCGGCTTTTGACAAGATATTGCTTAATAAAGTAGAATCAGTTTATTCTATCTCGTGAGATTTTTTTTAAAAAAAGCCAAAAAAACACTATTGCTTAATAAAGTAGGATCAGTTTATTCTATCTCGTGAGATTTTTTTTTTAAGCCAAAAAACACTTATCAGCTACTGAAGGCAGCTACAACACTACGAAGAATCGCTTCTCGGCTTTTGACAAGATATTGCTTAATAAAATAGGATCAGTTTATTCTATCTCGTGAGATTTTTTTTTAAAAAAGCCAAAAAACACTATTGCTTAATAAAGTAGGATCAGTTTATTCTATCTCGTGAGATTTTTTTTTTTTAAAGCCAAAAAACACTTATTAGGTACTGAAGGGAGCTACAACACTAAGAAGAATCGCTTCTCGGTTTTTGACAAGATATTGCTTAATAAAGTAGGATCAGTTTATTCTATCTCGTGAGATTTTTTTTTAAAAAGCCAAAAAACACTTATTAGGTACTGAAGGGAGCTGCTTAATAAAGTAGGATCAGTTTATTCTATCTCGTGAGATTTTTTTTTAAGTAAAAAACACTTATTACGTACTGAAGGGAGCTGGAACATTAAGAACAATCGCTTCTCGGCTTTTGACAAGATATTGCTTAATAAAGTAGGATCAGTTTATTCTATGTCGTGAGATTTTTTTTTTAAGTCAAAAAACACTTATGCTTTTGACGAGATCAATGTTTATCTCTCTCGCATTCCTTTGTTTCTCAACATTCTCCTCAGCTCTTTCATCTCTGTAATAGATGCTCTCTGGCGACTTGTGACGTCATTGTTCAAAGCCGACGGGTTGTATCCCCTGCTGCACTAGTCCCGATATTTTGGTTACGCTGCTGCTTAGTGAAGTACGTTGTCGTGTTGTCAATTCATACACCGGAGATTTTAGTTTGTCGCTGGCAGTGTTAAAGTGGAGTACCTGGTTTCTATCCATAGTATATTCTTGTACATAGTATTTTCGATTGTGACTGAGCTTAGCTTCAGTGGTTGTTGACATTACGAACCTAGTAATAATGAGCGTATGGCATTGGTGGCCGGGAGATCCCACGCGGGTCGGTTCGGCCGCCGCTCCACAAGTTCTTTAACGCCACTACGGCGAGTTGCGAGTGAATGAGGATGAAATGATGATGAAAGACACACTACACCCAGTCATCTCGAGGCAGAGCAATCCCCGACCCCACCGGGAATCGACCCCAGGACCCCGTTCGCGGGAAGCGAGAACGCCACCGCAAGACCACGAGCCGCGGGCACGAACCTAGTGATATCCTGTGAGTTCAAATTCAAATGGCTCTGAGCACTATGGGACTCAACTTCTGAGCTCATCAGTCCCCTAGAACTTAGAACTACTTAAACCTAACTAACCTAAGGACATCACACACATCCATGCCCGAGGCAGGATTCGAACCTGCGATGCAGTGGTCGCGCGGTTACGGACTGTTGCGCCTAGAACCGCTCGGCCACCGCGGCCGGCTATCCTGTGAGTCAGATGTCTTATTGAGATCAATATTAACATATCCTGGTAGCTACAGCTAGACCCATTATACCACGAAAATACTGACTTTGGCTATCCTGCTGTACGTAGCGTCGTTGTAGTGATACTTAGTGCGATCTGAAGTGAGAGAAAATTAACATCGAAGCTTACTTGTCATTGGTGTGTCTGGGTAGACGATCATTACTAAATACACAAATTACGTCGTTGATCTCGGGCACTGTCTTGTCTGCACAGCTAAGTGAAGTATTCCAAGGTAGAGCCTTCACAGTTCGGCGTTGCTTTCTGTCCTATGTGTCGCAGTGTTGCTAGCATCTGCTTGTACTGTGTTATTTCTACGGGTGGTCTGTGCCACAGTACATGTTCCTCCCCCATGCCCAACCAAGGGCAGTGCGGGGGGTTCTGTGGCAACTATTGCCCACAAGTAACATCAACTTCGAGTTTGACTGGTAGACCCTTTGATTGGCTAACTTTGTGTGGTAAAAACTTTCTAAAGCCAAGGTCGCATAAATATTTCTTTGTTTACAAACAACCGGTACCTGTTCTGGTTTGTAAATAGATAAATATTTATGTAATCTTGGTTTTAGAGAGTTTTTACCAAGTAAAACATCGATCGTTCTGATTTCACAGCATCAGAAAATCCAGTTTGATATGTTTGTCTCTGCATTGTTCTTTCTTGAATGTTCGGGTTTTGTGTATATGTGGTCAGTTACTTAATAAAATTGTTCTTGGATTTACATTGTGTTGGTGATTGTGTATTTCCTTGCCATACATAGGAGGGAATTATCACAAAACTCTTTTTTTCTGCTAATAGTGTGACGAAATCTAATTATTTCATCATCATTTTGCACACAACACATGGCAGTATCTACATCACAAATAACAAAATCATCAAGCTCAATTCCATTTGAGATACGAGTCCAGTCACTGTCTTCTGATCGAAATCTACATCAAAATCTTCAAAATTTTTGGGCTCAGCTTCAGTTTCATTTTTCGTGACACCACTTTTTCGAAAGCACTGGCTTATTGTGTTCCGCTTCTACATCTACATATATACTCCGCTAGACACCAAGCGGTGTGTGGCGGAGGGCACAATTCGCGCCAAAGTCATATTCCCCCCCCCCCCCCCCCCCCCACTTTTCCAGTCGTGGATCACGCGAGGGAAAAACGACGTTCTGAACGCCTCAGTACGAACTCTTTTTTCCCTTATCTTTGAATGATGATCATTACCCGATTTGAAATTTGGTGGTAATGATATATGCTCTACATCCTCCGTGAAGATTGGATTCCGGAATTTAGTGAGCAGCCCCTTCTGATTAGCGCGTCGTCTATCTGCAAGTGCGTCCCACTTCTAACTTTCTATGAGATTTGTAACGCTCTCGCGATGGCTAAATGTACCAGTCACGAATCTTGCCGCTTTTCTTTGGACCTTCTCAATCTCTTGAATCAGCCCCAGCTGGTAAGGTCCCATACAGACGAACAGTACTCCAAGACTGGACGAACTAACGCATTGTAAGCTATTTCCTTTGTTGAAGGACTGCATCGCTTCAGGATTCTGCCAATAAACCGCAATCTAGAGTTCGCCTTACCCGTTACTTGTGTAATCTGATCATTCAAAAATGGTTCAAATGGCTCTGAGCACTATGGGACCCAACTGCTGTGGTCATAAGTCCCCTAGAACTTAGAACTACTTAAACCTAACTAACCTAAGGACATCACACACATCCATGCCCGAGGCAGGATTCGAACCTGCGACCGTAGCGGTTCCAGACTGTAGCGCCTTTAACCGCTCGGCCACTCCGGCCGGCCTCTGATCATTCCATTTGAGATAATTTCGAATAGTCACACCCAGATACTTGACTGATGTTACCGCTTCCAGAGACAGATGATTTATTTTGTACTCATACATTAATGGGGATTTTCGCCTTGTTATACGCATTAGGTTACACTTACTAATATTGAGAGATGACTGCCAATCATTACACCACGCATTAATTTTCTGCAAATCCTCATTGATTTGTTCACAACTTTCGTGTGATACTACTATCCTGTAGACTACAGCATCATCGGCAAACAGTCCAAGGCCGCTGTCAATACCATCAACCAGACCGTCTATGTAAATCGTAAAAAACAGAGGACCTATTACGCTGCCCTGGGCACACCTGAAGTTACTCTTGTTTCTGTAGAAATTACCCCGTTCAGGACGACATACTGCTCCCTGTCTGTTAGAAAACTTTTTATCCAACAGCATATGTCATTGGACAGACCGTAAGCGCGCACTTTTTGTAGCAATCGACAGTGTGGAACTGAGTCGAATGCCTTTCGAAAGTCGAGAAATATGGCATCAACTTGGGAGCCGGTATCTAGAGCCTGTTGTATATCATGCACAAAGAGGGCCAGCTGTGTCTCGCATGACCGCTGTTTCCTAAAACCCACCGGTTTCTGCAGATGAGCTTCTCAGAGTCTAGACAGGTCATTATGTCTGAACACAAAATATGTTCCATGATTCTACAACAAGTTGATGTCAGTGAAATTGGCCGGTAATTGTGTGCATTTGATTTTCTACCCTTTTTATAGATTGCTATGACCTGGGCCTTCTTCCAGTCCTGTAGATCTTTCCGCCGTTCCAATGATCTCTGATAGACGATGGATAAGAATGATGCTATATTTGTAGCATAGCCAACACAAAATCTTACGGGGATACCGTCTGGGCCAGATGCCTTGCTGGCGTCTAAGGATCTTAACTGTTTTACAATCCCAGTTACACTAAACACTATGTCAGCCATCCTTTCGTTTGTTCGATAATGGAAAGGGGGAATGGTGCTGCAGTCCTCTATCGTAAACGAGTTTTTGAAAGCTAGGTTTAGAATTTCGGCCTTCTGTTTATCATCATCATTAGTTACATTACCCATACTGTCAGCAAGAGAAGGTATTGAATTATTTGTAGCGTTCATATATTTTACGTACGACCAAAATTTTTTGGGGCTATTTTTAGAATCTACAGATAAAATACTGCTTTCAAATTCGTTAAAAGAGTCTCTCATTGTCCTTCTGACAGCTGCTTTCATTTCTTATAATTTCTGTTTGTGAGCGGGGCAGTGACTACGTTTAAAACGACTGTGCAAAATTCTCTGCTTTCTCAGAAACTTCATAATATGTTTGTTGTACCAAGGTGGATCCTTTCCCTCACCTATACTTTTGCTAGGCACACACTTCTCTAGCACATGGTGGACAATACCTTTAAATTCCGACCAAAGATGCTCAATATCTTTGTGTCCCACGGTGAATGGTTGGAGCTGACTATGAAGATATTCATAGACACTTTTATTTGCTTTCCCAAACAAGAAAATTCTACGCTGGTTTTTTTTTCCAGCTTCTACTGACATAAAAGCCACAACGACATTATGGTCGCTAATAACTTCTTCTAGATTAACCTCCTCAAAAAGATCAGGTGTGTTTGTCGCCTAGATATCTAATATGTTCCCATCTCGAGTTGGTTTTCTAACCAATTGATCAAGGTTGTATGTCGAGAGTGCTCCTAGAATAACTTCACACGAATCTTTGTTTCTGCCCCCTGTGATAAATGTGTAATTTTCCCAGTCAATGGATGCCAGGTTGAAGTCTCCACCTATAACTAAGGGATAATTTGGATATTTACTTCCTATGTACTCAAGACTTTCCCTGAAACGTTCTGCGACGTTTGTTGCGGATGCTGGTGGTCTATAAAAACATCCTAATACAGTGGTCAATCCTTGTCTAATTGATAGCTTTATCCAGACTATTTCACAGTCAGACCCAGTATCGATCTCAACTGCGTTTAAACAGCTTTTAACTGCAATGAACACACCACCTCCCATAGCATCAGTGCTATACTCCTAAACATTGTCCAATCAGAATTCAAAATTTCACTGCTTTTTATGTTTGGTTTCAACCAGCTTTCGGTGCCTAATACAATATAGGCACTGCTACTGCTTATTTCGGAGATTAACTCGGGGATCTTGCTACAGACACTTCGGCAATTCACTAACATGAGGTTAAGCATATTTAAATCCTTTGGAATGACCTGTTTAGGCGAACTAACAATTTTTACAGTTGGCACGCCCACATCAGTGTCATGAACTGGTAATTTTTCCATGTGCACGCCCCAAGTACTGTGCTACCCATGTAGCTGCTTCCTGTGTGTAGTGCACCCCTGATCCATCGAGGGGCGTCCTACAACCTTCACCCCATAGCTGACACCAAGCAGTCCTTACGTAGGGCCTACTGCAGCGCCTAGATATGTGAAAAAAAACTATATGCCACCGCTATATATTGTGATTGTTGGACTGCAGACTGCTGCATTCGCCCTCATTAGTTCTGAAATCGTTTGCCACAAAGTCATGAACAACAGTGTCGCCATGTTTACTCTAGCTAAAGCCTGCAATAATGACTGCAAGTTTGAATGCAGGCAGTAAATCGACAGTCACTGGTCACACCATATACGAAACGTTTCCAGATGACTTCTTGGTCTTTAAAATGTATAAGCGCGTTGGAGAGTAAAAAATAGCGTAAAAATGCGAAAACATATTACCGGAAAATGTGAACATGAGGTAACTTTGTATCCAAAATCGAAAAAGTGCACAATATACGAGGGGGTATCCAAAAAATGGGAATTATTTTTTAAAAGCTGTATATTTCCAAATTGTTTACAAAACAACCTTATCCCCTTCAAAATACTCTGCATTACAACTAATACATTCGTCCCACCAGTGCTTCCACTGTCCGGAACATTTTTTGTAGTCATCTTTCGAAATGGCTGATTGCTCCTCCTGCTTGACAAATCGGTGTCTTTTCATGCCCCTTTTCATGCACGGAAATAAAAAAAAAGTTGCGCGGAGCCAAGTCAGGCCAGTGCGATGCGTGGGACAGTGGAACCATGTCATTTTTAGCGAAAAATTGTCTAACAGAAATTGCTGTGTGTGCAGGTGTGTTGTCGTGGTAGAATAACCAGTCCCCTGTATTCCACAAATCGGGTCTTTTTTGACGAACCCTGATGCACAACCTTCTTAAAACTTCCAAATAAAAGGTCTAATTGACGGTATGACCTGGAGGAACAAAATCTGAATTAATTATACCCTTGGCATCAAATAAGCAAATCAAAATTGTTTTGATGTTTGATTTGACTGGACAACATTTTTTTGGAGGGGTGAAGATGACGTCTGCCTTTGGCGTGACTGTTCCTTTGTTCCTGGGTGGTAGCATAGTACCATGATTCATCACCAGTAATGACCTATCTGAATCAGTTTCAAAGCGTGACATGTTTCAACTCAACATTCCTTTTTATTGTCGGTCAGAACCCAAGGAACAAGCTTGGCAGCAAACATTTTCATTCCAAAATCTTCCATTAACGTTCACTGAACCAAGCACCAAAATAAGCCACTAACATCTGGCCGTTGGTCAAAAGTCGTCGACGGTCTGTGAGCACAAGTTCTTGAATTTTTTCAATACTTTCGTCGAGTCGAGCAGTTGTTGGACGTCCAGGACGAGGTTTGTCAACAATCTACTTTACACCATTTTTAAATTGGGCAAACCACACGTACACTTGAGGTTCTCCCATAGTGTCATCTTTGTAAGCTGTTTTCAACATTAAAAAAGTTTCAGCAGCATTTTTACCAAGTAGAAAACAAAATTTCGCAGCTGCATGTCGTTCACTTAAACTTGCCGTAGTAAAAAACGAAAGAAGAACAAAATAGCGCTAGCAAATACAATCACTGCAGATGAAGAGAACAAGCCAGGTCGACAACACAGGCAGCACTGAACTGGCAATGAGTTGCGCTATACACGCCTAGCGGCAGAAATACTTACTACACAAGATCTGCCCATGGCAATGATATCCTTGTATTTTTTCGGTCCCTCCTCGGACAATGTATAAACGCAAAAAAACATAGTGGTGAGAAATGTACAACTGTGATTTCACTGTATTAAAAATTGCCATAATAGATGGTTCACTAGTATAGGCTTTATTTACAGATTGCATACAAAAGTGTTTCCCAATTTAGCTCTTAGGAAGTAAAAATTTGTGTTCCAGTTTAGATTCTAGTAAATAAATGTTAAAAATAACTTTTATTGAATTGACCTTTTGATACTTCTGATTGATAAGAAGAAATTAAGTCATGAAATAATACTGCAGCTAAACACATTTATTTTACATCTGTAGAGTGTGTGTTCGGACTCTTAGTATTCGTCTAGCCAAGACACCTTATCTTCTTTTGACACAAAATATCTAACGCATCCTTCCTGGACTTTTTTGCATCTTCATCTGATTATTGTGGCTTACACCATAAGTTCACCATACGTGTATCACCTTCGACTACCTTTCTCCATCCTGGAATAACAGTTTCACCTTGTGTATCAGTATCTTATGTTGCATAATGCATATAAAGAGTTCTTGAATTATTACTTATATTTAAAAACTTGTGTAAATATACACACACACAGATATGATAGTTTCCGAGTTCTCAATATCTACCATTAAAGGTTTTCAAAATACACGAAACACTAATGCTATGGTTCAAATGGCTCTGAGCACTATGGGACTTAACATCTGAGGTCATCAGTCCCCTAGAACTTAGAACTACACATCACACACATCCATGCCCGAGGCAGGATTCGAACCTGCAACCGTAGCGGTCGCGCGGTTCCAGACTGAAGCGCCTAGAACCGCTCGGCAATGTCGGCTGGCTCACTAATGCTAGTAATCTGAAAGTATTTTGTGGGCGTGCTCTTCGGTAATTGTATATTCTGCTCTTAGAACCCTTTTCTTGATGACCTGCATAAGGCTTCATAATGTGTACCTGTAAGGGAAATGCGCATTGCCTAATTTGTAAATCTTTAGGTGCCGGAACGCGTCCCCTTCTGTCACTTCCCCGCCGGCCACAGAGGGAGACTTGTGATAAGTGGGGCCCGGATTTTAATGACAAGTCATTTTTTTTTCTTAACTATAGAGTCAATTTTAGAACAATTTATACACAAATCTAGGCATTTTAGTGTCGAAAAATGTATTTTGATTGTGAATATAAAGTCATATTTCAACAAAAATTAGTAATAGGTCGTATTGCGGCTAATTTTTAATATAATAGGTCATGTTTCCGTCAACTTTTGCTAAAAATGCATATACCGTTTTTCTCGTATCTTACGGGATACACGAATAAGAAAATGAAAGAAAATGAATATGTTGTTCACGAGACAATATTTAACGTGCTATCATGAAAGATAAGCAGATAAATTAGTAAACAGCTTTATTTCTCAGGACTATAGCAGAAAATTGGTGTACCACAACAGTCGTTTCGCGAACGTAAAACATTGTTGCACAGAGTCGACAATACGCTCTCAGAGCCAACAAAGGCGACTTCTGCCGTAATAATCATCGCAGCCGCACAGGTGTTCCTAGTAACCAGTTTGAATACAGCCTTTGCCTTGTTCAACATGCCTAAAGCAAAGTGCTCCGACAGCGTGAAGTCGAGGATATGTTCGAGAATTTGGAGAGAAGTTCTTTAGTATTGACGGGAAAATATTATTTTGTAAACTGTGTGAAGTTAAAATTAGTGTAGAAAAGCGCTTTAATGTGCAACAACACTGTAATACCGCTAAACACAACAGCTGTGTGAAACGAAGTGCTGAAAATAACAGCACGCAACAGCTGTTATTTGAGCAGACAGGTCAAGCGTCAACTGTGCAATCATTCTGCAAGGATTTGTGTGAGATGATGGTGTCCTGCAACATCCCATTGGAAAAGCTGAAGAATCCATGCTTCAGACGCTCCTTAGAGAAGTACACAACACATCCAGTTCCAGATGAATCTACACTGAGTAAGAACTATTTATCTGTATACTACAATGATGTGCTCAACAAAATACGAATCTGATGTCGATAAATGAAACTACGGATATTAGTGGGTGATATATTGCAAATGTTGTTGTTGGTGTTCTAAAAGTTGATGACCCTGGAGATATGTTCCTACTAACGTGTGAAGCTCTCGATAGAGTAAACAATTCGACGGTTGCTATTTTGTTTGACAACTCTCTGAAGCTACTGTGGCCGGATGGTATGAAAAGAGACAACGTTTTGCTGCTTGTAAGTGATGGTGCTTCATATATGGCTAAAGCAGCCAAAGGGCTTCACATTCTCTACCCCAGTACAGTGTACGCCACTTGCGTTGCACATGCGTTGCACAGAGTTGCCAAAGAAGTGCGATCAACTTACACTGACGTGGACAAATTAATTTCGTGTGGCAAGAAAATCTATGTGAAGGCTGCGCTACGGGTGCAGAAATTCAAGGAACAAGCACCTTCAACGACCCTCCCACCTAAACCTGTTCTTACACGATGGGGTTCTTGGCTTAATGATGCTGAGTATTATTGCATCAACTACACCCAAATAAAGACAATCTTCTTGATAGCTTGATAGCGATGAATCAAGTGCTATCAAAATTGTGAAAGAAGTTTTTACAGATACATTATCTCGAAATTTGGCATACATCAACGCCAATTTTTCAATTATATCAAAAGCCATCAAACGACTGGAAGCTGTTGGCACTCAGCTATGTGAGGCCCTGAGTACTGTGCAACACGTGCAGAGTGAGTTGGGTCGAGCTCGTGGTCATGTGGCTGACAAAGTGAAAACCAAATTGCAAAGTGTTCTCCGACGGAATCCTGGATATTCTACACTGTGCAAAATTAGTGACAGTCTTTCAGGGAATGCCGCAACATTTGAAGATACTGAAACAAAGCTGAACTCCAGTGACCTGGCTGCCTTCAAATACGCTTCATTGACGTCTTGTGAAGTGGAGAGGAGCTTTTCCAGGTACGAAACTATCCTCAGCGACAACCATAGATCTTTGACAATGGAAAACCTGAAAATGCACCTTGTGATCCAGTGCAACTTTGCAGATACTGAAGATTGACATACGGTATTAAATAATGTGAAACGCTTTAAATACTATGTAGAAATAAAAACATTGTTTTACTGTTTCGATAGATGATCTTTTCGCTGTACTTTGTGTTTAGAAAATAAAACATTCAGACATTCAAAAAATAGGTGCAAATTAGCCACAAACCCTACAAAAAGAAAGAACTATACTTACAATATTTTGAGAAGTGAATTATGTATTGCTTTATGGTGAATAAAAAATTAAAAACAAACAAGAATGCTTTAAATAAACTTCTATGAAGTCATATTTTATTTTTTTAAGGACATATTTAAGTAAGTTTTAAGTCATAAATGCTTGCATATTTCACTGTTTTTTAGGTAATTAAAATCCGGGCCCTAGTGATAAGACTGTACACACACACACACACACACACACACACACACACACACACGCACACACACACACACATACACACACAATACCTCCTGCCTGTTACATCACGTTGGTGACCGATTGTGTCACGTTCATTTGTGCTGGCGCAGCGGCAAATTATACTTACGTTGTGATTTAATACATGTGTACTTTTCAAATCTCCGGTGCTGAACTGTTAAAGAAAAAGAAAAAAGAAAGGGGGGTCTCTGGGAGGTGCCGGAACGCGTTCAGGCGCGTTCTGGTGGAAATTAAGCCCTGGAAATGCGTCATCAGCCACTAAAATGTAAGGAGATAACTCGTTGGTTGCAGGGAGAGACTGAGGAGTCGGTAATGCGAGTTCCTTCTTTCATTAGCTTTTGGTAAAGTAAAGTTTGACGATATCCATCAGAAATCCTCCCATGACAACCAATATTGGCATACAAGAATCTGTAATTTCCATCAAAACAAAGCTGCAGGACCACATGTAAGTAAAGAAATAGCTGCCTCTATTCTTTGGGCTCAGAAGTACTATGTGACTTCCATTCACAGCTCTGATACAGTATCGGTAGTTCCAGGCTTTCTCAAATTCATTACCTTTTAGTTTCTACTCATCTTCATCTGCTGGAATCTGCAACATAAATAAAGATAGCACATCTTATTTTATGGAAACGAGTTAGCTCTAGTCTCTATTTCTTCCCCCTTTTTTAAGGACAAAGACGATTTGGCGTCTGATACATCTGTGTCAGCTTACTACCCCGCCATCTACCACACAACAAATCCGATTGGATAATATTACAAGTTTGTCAAGTAATGAAGGAAGTGTAAAGCAATGTTTTTGGCCCAAGAAGAGAGCTGAAAGATGTACACCCACATCGCCATATTCTAACCAGGAAGAAGAAGCATATGCTTTATTACAACAAGCAATGAAGAGGGATGAATGCACAACTTACAGCAAACATGTCGCTAATGCAATTTGTGATCTACTGCCTAGAGCAAGAACATCTTTCTTTTTGAGTCATCAGTCTTCTGGCTGTTTTGATACAGCCCACCACCAATTCCTCTCCTGTGCCAGTCTTTTCTTCCCAGTGTAGCACTTGCGACTTCTGTCCTCAATTATTTGCTGGATGTATTCCAATGTCTGCCTTCCCCTGCAGTTTTTAACCTCTACAGTTCCATCTAATACCAAGAAAGTTCTTCTCTTATGTGTTAACAAATGTCCTATTATCATGGCCCTTCTTCTTGTCAGTGTTTTCCATATATTCCTTTCCTCGTCAATTTTGTGGAGAACTTTCTCATCCCTTATCTTATCGGTCCACCTCCTATTCCACATTTGTTTGTAACACCACCTAATTTTCAACATTTGCCTGAAGCAGCACATCTCAAATGCTTCGATTCTCTTCAGATCCAGTTTTCCCCACAGCCCATGTTTCTCTACCACACAATGCTGTACTCCAAAAGTACATTCTCAGAAATTTCTTCCTCAAATTAAGGCCTATGTTTGATACCAGTAAACTTAAATCACCAAATAAGCAGCAACCAGTCGCAAAATATGTTTTATTTATTCACTTTTGCAAATCGATTGCACCTGATTAACAGCCATCATCGCTGCTACAAATACAAGAATAAAAATAAAAATAATTAATAACAGTGACCAAATGAATAAATGTTCATAAAACAACGTAAAACCGATTAAATGTATATAGACGCATTAAACCATTTAAAACGAACATACAAATTTAACTTTCAACCAGTGTGTGCCCTGAGTAGTAATACTGTCTTAAGGAGAGGTCAGACATAAAGTGATACATCGAGACTTGACTATGACAAAGAGAAACAATAAGGGGGCGCTGCAAAGCAAACCCGCCCTCTATGCGAAAAGATACAACTAAAATAAAAATGAGACAAGAAATGACATACAAATGGAGGTAAAATATAATGATATGATACTAAAATATTTACAGGAAATGGGTATATTGACAAAGATTTTGTCAACCACATAGTACACTTATATATGCCAAAAAGCAATTGTACAAATTAGTAAAAAGGAACAAACATAGATGAGAAGCACACCATAGAAAAAAAATTTTAAAAAATTTTAAAAATTTAAATTATTTATCATATTATCGAAGAGCAAAAGTTAATCATAATGCAAAACGTAAAACGGTGTTGGTATCCATCTAGTGTACACTTGATGATATTTGGGAAGATCGGATTTTTTTCAGTAGATGGCGCCACATTGCTGAATGCACATGTAATGTAAACTAAGTTGAGATAAGAAAATTATGGAACACGAATGAAACAAACGTATTAAAGAAACGAGACCAAATGCAAAAATAAAATGCTAGCACACTTCATACACGGGAAAATTAGCACAGGCTCGATAGGATGAATTGAGAACTCGTAGGGGCTCTTACAGTGTGCTCGTATATCATGAGACATAAACCCACCAAATATGTTTGTTGGTGCAGCCGAAAAGAAGGGAGAAGCCCAATTAAAGGGCGTCAACGCAAGCTTAGTCACAATGACATCATTCGTATCACCAATCTATTTATCTCCCCACCCCCCTCGTCTTTCCCTGTCCTTCCGTTTCTAACAAGCAAGTACTCGGCGAAGAGCTCCCAAAAATGAACTCCTCTGATTGTAACCTGCTCACTGAGAAGGCACACGCTAGCTGATCTATGATGACGATATATCCATTTTATGTAAATATTTTAGTATTATATCATTTATTTATTTATTTATTTATTTATTTATTGTTCCGTGGGACCACATTTAGGAGAAGTCTCCATGGTCATGGAACGAGTCAATACATGAAATTATAACACGATTGTAGAAACAGATAAAATGAAACAAGTCGTTAGTTTAAATAAAGAAAATCAAGAATGTAACACTGGAATTTGCTTAATTTTTTATCTCTTCCAGGAGCTCCTCGACAGAATAGAAGGAGTGAGCCATGAGGAAACTCTTCAGTTTAGACTTAAAAGTGTTTGGGCTACTGCTAAGATTTTTGAGTTCTTGTGGTAGCTTATTGAAAATGGATGCAGCAGAATACTGCACTCCTTTCTGTACAAGAGTCAAGGAAGTGCATTCCACATGCAGATTTGATTTCTGCCTAGTATTAACTGAGTGAAAGCTGCTAACTCTTGGGAATAAGCTAATATTGCTAACAACAAACGACATTAAAGAAAATACATACTGTGAGGGCAATGTCAAAATTCCCAGACTACCTCACTTTATATGTTATTTACTTTCTCATTTTTATTTTAGTTGTATCTTTTTTGCATAGAGTGTGGGTATGCTTTGCAGCGCCCCCTTATGGTTTCTCTTTGTCATAGCCAATTCTCGATGTATCACTTTATGTTTGACCTCTGCTTAAGATAGTTTTACCACTCAGGGCACATATTCGTTGAAAGGTAAATTTGTGTGTGCATTTTAAATGGTTTGATGTGTCTATATACATTTAATTAGTTTTACGTTGCTTTATGTACATTTATTCATTTGGTCACTGTTTTTAATTATTTTTATTCTTGTATTTGTAGCACCGATGATGGCTGTTAATCAGTTGAAATCGATTTGCAAAAGTGAATAAATAAAATATGATTTTGCAACTGGTTGCTGCATACTTGGTAATTTTACAGTTTACGGTCGCTGCACAACTTGGGAACCGCATGTAGCCCACCATTCACCAGTAAACTTGTCTTGCTCACGAATGCTCTTTCGGCCAGTGCTAGACTGCTTTTTATGTCCTCCTTGCTCCATCTGTTATGGGTTATTTTGCTCCATTCCTTAACTTCGTCTACTTCATGTTTATCAGTTCTGATGTTCCTCGCTGCTCTCATTTCTGCTTCTTCTCATTACTTACGTTTTTCTTCGCTTTACCCTTAATCCATATTCTGAACTCATTAGACTGTTCATTCCATTCAACACATTGCAACGGTACTTTCACGTTCTCGTCAATACGGTATCAGAACGTTTAAGTTCTGCCACTGTAAAGACGGAAGATCTGTGATTCGGAATATCAGAACCATGTAGTCAGTAGCGGCTGGAACACCACCACGAAATTACCCACCACTAACACTTCAAACCATCGACTCTCGGAGAGAGATTTTAACCGTGTTCAACCTAACGGTAAAGAATCGAACTATTTTTCTCCGAATCATACAGTTTGAGGGAAAAGCAGTGAGAATAATTACTTTTGGAAACCTTTTATCAGACAAAACCTGTTATAATAATAAACTGTTTCGCTTAAATCGGCCGCCAACCCAAATTGGTCACAGTGTCTGCACAAAAAGATGAAGTCAATTTTCGACACTGAATAAATAACTACTTACACTTACTACGTAATTTAAATGCAACCACTTAATTTCCATTTACTACAGTCACTTGGCAGTAAGTACTATTAATCCCACTTTCTATTACTTATGGAATTTATCACTACACTTCAGTAATTATTTAAAGAAGACACACATATGTTTCAGCAAGGATACAAAAAAATATTAAACTTGTAGTTATCATTCATATGACCAAAATTATTATTTAACATGACTAAATTTCATTTCTTTAGGACTGTTATTTGTTAATGTTTACTAACACCAATATCTGTCTGGCTTTCTTTGACATGGAGAAGCAACACGAACAATTACTGTTAAGATTGTTGCAGTTAAACAATTATGTTACTTTACTTTCAGAAATGCTATTGAAAACTTATCCTCATGGTCACGTAAAGTGGTGGCCCTTAAACCAATACGTACAAACTTTAGTATTTAATAATGATTTTCAGAATTTACTACCAAAACAGTACTATTGCCAGTAATTTACTGTTATTCCAGCTTCAACAAACATCAGGATACTCGGAATAAATTTGTTTAGGTACGGACCCTACTGAGGTAAATGAAATAGGAAAATTACGGTAAAACACAAAGGTACATTTAACACATATATTCCACTGATTGAAGATAGATGGTTCATACTGTGATACACTTCTAAAGGTGTCGAAGGTGGCGTGAGGCGGTGCTGCGTAGTAACATTGCGCAGGTATGGCTCTTGATGTACATAGCTCTGTCTTCCTCTCGGTGGCGACGATAAAATTGCAAATTGCTGAGCTATTAATTTATTGCCGTACTGCACCAATCATGTAGAACATGTCCGAGGCCAAAACCCAGTCTTGCAGGTAAATTCGGGGCCTCTAGTGCTTGACCAACATAATGCATGTTCACCACTTGCTGGGCAGCTACCGACTGTCTGAGCCACTTGCTCTCCAGTTCTCACTCGCACGCCCCACCACCTTTTCCATTCCACCACAGAACGGAGTTCTGTTCTACCTATGATCCCTACACCTTTTCAGTTTACACTTCTGCTTACAAAAACCCTAAGTATGAACCATCTACAATTGCATGACAACATATACATACAAAATTGACATAATTAATTACAGTTGTACTTGAAATATTACATAATTATTTACAAAATATGTTTTAATACATTTATTCCACCTATGTCAAAGAGGTTATTTTAAACAGATAATCTACACTTAACAAAAGCTTACTCTCATTATAGTAGTTGCTTAATTTTCCAAATTATTACCGAACAAAAAAATTTTAAAATATGCAGATTAATGGCAGTATTATATTTACAACAGCATTACAACATCCTTTAATTCTTCTTCACTTTCACTGAGGATATCAATATCATCAGCGAATCTTATCACTGACATCCTTTCACTTTGAATTTTAATCCTATCCTTGAACATTTCTTTTAGTTGTGTCATTTGTCATTTCTAGGAGCGAAAGACTACACCCCTGCCTCACATCCTTTTTAACCTGAGAACGTCGTTCTTGGTTTCCAACTCTTACTGTTCCCTCTTGGTTCTTGTACATATTATACATTACCCATATTTCTTTATAGTTATCCCTGTTTTTCTCAGAATTTCGAATGTCTTGCACCATTTTACACTGTAGGATGCTTTTTTCAAATCGACAAATCCTATGAAAGTTTTTTTTATAGATTTTACTTCAGTCTTGTTTCTATTACCAGCTGCAGTGTCAGAACTGCCTATCTGGCACCTTTATCTTTCCCAAAGCCAAACTGATTGTTTTCTAACACAGCCAAAATTTTCTTTTCCATTCTTCTGTATATTATTCTTGCCAGCAACTTTGATGCATGAGCAGTTAACTGAACATGTGATAATCGTTGCACTTGTCGGCTCTTACAGTCTACAGAATTGTGTGGTTGATGGTTTTCCGAAAGTCTGATGGTATACTGTCAGTCTCATACATTCTACACACAAACGTGAATATTCGTTTTGTTGAACACTTCTGCCATTGATTTCAGAAATTCCTATGGAATGTTATCTATCCTTCCTGCTTTATTTGATCTTACGTCTTCTGAAGTTCTTTTGGATTCTGAGTCTATCATTGGATCCCCTATCTCCTCTAAATCTAGTCTTGTTTCGTCTTCTATCACGTCAGACAAATCTTCCTCCTCATAGAGGCCTTCAGTGTACTTTTTCAAACTATCCGATCTGTCTTCTGCATTTAACAGTGGAATTCCTATTGGACTCATAATTTTACCGCCCTTGCTTTTAATTTCACTGATGGTTGTTTTAATTTTCCTGCACACTTAGTCCTTCCGACAATAATTTCTTTTTCGACTTCTTCAAATTTTTCATGCAACCATGCAACCTACTTAGTCGCCCTGCACTTTTTATTCATCTCGATCCTACATGACTTGTATTTCTCTATTCCTAAATTTCTCCTAACATTTTTTGTACTTTCGTCCATCAGATGAAATATTTCTTCTGTTACCATATTTTCCTCAGAGTTACCTATGTTTACTTTCCAAATTCTCTGACTGCTCTTCCTAGAGACCCCATTCCTCTCCAACCGAACGTCATAATGAAGTATTCATTATCACAGTATCTACAGCTTCAGAGAACTTCAAGTATATCTGTCCCTTTCCAAGCATTTCTACACCCCACTTCTTTTCACATTGATTCTTCCTTGCTAGTCTCTTAAACTACAGCCTTATCATTATAATTACTAAATTGTTATTTGAGTCTGTATATCCTTCTGGCTACACCTTACAATCCAATATCTGATTCCAGAATCTCTGCCTGATTATGACGTAATTTAACTAAAATCTTCCTGTATCTTCCAGCCTTTTCCAAGTATACCTCCTCCTTTTGTGATTCTTGGACATAGTATTCGCTATTACCAGCTGAAATTTATTGCAGAACTCAATCAGTCATTCTGCTCTTTCTTTCCTAGTACCAAGCCCATATTCTTCTGTAACTCTTTCTTCGACTTCTTCCCCTAAAACCTCATTACAGCGCCCATGACTACTATATTTTCGTCTCCATTTACATACTGAATTATTCATACAATATTTTCATATGCTTTGCGTATATCGTCATCTTCTCCTTGTCACATCGTCATGTACACCTTAGCTATTGTTGTCAGTGTTGATTTGCTGTCGATTCTGATGAGCTATTGCCAAACGGTTCGCAGTACCTCACATTCCAATGAATCATACTCCCGTTATACCATTTTCTGTGTTGCTGACATTACCGCCGGCCTCTGTAGCCGAGCCGTTCTAGGCCCTTCAGTCCAGAACCACGCGCCTCCTATGGTCGCAGGTTCGAATCCTGCCTCGGGCATGGATGTGTGTGATGTCCTTAGGTTAATTAGGTTTAAGTTGTTCTACGTCTAGAGGACTGATGACCTTAGATGTTAAGTCCCATAGTGCTTAAAGCCATTTGAAAGCTGACATTAACCTACACTCATCTGACCAGAAATCCTCGTCTTTCCATTTCGCTTCACTGACACCCATTGTATGTAAATTGAGCCTTTACGTTTCCCTTTTTCAGATTTTCCAGCATCGCTACCCCGTTCAAACTTCTAACATTCAGCGCTCCTACTCATAGAACGTTATCCTTATTCGTTGATTACTCGATCTTTTCCTCATGGCCATCTCTGCCTTAGCAGTCTGCTCCCATACATCCGAATGGCAGACTAGTCTGGCATCTTTTGCCATTGGAGAGATCATCATGACACTTTCCCATTTACAGGCCATATGTTCTGTATATACAAATTATGTGTCTTTAATGCAGTGGTTTCCATTGCCTTCTGCATCATCATGCCATTGATCATTATTGATTGTTTCACCTTTTAGAGGCAGTTTCCCACCGCAAGGGCAAGAGAGTGTCCTGAACTGCTGACAGCTACTCTTCCCTCTTTGACAAGACTGTTAGACAGAACGAGGGTGACCTGTCAATTAAGGTTTAATATGTACTATTTCCTCAAATACATAAATAAAGAACTTTTATGCTAGTCATTATCTCTACTTCACTTATATCAACATACAAACGTTATTTATAAAAAGCTTCATTTTTTATAAACTTTCCATTACTATATCTCGCACTTGTGGTGTTATGTCACAAACACTTGTGATAGAAATCCTGAAGGGGTACATAACTGCAGCGTAACTACCTCCAGTAGCTAGGAATCTCAAAGTCAACAATACTCGCACTTGAATTGGTATCACATTATGGCAATTAGCGTCTGCTTTTTCAACTTTTCGACTAGGTAGTCAGAATCCTGCCTGCTCCTACTTTTCAACAAACAACCATCATTTGAAACAAGTTTTTTCAAAAAAAGTCTTTGGAATTTTCACTACTTTTAACACAGAGATCTATAATCCACCATCTAGACTTCTTCATTTTCTTCTTGTATTCCCATTTGCAAGAATCAAATAAGCAGCTTACAAAGGCATGACACACACTACTGGCAAACGGGTGTTGAATAACTTGAACTGCTTTTGCCTCAAGCAACAAGAAATGGCAACAATTAGCAAGTGACAACTGCCAACAGCTTCTTGGGTGACATTCGACTTACAACAGAGTATGAAGACGAACAGAAACATCTAGTAACAAAATAACACTACACACTACTAGTTGGTTATTGTTGCCTATAATGAAATGAGCCCTTAGAATGCATTTTTTACCACTAACAAAGAGATTGATACTATACCATTTCTTCACACTGTGACTACATTTTGAAATTTAGACCAAATCGGGTATACAAACAAACATTAATGACTTTATCATTGTAAGGACATATAGTCCACATCATAATTAAACCAATTCCATCACAAGCTAAAAAACTGCCATAGCTCTGTAAAATAATTTCTATACAATATTCGTATTTATGATCACAGGAAAAGTGGAATGGGTTATAACTTTATTTAAATGCATGCAAACTAAAGGCGTTTTTGCACAACTGCATTTATATTTCTAAATCACATGTATTATATTTCGATTCAAAGTTCGATTAATGACCAAATTTGACTAGTTTAATTAATGTCAAATAACGTCAATTCTTGTTTTGCTTTCAGTTACCTGCTTTATCATAAAAACCAAATACAACTAACCAAGTAATCCCAAGAACCAAAGTCATTAAAACAATATTGTTGAACTGACTAGTAAATGTGGCATTACCTGCATATTGGAAAGGGGCTGCTTTTGTGTACAAAGAAAGGGAAAGTGCTTTGTCAGTCTGTCAGAAAGAGATACCATTTGTGGAAGTTAATGGCCTATTATGCTTTGACGCTTGGTAATGTTGCACAATGAACTGTGTTTTTGTAAGCAGTGACTGTAATACAGCAGTACTGAAGAGATGACATGGCTGCTGGAAATAAACAAGTGGAAAACATCTCGTGTCCAGTTTAATAACTAAACGACCCACTGCCCAACTATTGAAAACAGCTGGAGACAGCAGAAGCAGATATATTGAATGTATTCGTCATATAACTAGAAGCACTGACATGTACATATATATCTACATCTACATAGATACTTCGCTCCTCAAGCCGCCATACAGTGCATGGCGGATGGTGCCCTGTACAGCTACTTGTCATTTCCCCTCCTGTACCAGTCACACACAGAGCGAGGGATAAAAGACTATCTGTATGCCTCCATATGAGCCTTAGTTTCTCGTATCTTACCTTCGTGGTCCTTACGTGTAATGTATGTTGATGGCAGTAGAATTCCTGAAGCGTCTCCGTAACACCTAAAAGTTGTTCGAACCTACCAGTAACAAATCTAACAGCCTGCCTCAGACCTGCTTCGATGTCTGCCTCTAATTCGATCTGGTAAGTTCAAATGGTGCAAATGCCTCTGAGCACTATGGGACTTAACATCTGTGGTCATCAGTCCCCTAGAACTTAGAACTACTTAAACCTAACTAACCTAATGACATCACACACATCCATGCCCGAGGCAGGATTCGAACCTGCGACCGTAGCGATCACGCGGTTCCACACTGAAGCGCGTAGAACCGCATGGCCACACCGACCGGCCCTGGTAAGTATCCCAAGCACTCGAGCAGTACTCAAGAATAGGTCTCACCAGCATTCTATATGTGGTCTCCTTTACAGGTGAACCACTTTTTCCTAAAATTCACCCAATAAACTGAAGTCGACCATTCGACTTCCCTACCACAGTTCTCACACTCTCGTTCGACCTCAAATCACTTTGCAACGTTATGCCCAGATATTTAAATGACTTGACTGTGTCAAGCAGGACACTAGTAATACCGTATCCGAAAATTACAGATTTGATCTTCCTACTCATCCAAATTAACTTAAATTTTTCCACATTTAGGGCTAGCTGCCATTCATCACACCAACTGGAAATTTTGTCTATGTTGTCTTGTATCTTCCTTCAGTCACTCTACTTTGACACCTTAATGTACACCACAGCATCATCAGCAAACAACTGCAGATTGTTGCCCATCCTGTCTGGCAAATCATTTATGTATATGGAAAGATGTAGTGAAAGATCGTGTGTCAGTCGGAAGCGTCAAAGATGTAAAAATATCAGGCACACTAGTACGTTAGACTGTGCTAGTAAGATATAGTTCACCTGCACAAAGACATCCACAAGATAATTAGCACAATACGGCATACTACGCAACAGCATCCCATAATCGCACTTCTACCGTTCGGTAGAAGGCTGCACATAATACCAAAAAACTAGGCTATGTGCGAAGCGACGTTGTGTTTGTGTTCCGTCATCATTCGATGGTGATTTCGACTGTCCCTCCATTCCGTTCCGTTCCGTTGACGTCCAGTTTGAGTCGGTGACTGCAGTGATTAAATTCCGTACATGATATAGATTATGTTTTTATTCAGAGAAAATAGGCACTTTGCAACTGTGAATTTACACTGGCAGTGTTGCATCGCTAAAATGGGTACTTTACCCTATATTTGTTGGAATCCAATGAAGTTGGTAGTTTTCGCGTAAACATCTCTGGTTGAGTTTTAGCGCGAAAAAAGACGCAAGGGGTGAATGTCGCGTTCATTGTATGTCATGTGTCTCGCGAAATGTCATTAGTGTAATATAATTTTGTACTTATGTGTATGTACAATAACTTCTAGTGATCAGATTGTTTTATGTGAGTGTAATTCCGGTGGGCTTTACGTCCCAGTTCGTATTTTGGGAGCACTTGCTGTCACCCTCAACTTTGTTTACAGGCAGAATGAAGTGTACAATCCCCGAAATATCGTGGCATAATAGAGATCCAGTTCTTAGTATTGATATTCAGCCAGGACGTAACAACGACGAGGGACCTTACAGGCTTGCCTCCGGCGGCACGGATTCGCATGTTGTGGTTAGTAAGTTTTATGATAGACCTGGCATTCTTTGTTTCAGAGTTCTTTCGTACGATATCAAAGCCACGATTATTTAATCATGTCATTTTGTGCCGACATTTTTTTAATCGTGTCGTGGCGTAGTTGTTAGCCGTCTTTTTTTGTATTGTCTGGTGCCTGAGAACACAGTTTTCTTAATAAAAACAGTTTGAAGTTCTGTACGTGTCAGTTAAAATTTGTATAATTATTAAGGTGAATAGTAAAATGCCCGAAGCAGCCCTTCCTTCCACCCTCGTGATGGAAGTTGTAGGAGAAAACAAGAGATCTCGTTGAATAACTTTGAAATTTGGGAACAAAAATAAGACCCGCGAATTTTGTTTTTGTCTCTGTGTTTGTGCCGCTATATGTATTGGGCTTATTATTATTATTATTATTATTATTATTATTATTATTGTTCCATTAGTGGTTTCGAACCGTGTAGATCATCAGATGGTACATATATTAATTGTCTGCAGCAGTGTGGGAGTCATGTAGCTGTGGCAAGATGTGTTGTGGAACAGAATAATACCTGTACTATATGTGTACATTTTCTATTTGAATGATGTACATATCTGATTAATGAAGGCGCAGTTCAAATATTTTGCAATCTCTTTGCTGCTTAAGAAATGGAGCTTAATGATGTTAAGGGAAATGGTGCAGCAGTTATGACTCTGACTACACTGTTGGGAGAATGGGATTCCTGCCATGTTGATATAGGTTTTCTGTGGTTTACTTAAATCAAATTAGATGACTTCTGGGATGTGTTCTTGAAAAAGGACCTGGCAAGTTTCTTTTCTCATCATTGCCCAATCCCAGTGTGTGCCTGGTCTCTGATGGCCTTGTTAACAATAGGATGTTAAGTCACACAAATAAAATGCTAAGGAGAGAAACTGACATTCACTTCCTCTAGCACATATTAAATCTTGGCACAGAAGGGAGCGAAATATACAGTCGTAAAACTGACGCAGTAGAAGTGTTTACAAATTTAAGGTTTTCTCTCTTTAAAATCCCCTCCTGTACCATAAATGAATTCTTGAATATAATTTATGTATCAGTTACAAACCTTCAAATGGCTAGCATATAGCCAAATAAATATATTTTATTGTCTGCAATCATCTGTTCACTTGATGTATCCTGTATTGCGATATTTAATGTGAACATGATCCATGGGTCATGAAGCTAACACACAATGTAGCTCGTATATAATGGATATCTTGTATAGAACAATGCTGTGGCTCATTCTTGGATAGGCTACTGATAGTGTTTCGGATTCTCTCTTGGTCAGATTAAAGTAAGGGAAATACGGAAGCGTCCGATCCCACCCGTCTGCTTTGACCCATGACGTCACAAATATGGCGGAAACAAAAACAAACACACACACTTTCCACAAGAAGCCTAATGACACTAACGGGACAAGCGCGGGAAATGGGGTGTTTTGGGTGGGGGGCAAACTAAATATAAACAAATTTAGACGCCTTGCGTAGCTACAACGTGTAAGTGAAGACAGCCATGCATGAATACCCACCCACCTCCCTTGGGGTCGTAACCCCTGCAACCCATAGAAGATAAAGATGCTTCAGTAGCTGATTAGTGTTTTTTGTCTTTAAAAAAAAAAAAAAAAAAAAAAATCTCACGGGATAGAACGAACAGATCAGAAAGATAAATATAATAAACTAAAACAGAAATTCGAGGAAACAGATAATTAAAATAAGTAATAAGTGTTTTTAAATTTAAAAAAAAAAAAAAACCCTCACGAGATAGAACGAACAGATCAGAAAAGTAAATAAAATAATGCGCCGTCATGACGTCACACACGACAACACCCTTACGTCACGGGTCAAAGCCGACGCGTTGGATCGGACGCTTCTGTCAACCCAAAGTAAGATATTCTTAAGTATTTCAGACTTGCTGGTTAATGGCAGGTTGGATGAACACACAAAGATTAGAGAGGTGCTTTGTGAAATCAAAAGGGAAACCCTGGAAGGAAGTCATTGACCCCCTCCCTCATGAAACGTCGTTGAGAAAATATAGTGAACAGGCATTTGTGGTTAACTGCCGAATGATTCAGTTGCTGCCAACAAAAAATTGAGGACCAGGAAGACAAGGTAGGAGAAATTTGGTTTCATATGAAGACATATAGACTTACTCCAGTTGCAAGTGGGACAGGAAAGGTAATGGTAAAAAATGGTTTAAGATACCCTCTGCCAAGCATCATACGGTGGCTTTTGGAGTATGTATGTGGTTGTAGAACAGTGTTCACTGACTAATGTATCTTTAATAATGTCCCATGCAATTGACGTTTTCTTTGGACTTTCATCAGTTCAACTACTCATATTTATTTTAAATGACATGTAATTTAGCATGGCGGTCTGTTTATTACCCCCCTCTCCCTTAGTACTTTTAGTTGAATTTATCATTGTTCAGATTGTCTTTGATGTGTTAGATGATCATCTGTGCTGTCACTCGGCCTGATAGGCTTCTGTTTATTCAAATTTTCATTTTGCTTTGATGGTTTTTGAAATTATTTATTAGTAGAGAATTAAAAGTGCTCAAGCCCTATTATTTTCAGCCTTTGGAGTCTCTTACAGTGTATGCCCACCAAGATAGATATTGCATTTTTGATATTTTTAGTTTGGAGATTGGTGGTTGCTGCTGTCATACTGGTATCTGTCCTTTGCTTTGCTTCCACTGAATGGAATTTACCAGTGAATAATCTAGATAGGCTGAATCTAACAATAGGCCTACAAGGTTTTGGTATTAAACTGTGGCATAATGATCTGTGTGTGATGTGAATGTGCAAATAGAGATAGAACAGACATTTTTTGAACATTGTAAGCAACACGCTGATATGTCCTGTAGTGAAACTTGGGGTGTAGGTCCCGAGTTCGAGTCTCGGTCGGGCACACAGTTTTAATCTGCCAGGAAGTTTTATATATATATATATATATATATATATATATATATATATATATTTTTTTTTTTTTTTTTTTTTTTTTTTAACACTTATTACTTATTTTAATTATCTGTTTCCTCGAGTTTCTGTTTTAGTTTATTATATTTATCTTTCTGATCTGTTCGTTCTATCCCGTGAGATTTTTTTTTTAAAAAGACAAAAAACACTAATCAGCTACTGAAGCATCTTTATCTTCTATGGGTTGCAGGGGTTACGACCCCTAGGGAGGTGGGTGGGTATTCATGCATGGCTGTCTTCACTTACACGTTGTAGCTACGCAAGGCGTCTAAATTTGTTTATATTTAGTTTGCCCCCCACCCAAAACACCCCATTTCCCGCGCTTGTCCCGTTAGTGTCATTAGGCTTCTTGTGGAAAGTGTGTGTGTTTGTTTTTGTTTCCGCCATATTTGTGACGTCATGGGTCAAAGCAGACGGGTGGGATCGGACGCTTCTGTATTTCCAGAATGCCCATGTGTACATTTCTCTTTTCCACAAAATGTTTGTGCATGCCCTTTTATTACTATGTATCTGCAATTGCATAGAAGGAAAAAGGCATCGTGTGGACATATCTTAAAGAAACACTTAATGTGAACTATTTTGATGGCATTTTTGGGTGAAAGCAGACAATTTGTTTTGGCATGTTGTGTATTTCCGTGATTAGTATTCTGTTCATTACTTGCCCGAAGTTAAAATGGCAGTTTTTTTATTTGCATATGGTAATGATTTTATCCTGTGATTACTGTACTATTCTTAGTTTTCTGCTTATAGTTTCACTTGAGGTGCTTTTGTGGTCTTAATACACTGTTTTAAAGGTTGCTTTCCACTGTTAAGTGTTGTGAATAGAACAAATGTTTATTACTGAAGTTCATAACTAGATTTTAAGTGTCTTGACAGCTGTAAAAGATAAATGAAGACTGGTATGTTAAATTTCTGTATGCTCTGTGTTGAACCATAGTGCATAGACTTCTGTGTTTGTAAGTCATTCATTGCTGAGTACTGAAGTATTGTGGTGCCTGAACACAGTCACTAGGCTTCAGGTGTCTGGTGCTAATTGGCTGGGACAACATCGCTTTCATAGGACTGATGGCACTATCAAAAGTTGGGGACATTTGTTATCGGGAATTATGGTGTCTGTTGCAGGTATTGCTGAGAATTGCCTAGCAGTTACTTTGATATGCTGTTGTTATTAAATTCAGCAGGGATATTCTAATTGGAGGTGTAGTTTCTTTATGGCTACTGCAGAGTGGATTTGTTGTTGTTGTAAATCTCGTATTTTGTTTTATTTTTATTTACATGTCAAGTTCCTTGGGGCACCCTCCATTTGACTGTACCCCACTCAGACCCCACATTACAGTCATTCCCAACACTGTGAATAATGACCTTTTGCTGTCTGTTGCTAAAGTAAGAGGTGAACAAATTGTGAGCTACTCCCCATATTCCGTAATGGTCCAACTTCTGGAGCAATATTTTGCAATCAACACAATGAAACACCTTAGTTAAATCAAAAAATATGCCTAGCATTTGAAACCTTTTGTTTAACCCATCCAGTATGTCACAGAGAAAAGAGAATGTAGCATTTTCAGTTGTTAAATGACTTCTGAAGCCAAACTGTACATTTGATAGCAAATCATGTGATATAAACTGATCTATTATCCTTACTCATATACAGCCTTTTCAATAACTTTAGCAAACACTGATGGCATAGAAATGTGTCTAAAATTATCTACATTATCCCTTTCTCCCATTTTATAAAGTGGCTTTACTACAGAGTACTTTAATCATTCAGGAAACTGACTATTCCTAAAGGAAAAATTTCAAATATGGCTAAATACAGGGCTAACATGTGCAGCACGGTACTTTAATGTTTTGCTAGGCACTCCTTCATATTCATGAGTCCTCAGTCTTAAATGATTTAATTATTGATTCAATCCTCCCATTGTCAGTATCACAGAGGAGTATTTCGGACACCAGTCTCGGAAAGGCATTTGCCAGGAGAGTTATATGATTCCCTGTAGAAACTAAATTTTTATTTAATTCACCAGCAATGCTCAGAAAATTATTCTTAAATATTGTACATATATCTGATTTATCAGTAACAGAAATATATTTCTACGAACTGACTTTATATCGTCAACCTTGTGCTGCTGACCAGACACTTCCTTCACAACTGACCATATGGTTTTAATTTTATCCTGTGAATTCGCTGTTCTATTTGTGTGCCATGTACTCTTTGCCTTCCTAATAACATTTTTAAGCACCTTACAATACTGACAGTTTTTATAAGCTGAACATCCAAAGAAACACATTCATTAATTATATTTCTTTTGGTGCCTATGCTCTGCAGTTTGCACACCGTTAAAATCATGTGCCTAATAAGTAGTTTCAGGTTCTTATTGGCATCTTTCCTGATTCTAATTGGTGAAAATGTGTCCTTAGTTTCCTCTTTAAACAGTAATGCTTAGTTACAGTTCAGCTTACAAGCTGCAGCTGAGAACTTTAAGTAGTTTTTTCCGTTAATGTAATTTACCTTGTAGAAGCAATAATGATTTAAATTTTTCTGGTTTGAAATTAAACAAACAACTTTGGTTGTAGCTTTAAATTCATACTGGAGTTACTTAATATTTTATCTTAATGACTCATTAATTAGTTAGTATTCAAGCTTAATTTCATGCATAATAATTGATGTTTTTGGAAAGGTTGCAAAAATCATAAATATTCAGTCACCGTAAATATCTTTGATTGTCTTTTTCTCTAGTTTATTGATCCCAAGCTATTTTAGCATCTTACATACATTTTTTTGATTTTGTATACATAGATTTGGTACATACACAAGAAGGAATCTGGATTAGCTGAGATAGAGTTTGCATCTGACTTACAACGGCACCAGAGAGCGGTAAATGTTGTCAGATTTTCACCAACAGGTGAACTTCTCGCATCTGGAGATGACGGTAAGTTCCCTCCTGCTAAAATATAGCTGCTACCAAGAAGTGTCCTTTGTGTGCAATGCTAGACTCTGTTGTCATCAGAGAATTCTTCACTTTTAATATTCATTTTCTACCATAGTAATCGTAACTGCTTAAGTGTTACTTGTTCTACCCATTTTAGAGAATAAATGGATGGAGCAGACACTCTCGACATTTAAAATAAGATGTAGGCTACTACAGATTCAAAAACATTCACGTATTGACCATCCATCCATCTGGCACTACAGTCCACTCAGAGACATGTCCCATACGATCAAAGGCAGTCACGTATGAAAGCAGGGTCAAGTGATACTGCAATTACTGTGCAGTATTCTTTGTGGATTTGAGAACTGGGCCCTACTTGGTGAATATTAGTGATACGTCACCACTTTATATAATGAGATGTATTTATTATGACACACTGAGACAGTCGTAATTTGCTAATGATCAGTGACGAGAGAAAACAGACTGAATCAAAGATGAGATCACTGAGCTTTGCAACAGTTGCTGTGGTAGATAGGTTAGGTTGTGTCGTGGCAGGCCCATGAGGGAGACACGACTGGAGGCTTGAGGTGGTATGAAGTCGCATATCCTGGAGATCACATAGTCCAGTGGCCAATGAGGACAATGCAAGCATCAGCCCAGAGAGAGATTGTTGGGTCCCGTGCCAGAGAGGGAGGGTGTACAATGAGGGGGTCGGTGATAGAGAGGTTAATGTTGTTGATGGAAGCTGCAATGTTGTCTTCGTCAGTGTCATCCAGAAGCTGAAAGGAATGGAAAGTGGTGTGGGCAGTTGCTGAATCATCGGGCATAGGTGGAGGAGCATGGAGAACAGAGAGGGTTGCACCTCAGAGTTGGAAAGAGAAATCCTCCTTGCAAAATGAGAGATGTCCACTGTGAAGAGGGCAACACTGGGAGAAGAGTTAGGTGACTATGGTATTGGAAGTCACACAGGGAGAGGACACATTGTCTGGCAGGGACTCATTACACAGGGCACTGATGTCAGTGGATGCGCAGGAGCAGGTGAACTCTGAAGACATTTGATCAGTAAATGTGGAGGAAGCCCGTGGGTGATATCTCAGAATTAGATAATGTCGAAGGTTCCTCGTCAAGGGTCAAAACGGGTTTAACTTGGTTGAGCGACAGAATCTGTTGTTTCCCATTGAGGCAAATGTCTTGTCTTACTTGGTGCTGAAGCATCCTTTGCTGGTTGGAGTAAGGATTTTGTAATGCTACGCCATCGTGTCATCTCGGAGCATAACATAATCGCTGTGTTCTAGATCTTTGTGTACGAACACACAAGGAACAGTGTGAACATGTAGAGGCGGAGTGCGGTTGTTGGCAATGTGCGAACGGACGCACTCACCTATTGCGGGGAACTTTGTAGGGGAGGGAAGCTTGAAGTCTTCGACAAACTTGGCAGAGAGTATCAGAGCCTCACCATATATCAGCTAAGGAAGGGTATAAGTTATCTTTAAAGGCTATGTGGATGTCGAGTAACACCTACAGAAGGGCCTCTGACACGAGCCTGAGAGTGACACATGAGAGCCACTTTGTGTGGTGCCAACACTCAACCAGTCCATAGCTCTAGGAGTGGTATGCAGTCATATGGAATTTGTTGACACCACACGGGGCACTTAACCTGGTAAAGAGATGGGACTTGAATAGTTTCCATTAGTCAGTCAAGATAAAAAAAGAAGCAACCAAAGCGGGAGAGCCGCATAGTGACAAAGGCCTTTGCAACCAAATTGGCAGATATGTCTGAGAGGGGAACAGCCTCCACCCTTCTGCTGGCGTGATGAGTGCCTGATAGTATATACCTAAAATCTTCGGAAGCGGGAAGATGACCCACGAGGTCGAGGTGAATGTGACGGAACCATCCTTTCCTTATTTCGAATTGTCCTAAATCCAGTTGAACATGACAACCAACCTAGCTTCACTGGCAACGTAAGCACATGCATGTCCAGGTGTGACTGTTTTTTACTGCAGGCCAGATGAAATGTTCTGTTACAAGACGTATGGTAGCCTTACTTCTGGGTGTGCCTGGACATGAATGGCCTAAAAAACTATATGTCGGTGGGAGGCTGGAACCGGGGGATGGAGAGTACCCATACGGGTATCACACAGCAGTGGACGTGAAGAGCCAGGAAGACAGTGGGATTTCACTATGAGTGTAAATTTAGTTTCTTGTTGCAGATTTTGAATGTCTGGGAAACCGGTCTGCAGGCACGTTTGTCCATCCAAGGCCAAGAGAGAAGAACGGTGTGCACAAGAGACATGTAATTGGTGGCAACCGTATTAGCCACCTGATGAAGGCAGAACCTGTGATGTGAAGTGCTGAGGTCATCGACCATGCGAAGAGCACACACCAGGCTGGCTGATGCATTGATAATCAGCTGATGCAGGATATTGTTGTTAGAGTGCTGAGTTGCAATGTCAGCTAGTTGACAAAGTTTGGTGTCAAGTGGGAGTACTCGGAGGTATTGTGAAAAAGCGGGTCACACTGAACTGGAGGTGAAGGGGTTGAAAAAACGGGTCACACTGAACTGGAGGTGAAGGGGTTGGAGGAGGGGCAAAGGGGTAGGCAATTTGGACTGCATGTCCTGGTTGTGTGGTGGGGTACGGCGGCCAAATGCGTTTTGGGAGAGAGACTGCAATCCTTAAGGAAATTGAACCCGAGGACCAAGCCATCCACATCTGCTGCATGGAAGGTCCAAGGGAATTGTAGCTCAGGTGTAAGCTGGAGCTGGGGTCAGTGCCATCATGGACAGTGATGTCAGAGCTGTTGGTAGTGTGAAGAACTAGCACCATAGGGAGAAGACTCAAAGGAGTGCAGGAGGGGGAAAGTACACTGGCATCAGCCTCAGTGTCAACCAGTAACATTAGCTTGCTGGTGGAGTCAGACACTGGTGGAGTCAGACACATAGTGTCTGCTAATTGGAGGAGTTGCCATGTTAGATAACTGATGTGAGTTAATGCGACCTTTAGCATTGCTGCGAGCTGTTGCACTTAATTTGGCCTGTGTGTTGAGTTGAGTTTGGGAAGGTGCAGGGGGGGGGGGGGCGAGATATGGGTTGTGATGTAGTTGATCCATCTGACAAACAGCATTTTCAGGTCAGCCATGAGGCGGTGGGGGGGGGGGGGGGGCGGCAACAGAGGAAGGAACAGAAAGTGTCAGCGGCTGTCCACCAGGTGGCATAGAGGTAGCTTGTTGAGTTGCAGCAACTCGTTTGCAACGTCTACCAGCCAGGTGCAGAGGTGGTGGACAAGAAGCAGGAGCATTCTTACCAACCTTAACAATAGGCAGTGAGCCAGCTATAGGAAGAAGCTGTCGGTGCCATATGACACTACACACCTGATCTGCCAACTGAAGTTCAGATGCCTGTGTGTCGGCGGAGTGCGAAAGTAACTGAAGCTGCAGGTCAGGGGAAGTTTGGTGTCCACAAGGTGACATCAAGCACATCCCCTGAACCACCTTACACTTGAAGGTGCCTCCACAACTGTGAAGTTGTTCTGTCTTGAAGTTATACCTCATGGATGATGTGATGTGTTGCCTCCAACAGGGGCGCAACAGGTGCTCAATGATGAGACTTCATGGTGACATATTTACATTTTGTTGTCAGTTTGAGAAGCGATTCACTGATAAGGTCTGTATGATTGTGGAGATGGCTGATAAGACATGTGAAACTAGTGTTAGTGTTTATTATCCCATGTAAAAAATGTTGCCCACAAGGCAACCATGTTGTGGAACTTTGGGGAATATGCCTGCAGGAATGTGCTTCAATGGAACAGGGTAGGGCATGACCTAGATGGTGAAAACGTAGGTAGTTGAGGTGGGACACCATTTGTGGCTGGATTGTTGTGCAGAAGAGCAGATGATGTAGGCAGAAGATGCGTTGCATCACCAGAGGTCTTTGTGAGGGGGGACAGACGGGCACTGGCCACACATCACACATGGCGCAGCTGGTGCGAAAGGTAACCTGACCGGCACAGATGGTGTAACCGTGGTTGCTGGGCCGTGTTTTGGAAAGTTTGCAGGAAACGATTCAGACAAGCACATGGAACATTACATTGCTTGTGGATAAACAAAAGTCGCAGGCTGCTGAGGCAGTGAAGACGTAGGCGGCGGTGGGGCAGCCTGATGTGGCTTCGTGCTTCAGATCATGTGGGACATGTTCCGTATAGGCCGAATGAGCCTGGAAATACGTGTAGTTCAGAACATAGTGCCATGAGTACATGTGATTCCCACCATGGCATCGTCAGCCAGGCGAGGTCAGGTGCTGGAACTCCACTATGAAGTGAATGTACGTGCGCACACGAATCTGGGAAGTACAACGAGGGCAGAGTTTGCACTTGAGTCAAAGTTCACTGTAGGGCGGAGAACATGTAGTCAGTCACTGCATGGTAAGCGATCAATTGTTTACAGGTCTTGGCGCAAAACTAGTAATGCACAACACATATTTCAAGGGCAAAAAAAAAAAAAAATCAAGGTCGCCAATGTGGGAGCGAGGCTCTGTATTTGGTACATATAATGATACACAACCACTGTATGTAACAAAATGTATTTATTACGATACAGTTATTAAAGTCATAATTCACTAATGATTACAATGGTGAGAGAAAACAGACCGAGTAAAAAATGATAACACTGAGCTTCACAGCAGTTTAGGCAGACTCTCAATAGTCAAACCACTATCAATAGTTACCACATGGGGCTGACAGCTGACATACGTTTACCTGCCTGAATGGCCATTTTCAAACTATGCCTACTCTTTCACTATGCCACCCCCAACCATCCTTCATGCTGTGTGGTTGTTAATTGAACTGATCTACTTTTTGTCACTGATTCTGTGATTATTGGTCTTTCCTTCTCCTGCCTGCTCATACTTCCTTAACCAGTCCCCCCCCCCTTCCCTCTCCTCCCCTTTTCGCCACGTCCCCACATATCTTCCACACTCTTAGCTACTACCAGTCACTTCCTCCTCCTGCTCCACCCCTGTCCCTGTACAATCAGTATCACCACAAAAGTAAGTGTGTCTGTGTGTGTGTGTGTGTGTGTGTGTGTGTGTGTGTGTGTGTGTGTAGTATGGTAAATGGTCCTCCATGTTACTCTTCCTATTTTTTGTATTTCAGTCAGGAATTCCAAAAATATGTATTGCTAATGTGTGACTTGGGGCTAGAAAATTTCTACATTTTTTTTTAAGTTTCTCAAATTGACTTGCACAAATGTTTAATTATTTCCTTTTCCCCTTCAGAGGCAGTAATTATAATCTGGAAGCAGAAGACTGATCAGGATGCACCAGAGCTCCCTTCCAGTGAAAACGAAGGCAACAGAGAGCAATGGATATCTTTAAAAACACTGAGAGGCCACCTTGAAGATATATACGATCTTAGTTGGTCAATGGATTCAGCCTCACTAATTTCGGGATCAGTGGATAATTCAGCAATTATTTGGGATGTACAAAAAGGTATTAGTTGCATGCCATTGCATCTGATACTACGTAGATTTAAGTGATGTATTTTTTAACCTGTACATCTCACATATGACCTCTCTGGATAGTGGAAATCTCCTCTGCGGTAATCTACATGGATTATGAAAACAAAAATTGTGTTAAATAGAATTACCTCTGTTCGTCGAAGAGACTTGAAAGGCAGTAATTACGGTCACCCAAATTGATGCCATATTCATTTACTTCTGGAAGAGCTTAAATACTATTCTGCATGTATGACAGTCATTGGTGGCTTGCGTATGTCTTACAACCACGTGAAGAAACAGATGAAGTAAAGGTCAACTTCTTGCATCCACATGGGAACATTAACAATTTAGTTGGAGAATTGTGAGGAGAGATGTAATAACTTTTCATTGCCTTTTCATTACAAATGTAATGTAAATAATTCATAACACCACTATGATAATGTAAACTACATTTTTGTACACTATTACTTATGGATTGTACTTTATCACAATTTGTGTTTCATATATGTGCGTTACTGTCTTCATTTTGGTAGTGTATTGATTCCAAGAAAATAATTTTTTGCGCATGGTGCCTTTGGTATGCCATCTTGATGTTTACTATATTTATAGTAACATACTGGAGCAATTAAATATTTTTTTTTTTTTTTTTTTTTTTCAAAAAAATTTAGGCAGGGTGTTTTGAGATATTAAAGGTCAAAGGTCACGTTCAATGACCTTCAGTATGAAAATTCTCAGAAACTTGTGATGTAGCATATTGATGTAAAGGTCTATTCATTAGCTTTCCAATGGTACCATTTTCATTGCTGTAACTGAATTAGAACCAGAATTACAGTCATTTATGTTGTGACACACATGTAAATTTTGCACTAATTCCAAACTTTACAAACATCTAACTTAACTTTCTTCACATCTGTAACACACACCTGCAAATTGGTATTTTTCCATCTCTTATCTGGGTCACTGAATGCACCAAATTTGAAAGAAATCTGAGATGGTCAGGTTGAAAATCTTACTTTACTGCGTTGAATTGACATGGAATGACCCCTGAATAATTTCTTTTATCTCATCACACATTCTTTCAGTATCTCCATCTGCGGAACGAACGAGAATTGTATGGGATTGAAAACTGTGGCACCGAAAACTGTCTAGTCATTACCAGGAACAAGCCATGTACTTGAAGGCAGTTAAGTGTACTCTGCTGCTGGTTTCTGATGGCGGGTTGTGTTAAAGCTGTAGTAAAGCAAAACTTGCTCAATTTGAGTAAGATCCTGAGACTGGAATTTCCTGGCAGATTAAAGCTATGTGCCAGACCAGGATTCGTGTTGGTCAAGTGAGGTGTGCCAATTTGGAAGGTAGCAAGGAGGTACCGATGGAAGTCAAGTTGTTAGGGCAGGTCGCAAGCCGTGCGTGAATAGCTCAGTCCGTAGAAGCATTGCCTGCAGAAGGCAAGGTTCCAGTCCCATTCCTGGCCATAGCTTTTATTTGCTAGGAGACGATTCATGCCGTGCTGGAGACTGAAAGATTCTTAGGAGAATATTTACAAAGATTCATAGCAAGCAAGAGATATAGAGGAAAAGTTTGTGTTGTTAAGGTGAAAGAAATTCTTGGACATTCAAAGGAGAGCTCAGGAGGTAGATGAGAACGAGTGTGTGTGGCTCATATATGCCCCACAAATGGCAGGTTGTTTTATTATTGAAAAAAATCATTAATTGTACAATGATAGGGAGCACTGGCCACCATTTGCATTACAGATAAAGTGGTAATTGGCAGAAAAGAACATAAAAAATGTTTGATTAGGCTTTGAAACTCTTCCTTTGAAGCAGGAAGTTCAAATGGATCATCACTATTATTTTTCTCATTGCCAAGTGTCATGACCTCATTTTTCAGTAACTGATTCTGCAATTAAACGTCTCCATCGACAGTGATGTTGAGTTCCTTTTAATACAACATGAAGAGGTAGGCCACTAATCCTGTTCGCTTGATTCGGTCATCTACTTGCTGCTCTCCCTTGTGGTCTTCTGCCTCTGATTTTTACCTTTCAAGATAGTATTTCCCAAAGTATTCTCTTCTCAAAATCCGTCCAAGGAACTGGAAGTATCTTTGACTGACAAACAGAGGATAAATTTCTTGTGCTAAGTTCCTCTATAATGGAAGCATTGTTTCATATTTCTCTGTCCTTGGATGCGTAGTATCTTTCACCAACACCGCATCTCCAAGGCATCAATTCAGCTCTCATCACTAGCTTTCACAATAAAGATCTCTCGACTGTAAAAGAACTCGGGGAACATCACTGATTTCACCGAATGCAACTTTGTTGTTTTGGATATTGTCCAATTCTGCCAGATCTTAATGAATGCAACAGTTATGGGTTGGCCAAAGTCAGTTATTCATTTTGTTTGTTTATCACTCTTTCGTGTGTCATTAATAACCTATCCTAGTTATACAAAGTCATTCACTGCCTCCAGATCTTTAAGCAGTCCATAAATTGGATTTGATCTAAACTTAGTTGATTTATAATCCGTAGCTTCATCTTTACATTATCTTTAGACTGAAATTTAAAGTAAGTCTTCAATCTGGAGGATAGATCAATAAACTCTTTCTTGCTACTTTCAGTGAGGGTACCATCATCAGCAAAGCGTAAATTGTTGATTTTTCGGGCATAAATTGAAATTCCACCATTGCAGCCATCCAGAGTATCCATGACGATGTACTTTGTGTAGATGTTGTAGATCTGAGGTGAAAGTGCACCATTTTGTCCAACTCAGTTTGTCACATTTAAAAACTCTCAGTATTCACCATCCATCATTATGGTTGCAGTACCACTGTTGCAAAGAGCTTTCAGTAGTGATATTAGGTGTTTAGGAACCCCACTTGCCCCAACTTGTCCCCTGTGACCCAATCAAAGGTCTTTATAATATGGGAAACAAATGACAGGGGCACAGAACTGAAGATATTTTTTGATAATCTGCCTCAAATTGATGATTACTCCTGAGTATCCTTACCTGTCCAAAATCTGCATGTTTTGCAGAAAACCAAGATCCGAGGAATTTGTTTAGGTGTTGATTCATAATGCACAGGATTTTGCTAACATAAGATATTAATCTATAGTTCAATAACTGGAGCAGTCCTGAACCGACCCCTTTTCATTGAAAAGGAATTTGAGCAGACGTAGTCCAGTCTTTAGGCAATTCACCAGTTTTCCACAATGTATTACATATTAAATGTGAAGCATGCACCTCTTCTTCTCACATCACAATTTGCATTTGTCCGAAGATACAATCTATACGGGGGGCACGGTTTTTAAATTGCTTGGGGCATCCTTAATTTCACCAAATAGAATATCAGGCTCCATGGTTGATTCCATGCAAATTTTCTCTTTATCGAAGCTATATTTCCTTTGGTGTAGGGGGTTTCACAGTGTTTTTTGTACCTGCCTGTTGCTGCTTTCTTGTCACAAGCAAGATAGTCATTTACATATCCTGTCACCCACATGCGTGGTTTGAACTCTAGGGTAATTCTGTTTATCTTCTTGAAGATATCATGCATTTGATGAAGCTTCTGATGCTGGTCTGTTTCATCACAAATACTGGTTATCATAAAAACTGGTGAGGCGCAATCTTGTCAGCGGCGCATTTGCTGTGTATTTTGTGGCAAAGTACTTCACATGCTTCTTCATCTTGATCAGTTTGTATGCTAAGTTTCTTTAGTGTGTACCTATCTTCAGTCAGTAGCAGGGTAGAGCGTGAAATCCAGCATTGCTTTGCTTAAGGGATCTTAGTAACAAGTTCAGGAAAAAATGAATTGATTCATTTCTTCATTTTGTTACATTTTTGGTGGATTGCTCCTGCCACTATTATTTTCGGGAGTGTGGGTCTTACTCTTTCTCCATACTCTTTGATAGTATTTTTATTTGTAATTCAATCCTGTCTTATTCTCACAGATTGAGTTGACCAAATGGTTTGCACATTGGACTTGTTTTCTGGAAGATGACTGTTCAAATGTGTGTCCGAACATACTCATTTAGATTTTCTGTGATTTCCCAAAACAGGCAAAAGCTGGGATGGTTGTTTTGGATGCACACAGCTATTACCCTCCCCATCCTTGAAACATCCTTGTGCTCTGCCTTTAAGCAAATTTATATCGACAGAACATTAAACCCTAATCTTCTTTGTCTTATTCTCTCATTCTCACTTTTATCGCATTGTTATGGATAACATACTTTGCCCACTGCCACAGTCTGCACTAGAATAAGACCTGCCATCCAAGACCGAAGTACAATGACATTGTCTTACCAAAATGAAATCAGTCTTATTTCTAACCATATCTGTAGATAATGTTGGAACAAAATAAAATCAGTCATTTTTATAACCTTACCCTTAGATAATGTTGGTGTGGGGTATTACAGATAGACAAGTTGTTCACACGAAATTCCAGTAACTGCTCCCTACTTTTGTTTCTTATGCCCAACTCATGAAGTCCAACCACATGTCTCATGTATCCATTGTCGACAGTGTCACCTATCTTCACACTGAAATCACCCTGAATGACTAACATTTCCGTTTTAGATCTCTTTCTTATGTATGTTCTAGCAGCTCATTAAATTCATAGATTTCTCTGTCCGGCGAAGCTGCAGTGGGAGTTTAAACATGAATGATGTTGCTGTTGTAATGAGAAGCATTCATTTTAATGGAGATTATTTTATCACAAATGTGCTCACATCAAATGATGGCATTACCAAGGCTGTTATGAATCACTGTAGTGATGTTAATTTCTATTCACATCCTCACCTTGATAAAAATGTACTTCATTCTTTGCATGTGACACAAAGTGACCACATCCTAACCAGTGTGTCATGTTGAGTCCAGGTATGCCTAAAACACGAAGGTCCATTTCTGTCTTTACAGTAGCAAGCTTTCCTGTCTGTAAGAGACCTCACACATTGCAAGTTGCTATCCTTTTAATAATCCACAAGGGTGGTTCACACTTATCTGTGCATTCAGGGGCTCCTTTCAATGTGGTCTACAATTACCCCTCCCCAGAGGATCTGAGGGCTTATGCCAGAATGTAATATAACGGATTGTAATCTTGTTTTAATAGATCAGTAAGAACTTGTCAAAAAAATAAAAACATTTCAAATAATTTTTAGTTAATTTATTATTTTAACACCAGAACACAATAATATGCATTTTATTCACAGTATCTTCACATTGCAATTATTTGCGTTATTACAGGTAAATCACTGAAGTTACTGAAAGAACATACTGGATTTGTTCAAGGAGTATCTTGGGATCCAAAAAATAAATTCGTTGCAACAATGTGCAGTGACAGGTAAGGAATAGCAAATTAATATATCCTAACCTCTTACTCTTAAATGTGTTAATGAGATACAGTCTCAGTAGTAGTAATTAAGACGTCAAAGGGAAGGGAGGAAAGGGTTATTACACTAGGTGTCGTGGTTTGTCATCATCCTCCAGAACTTTTCACTCAACTTGCCCAGTAATCTGGTTAACATATTGTAATCTTCATTCCTTCTCATAACTTCTCTCTTCTGGTACTCCCTTATATGCCAATTTTGTTATTCCTGTATACCTTACTGTACACTGACTCTTTGTCTGATAAAACTTTGCACGTAATTCTAAAATCTGTTGCCACTTTTACAGTTCCTGGTGGTGTGTTTTTAGCTGTTAGTAATTTATCTTGCAGTAAGATTGAAGGAGATAGTTCCTGTGAATTAGTGTGAGAAGAATTTATGCTTGACAACCAGAATAAATTAATAAGTGGTTCCTTTTATCGACTCCCTGTCCCAAATGACACAGTTGCTGAAAGATTCAAAGGAAGCTTAAGTATCATTTCAAGTAGGTACCCTGCTCATACAGTGACTTCAATCTGCCTTGGATATGTTGGCAAAAATGTGCATTTAAAGTTGGTAGTAGGCATAAAAATCATCCAAAAGTATACTAAATGTTTTCTCTGAAAATTATTGAGCACTTAGTTCATGAGCCCAGTTGAAGTGTAAATGACTGTGGAAAAAATATTTACCTCTTAGCAACAGATAACATGAGCAAACAGGGAGCATCATGATGGGTACAGGATTTAGTGACCACAAGTTTATTGTAGTGAACCTGAATACTGTAACATCCAAATCCACAAAAAACAAATGTGAAGTATATGTACTTAAAAAAAAAAAGAGAGAAAAATTCGCTTGCCGTACTTCTAAGAGACAGTCTTCCCTCCTTCCAAAGTGTATAAGTGTAGACTAGATGTGGCTTAAATTTAGAGAAATAATATTGATGGGAATTAAGAGACTTATACCAAATAAATTAATAATAGGTGGAATTCTTCTCTGATAGTATACAAAATGGCTCAGAACAATGTGGCAGAAGCAATGAAAAAATATGCTAAATTTAAAATAAAGTGAAATCTCCCTGTTTGGTAATACTTTCCAGAAGCTCTTAATGTAGTGTGAGATGCGTTAATAGCTTCCACAACAAAACTCTGTCTCAAAATCTGTCAGAAAATCCAGAGAGATTCTGGTTCCATGTAAAGAACTCTAGTCCCAGGATACAATCAGTATTCACTTTGCAATACCAATGAGAATGTTATGAATGACAATGCTACTAAAGCAGAGATACTAAACACTTTTTTTTATATATAAATTCCTCACCAAAGAAGTAAAAAAAAAGGTAAAGTTCTGTGTTTTGGCCCTATACTAGCCAGTCAGGCCTGACTGGCCACTGTGACATCCTCTGCGAATGGCATCATAGGATGTAATATGGATGGGCCTATGGTCTGCACACTGCTCTTCCACTCATTGTCAGACTTCTTGACCTTGGAACTGCTACTAATCAGTCAATTAACTTCTCAGTTGGCCTCATAAGGCTTAAGTGCACTCCATACCAGTCCTCTCACCAAGGAGAAAAACCTGGCTGTACTGGGAATAGAAGCCAGGTTCCCTACATACCACTTAGCTACGGAGGTGGATTTCACTAAAGAAGTCAAAGTAAACATTCCAGAATTCAAATCAAGAACAGATGTCAATATGAATAACATAGAAGTAGATATCCTCATTGTAGCGAAGCAGCTTAAATTACTTAACACAAGTCTTCCATTCCAGATTGCACACCAGTTAGGTTCCTTTCAGAGTATGCTGATATCATAGTCCCATAATTGGCAGTTGGATACAACTGCTTGCTTGACAAAATATCCATACCAAAAGACTGCAAAGTAGTACATGTTACACTAATACAAAATAAAGGAAATTGGAGTAGTCCACTGAATTGCAGGCCAATATTACTAATGTCGGTTTACAGTAGGATTTTAGAACATGTATGATGTTCGAACATTATGAATTACCTGGAATATAACAATCTATTGACTCAGTCAGTACAGATTCAGAAGCTATTTTTATTGTGAAGTACAACTAGCTCTTTATTCACACAAAGTAATGAGTGCTGTTGACAGGTGATCTCACATTGATTCTGTATTTCTAGATTTCCCAAAGGCTTTTGACACTGTTCCTCACAAGCAACTTCCAATCAAATTGTGTGTGACTGAATTCTTGATTTCCTGTCAGAATGGTCACAGTTCATAGTAATTGAGAGAAAGTCATAGAGTAAAACAAGATAGTATGTGGTTTTCTCCCAAGGAAGTATTATAGGGCCTTTGCAGGTCCTAATTCATATAAATGGTTTAGCAGACAATATGAGCAACTTTTTTTTTATTGGTTGCAGTTGACGATGTCATTTATTATCTAGTAATGTCATCAGAAGATCAAATCCAGTTGCAAAATTATGTGGACAACTAAAAGAAATCTGTGAAATTTAGGTTAAACGATAAATCTAAATTTCTTTAAAGTCAGTACCACCATTAGACTGTTTTTTATTTGCAGTGTTACATTTACACGAACATGATTTTGGCTTCAAAGTGCCATTATCAAGTGTTTTAATGTTATACAGTGCCTAAGATGGCATACTGTCATATTTAAAATACACTATTAGATACATTGTCTAAGGGTCAGTATTTCTGGTAAAAGCCTACTGCTTTGTTTTATCACTGAGTATACCATCACTGAGAGACCATCAGTCAAGATGGTATACTCAGTGTGCCTCAGGGTTACTTCCTGAGTGTCATCGTCTTTGCTATCGCTCTAAACCCTGTAATGGCCTGTCTCCCATCGGGCATCTCTGGTTCCCTTTTTGTTGATGATTTTGCCATCTATTGTAGTTCTCCACAGACCTGTCTCTCTGAGCAGCATCTTCAGCGATGTTCTGCTCGTCTTTACTCCTGCAGCAGTGACAGTGGCTTCTGTTTTTCCACTGACGAAACCGTCTGTATGAATTTCTGGGTACGCAATTGGTTTCTCCCACAACCTTTACATCTTGATTCTGTTGCCCGTCCATTCATTGAAACTACAAAATTCCTGGGGCTCATGCTCCTCCCATGTCTCTTAGCTGGCAACGTGCTGTACATGGTTCCTCAGTGTCCTACGTATCCTCAATGCTACTTCCTGGGATGCCAATTGAACCACCCTCCTCCGTTTGTACCAGTCCTTCGTCGATTCAAAACTTGACTATGAGTGCTTTGTTTATGCGTCTGCACGTCAATTCATCTTACGCCATCTCAACACTACCCACCAACGTGGCATCCATTTGGCCACAGGCGCCTTTTACATTAGCCCAGTTGAGAGTCTGTATGCTGAAGCTGCTGAACTACCACTGTCGTACCACCGTGACTTTCTCCGCAGCAGGTATGCTTGCCGTTTGTCTGCCATGCGTGGCCACCTAGCCTATGCCTCCTTTGACGATTCCTTTGATCACCACTATGAGGCGCGTTCCTCTTCTGTTACCTCCTGGGGTCCACTTTTGGCACTAGCTACGGCAGCTTAACTTCACACTATGTGCACCTTTCCTTGACTTCGTGAAGCGGCCCGTGTTAACCTTGGCCTTCATTCGCGTCCTAAGGACACTAGTCCAGCCTCGGGTCTATCCCCTTCAGTTTCACAACGTTTGCATGGAACTTCACGTAGTACCTTTGTATACACTGATGGCTCTTGGACTGACCGTGGAATCGGTTGAGCCTTCGTCATTGGCACCCGTGTCTTTCAATATGGGCTTCCGGCACACTGCTCAGTATTTACAGCCGAGCTATTCAGCCGGTATCAGTCCACAAAGCACATCCGGCGACATGGTCTTTTCAATTCTGTCCTCTGCTCAGACTGACTTAGCGCTCTTTAAGTCTATGTGCGCTGTATGGCACCCATCCCTTAGTGCAGCGAGTCCAGGAAAACTGTCACTTGCTCACCCTTGGTGGAGCCAGTGTGATGCTTCTGTGTGTTCCTGGTTATGTCGGTCTGCCAGAAAACGAGGCTGCTGCCAAGGCTGCAGTCTTCATACCTCAGCACACAAGTTCCTATATTCCCTTCGATGATCTCTGTGCTGCTGTCTGTCAGGTGGCGGCGTCCCTTTGCATCGCCAATGGTCCTTGCTTCACAGGAATAAGCACCGGCTTATTAAGCCTCACCCAGTGGCTTGGACAACCTCCTCACAGTCCTCCCACCAGGAGGAGGTCATTTTAAGTAGGCAGCATATTGGCCACTGCCTTTTTAGCCATCGTCCTTTGATAAGTGGCGCTACCCACCACTTTATACACGTTGCGTCCAAGTTTTAACTGTCTGCCACTATTTGAGGGATTGCCCATTTTTTTAACTGCTTACGTTCCTACTTGGGTTTGCCATCTGAGTTATCAGCCACTTTAGCAAATGACGCGCGGGCTGTCGATGGCATTTTACTTTTTATCTGGTAAAGCAATATGGCGAAGGCCATTTAATTTTTAGTTTCGGATCTCTGTTTCTGTATGGTGTCATTTTTAGCCCTTTTTCCAAGTGCCTGTCTTTAGCTGTCTTCTATTATGTCAACTGGGACTGACACACAGTCGTTTTTTAAATCCTCTCTGTCTTCGTGTTCTATAGTTTTGAATTGGGTGCGTATGACCCCAGTTGTTTTTTGCACCTTAAAGCAAAACAAAACCAGAACATTGGTGCCATGACCTTTCCCGCTGAAGAAATTGTCTTTGCTTTCTTTGGTGGTGGAGAATCATGATGTTTCGACTGCTTTGATTGTTGTTTTGTCTCTCACCCAAATTTCATCTGTGGTCACAAACCATCTTGGAGATAATTATTTCATTTCTGATTCTTCAGTTAAAAAGTGATATACCATTTTAGATGACATCTGGCAAGCGTGAGCAATTTCACACATTCTCAATCGGTGATCCCCGACCAAATTTAAATTCATTTGTCCGCTTGGCAACAGATGAATATGAAGGAGCAGAGTCCCCAGTGTATTCTGGAAATCGGCATGAATGTGCCTTGCTTTCATACCTTTCTTTGCAAAGTACATAGAGCAACAACAGAGCCATGTCACTGCCACAACTCTCTTCCGAGAGCACTGACGTGGCATGTGTTTACAGGCAACATCCAATGAATATCACATGAACAACTCATTGCGCAAGTGCTGACCTCTTGTGGTGACTCCAAGAACTTTTCAAACCATCTTTGTTGGTACAGATTTACAGGTACAACTAAGGCCTCTGCTCACTGAGTGATGGATCATCTGGTGAGCTACTGCACCCTGTAATAAACTCCACACAATCAAAGAGAGAAGTAACATTTTAAATTACCTTCGGTGTTGCGGGGATCTCCTGTTACATGCTAGGTCAGGGGACCCTGGACTCTGCCTCCTGTGTCTACTGCCTCTGCCATCCCTTCTTTCCTCTGTTTTAATTGATTTTAGGTGGTTTCTCTCTCTTTCTGCTGCACTCTGTTTCCCGTTTTAGGAGTAGCACACTGTTGATTAGAGAGTGCTATCCTCCTCTTATGATAGATTGGGGATGGGGCAGCTGTGGGAGGACCTGCCCCCTTTGCCTGCAGAGCTCCAGGTGATGCGCATGTGTGGCCCTTAATATTACTATCATATTGTTTTATTATTGGTGGTCAAACTGATGTCCATTACTTTTGTAGCTTTTTTACTTTTGCTGTTCTGGATCTCGTTACTAAAAGCCATTCATTACTCTGTAGCTGTCTTTGCCCTTAGACAGGGTCAGATGTGCAAAAGCTTTCTATTGTCAAGGCCGAGCCCAGGGGGACCATTTGTCTTTTCTAAGCCACTTACCAATTCTTCGCCATTTACTTTCAAGTCACCGTATGTTTTTTTTCAACTCTGACATTAGTAGTCCTTCCGGGTGGACGAACCCGTGACTCAGAGACAGAGGACCTCATTGTTTATTCCCTTACCCCAACCAACCAATCAACCTCGTCATCAGATGTAGTCAGCTGGAACGTTGACAACAAGTATCTGCATCTACATATACTTTTACATCTGCATACATACTCCACTAGCCGTTGCATAATACGTGGCAGAGGGTATGTTGCACCCCCATGAGTCATTCCATTTCCTGTTCCTCTTCCAAATGAAGCAAGGGAAAAATAACTGTCTGTGTCTGAGTGCTAATTTCTCTTATCTTATTATGCGAAATGTACAGTGGTGGCATCAAATTACACAGGCCAACGATGGAAAAACTTTTTTGCTGAAAATACCTTATTCTTATGTTTTTTAGGGTGGGAAATCCAAATATGATACTTAAAAAACTGTATTGCACAAAGTTTCTTCACAGTTTACAGTTAAATTTATTAAATTAAGATTTTTTAAAAAGAATTTAACAGCTTTTTATAGTTAAAATAATTTAAAAAGGAGGTGTAATGAAGTAGATGACGTTGGTAGCACTGCTGAAAAACATTTGCTGGCAAAAAAAAGTTCGATCCTATATTTGTGTTAATAGATTGTGTTTTGTTTACTGTCAACCTAACCTCACTTTCCTGTTTCTGTACATTTGCTCAGTACAATGTCTAATTATGGTTGTAAAAACTCTGCTGACCGTTTTTGTTATATTTGTGGTGAATTTGTGATTAAAAAACACCAAAGAAACATTACAGACTTCGTGAAAAATGTTTATCTATCATACTTTGGATCTAAACTTGGTGATCAAGATAAATCTTGGATGCCGCGTAAGGTATGTTATGTGTGTGTTGAAGATCTGAGAAAATGGTGCAAAAAGGAGAAAAAAGCCTTTAGATTTGCTGTTCCTGTCATATGGAGGGAGAAAGATATGCCCTGTGAGGGAGTCAGTAAAACCTGGTGAGAAGAACGTTCTACGCAAAAACCTTGTAGATCCAAAAAACGTACTCCTACCGCCTCTACATATAAAGTTAGGCCTAATGAAACAGTTTGTAAAGACTTTCCCTAAAGGTTTCCACACCTTTCAGAAGCTACACTAAAAGAAGGTGTCTTTCTCAGACCTGACATTAGAAAATTGATGTTTGATGTTAACTTTGAATCCACACTGACCTTAAATGACAAAAGAAGCATAGGTATCAGTCGAGCAAGTCGTTACAAAGTTCTTAGGACATGAAAAAGACCCACAATATGTTTCTGTTATAGCTACAATGTTAAAGAAGTTTAAAACTTTACGATGTTTAATGACCCTGAAAATTCACTTTTTTATAAGTCACCTTGACTACTTCCTGGACAATATGGAGATGTTAATGAGGAGCAAGGAGAGCGTTTTCACCAGGACATTAAAGTGATGAAAAATGCTACCAAGGCTGCTGGAACACCAGTATGATTGGTCATTTCACCGAGAAGTTCAGCAAGCAACTCATCAAAGAAAAAGTTACAGAAGAAGCTTCACAGAAAAAGGAAAAAGAAAATACAAACAAATTTCAGCTGACAAGTGAAACTCTCAAACACATGTCATTGTTTTAAGTAGCTTACTATAAATACAAACCATTGTTATGTTGTAAGAAAGCATTTCATTAATTATATATGACGGTAGTATCTGTTCCCGAAAGAACAGTTACCATAGATGACCATGCAGCTTTGCTGCAGCCAGGCGTTGATATACTTCATTGGGGACATGTTGAAAATGTGTGCCCCAACTGGGACTCGGACGTGGGATCTCCTGCTTACATGACAGATGCTCTATCCATCTGAGCCGTCGAGGGCACAGAGAATAGTGCGCCTGCAGGGACTTATCCCTTGCACGCTCCCCGTGAGACGCACATTCCCAACATGTCCACACCACTACATTCGTAGTGCGCCTAATAGATGTTTGCCCGTCATACTCATTACTCATGGCAGATTAATCTACCAAGTCCGTACGAGTTCAGGCATAGAGTGTGCGTTCGCACTGTCATATATAGTTAAAATATGGCTTCCTGGCCATTGACCTTCTTGTGCGAACGCGCATGCTGTGCCCGAATTCGTATGGGCCTTGGTAGATTAATCTTCCACGAGTAATGAGTATGATGGGCAAACATCTATTAGGCGCACTGCGAATGTAGTGGTGTGGACATGTTGGGAATGTACGTCTCATGGGGAGCGTGCAAGGAATAAGTCCCAGCAGGCGCACTATTCTCTGTGCCCTTGGTGGCTCAGATGGATAGAGCATCTGCCATGTAAGCAGGAGATCCCGGGTTCGAGTCCCGGTGGGGGGCAGAGATTTTCAACATGTCCCCAATGAAGTATATCAATGCCTGGTTGCAGCTAGGGTGTCCATTTAATTATCATTTATTTTCACTAATGGTTATGTTGTAAGAAAGCATTTCATTAATTTCCACTTTTACCATGTAGCATATGATTTATATACTATAAAATAAAAAGCATATTACTTGAAAACTATGGGTGATACCAAACAAAAAAAAAACAAAAACAAAAAAACATAAAACTAAGGCTAGACTGGATTCAGCTCATAAAAATCTATAAAGATCAGTTATCCAAGTAAAAAAAGTTTTTCAAAAAATTTTTCGTTTGCCTCCGTTATCCTTTCTTTAATTCAACCTGGTGGATATTCCAAACACTACAGAAGTACTTAGTAATGGGTTGCACTAGTGGTCTGCATGTGATCGCCGTTCTAGATGACCTACCCTCTTAAAATTTTACCAATAAATCAGTCAACCCTTTGCCGTCCCTTCTAATGTCCTTGCATGCTCAATCCATTTCAAATAGCTTTCTAATATTATGCGTAGATATTTGACGTAACTGTCAAAATGGCACACTACAGATGCTTTATTTGAACATTACAGAATTGTTTTTCCTGTTCATGTGCATTAACTTACTTTTTACATTTAGTGCAAACTGCCATTCATCACATGGACTAGAAATTTTGTGTAAGTCACCTTGTATCCTCCTACAGTCACTCAGTGATAACCTTCCTGTGCACCACAGTGTCATCGGCAAGCAGCCAGATTACTGCTCACCGTGTCCATCAGATCAACATACTGGGTTCTTTTACAAAAGAAGCCTTTGAGCCACTCGCAAGTTTGGGACCCTATTCCGTATGCTCAGACCTTCATTAAGAGTCTGCAGTGGGACACCGTGCCAAATTATTTCCGGAAATCAAGAATTCTGCAGCAAACCGATGTTAAGGATATTGGTCTGTAATTTTGCAAGTTTGACTGTCAGTGACATTCTTCGTTGTTACAGAGTTCCCACAGAGGCCCCCCGCACCTCCCCTCCATAGTGGGCAGTACTGTGAGGGGAGATGCATGGAGGGTGGGGGCAATGAGGCAAAGTGTAGATGGAGAGGTCATCCGGGTGCCGTATGGATCCAACAGGCACATTACCTTCAGGGTGGACGTACAGTTGCTAGTTGTGAAAGTGCGCCACCACACAGTAGGGGTTGCCAAAATGTGTGAGTGGTAGTGTCAGAGGTGGCAGAGAATTCACAAAGACCGGATGGTGCCGCTGAGGATGCATGATTGGGAGGGTGCAGGTGTGGAGCAGTGATGGCAGATGTGGCAGAAGTGGCAGATGAGAGCGGCGGTATCAACATTGTGTGGTATCTTAACTGTTTTCCTGAAGTGATAGGCAGTAGAGCTGTCTACGGCCTAGATTGCTGTCCCCCAATGAAGAGGTCGTTAAAGATCAACTTGGTCTTCCAGGAGAAATTCATGGACATTAAGGGGGAACTCAAATGCTGGGGTTCGTCACTGGCAGTGGGAGGGTGTCCAGAGGTAGGGGAAAGCTTGGCAGGGAACATTATGAAGTAAAGCTTGTTGCTGGATCCATGGCAGCTTAAGACAATTAATGGACACTGTCACTGGTTTCCCATATCATAATATGTTGGTTGGTTTAGAGGGGGGGGGGGGGGGAGGAGGAGGAGAGGGTCCATCATAATATGTCGTGGGTACAGTTTTCCTGTCGGAGTACCTTGTGGGGGACCCAAGTGTGGGGGTTGTGAGGCTGTTTGTATTGTGTGATTAGATTAGATGTACTTCGGTTCCAATTGATCCCTAGTGAGAAGATCCTTTGGAATGTGGAACATGTCAGAAAACAAGAATACATGATAAATTTTTACAAAATAAGAACAGATATGCTAATGTATCGGCAAATGAAATTGTCCTTGTAGATGTGGAATAGGTTTAAAAAAAAAAAAAAAAAAAAAAAAAAAAAAAAAAAAAAAAAAAAAAAAAGACTTAAGCGTATTTACATTTAAAAGGATAAAAAACTTGACACCAAATATTAAATGTACAATACATGTAAGTACATTTGATAATTCTTAGGCTATTGTAGCCATGCATCATCAAATAAAATAAAAATATTTTACAGAACTTATTTAAAATGATTCTATTACTGCACAAATTTGGTACAGGTGTCAGACTGTATGCAATATTCACATTATGTGATTATTATAATGTACACAGATCAGTTGGTTCAGTTAAGAAATTAATTAGTGGAGTCTGAGGGGTTGGTCACCAACAAATGCTGTAGACTCTTCTCAAACTGAACTTTATTGTTAAACTTTTTATGGCTGCTGGCATGTTACTGAAAATTTGTATTGCTAAATAGTGGAGACCTTTCTGAATCAAAATAAGTGGCTTTAAATCTTTATAAACGGTAGTCTTATTTCTAGTATTGATTCCATGAACTAAGCTGTTGGTTTGGGGGGGAAAAAAAGAAAAAAAAAGAATTACTTTTGAATGCATTACGGGAACAGCAGTGATCAATGTCTTATAAATAATTACTATTAAAAACAGTCTTGATCACGATTTATTTATTTAAATCGTGATCAAGACTGTTTTTAATAGTAATTAAAAAAAAAGAAATATTTTAACGATAAATTGCATTGAGGAATAAATGTATTGGAAAGAAATAGTCAGTATCCTCAGTTCTTAAACACCTCTCTGCAAGATGTTCTGGAGTTTACACCACAAATAATTCATATTGCACGTTTTTGGGATTGGAAAACTGTAGGTTGGCTTGATGAGTTACCCCAGAAAATGATCCTGTGGCATTATGGAATGAAAGTAAGCATAGTATATTAGCTTTTTTATTTTTATATCACCTATGTCTGACATCATTCACATAGCAAATAAAGATTTGTTTAGGCACTTCTGCAGTATGCCCTTCCCAGTTCAATTTGTTATCAAGCTGGGAGAATTTAACGCTGTCAATTTCTTCAACCTGCTTGTCGTCATATTTTAGGCACATACCGGCAGATAATCTTTTACAAATTCTTTTCTGCGTATAGTATGTTTTTTTCAAGGTTTAGTGACAGATGATTGGGTAGAAACCATTTATTAGTGTCAATGAAAATTTCGTTAGCTGACCTTAACTATTTATTTCAATGTTTGCATCATCTGGAAATGAAACAAACTTGGCATCTCATAATGTTATTGATGAAAGGTCGTTGATATGTACATGAAAAAAGTAATGGCCCTAAAATGAAACCGTGGGGAACAACACATATTATTGGTTCCCAGTTGGATGATGCCTGTTATCTTAATACACGTCTCTTTCCTATTGACATCCTTTGCTTTCTGTCAGATATTGTGATTTGAACCAGTTTGCAGCATTTCCTGTTACACTTCAGTATTATAATTTACTTAAAATGATATTAAGACTGATAGTCAAATGCCTTTGACAGATCATGAAATATACCAGTAGCCTGTAATTGATTGTCTAATGAATCCCGGAACCCGCCAGAAATCAGAATTGTGACTTGGATAAAATTTTATTTGTGGCCAGATGGTTAAGGTGACAACTGTAGAATATCTTTTCTAAAATTTTTGAGACTGCAGGCAAAAGTGAAATTGGATGTAAGTTTGCTAATATTTCTTTATCTCCTGTCTTATACAAAGGCTTAACTCCAGGATATGTCAGCCATTCGGGATTGCACATCATCATAGATTCACAATTTGTTAGAACCTTCTGAAGGAAAACTTCAGGCACCAAGTGCAGAATAGGGGGAGGAATGCAGGGGTGAATGATGTGTCATTTAACTCTTGATACTAGGTCCGGCAGATATCTGGAGGCGTAGTCAAATGTTGTTGGAACAGAAAGTACACAGGCTAAGTAGTACTTCATACAAAATTACAGTGAGTAAGGCTCCAAGGTTGCGTTTGTAGTCCATATGTGCTCCCAGTAGTGCTTGTGGTAATGCCTCTGTCCAAAATCCTCCGTGGCACATGAGAGCCGCCTTTAAGACGCAGTGTCACTGCTCGATGAGTTCGTCACTCTGTGAGTGATCGGCTGGCATTTGAAATTGATGGGTGCCGACCATGCTGCACAGTTCCAGGAAGAGGGCAGATTCAGACTGCTCACCTTGGTTGGTTGTTATAGACATGGAACAACTGAAGCACGAAATGCATGTCACCAAAGGTTTTGGCAGTGGACTCGGCTGTTGTATCTTTAAGCAGTACTGTTTTTACCCAATGAGTGATGTGATCAATCAGTGAGAGGATGTAGAAATAGCCATCAGGAAAGGGGATTGGTCCCATGAGGTCAGTGTTACATGCTCAAAGTTGCAAGTATAACAGAATAGAAATTTGAAGTGTATGCCGTCAGTAAAGCACTGCCATGTGTGAGCAGTGTTTTCAAGTCCCATCTCAACAAGCCATCAGAGGATTACGTGTTCATATCACATTGGGTTTCCAATGTGGTGCTTCACTATGGATGAGATTTAGGATGTATAATAACACGACCAGAATCTTAGTGAGCACACCTTTTATTTTTACTAAGCACAATATGTCTGCACACTCAGAAGTCATTAAGCGAAGTGACAGTCGAAGATCGTTCGCATGTGATCTCACTCGACCGCCAGTGATGTTCTTTGTTGTCACAATGTTCCCACATACTGCTGGAATCTTGTAATTTTTAAGAGCACACCTGGGGATCACTCAGGTGTGCTTGAAATACTAAACAATGTAGTTAGTAATAGCTTTGTTTTTTAGTTCTTTATCTTTCTGTTGCCTCACTTTTTCTCACTTAGTTTTCAGTTTTGTTCATGGCTCCATTAACATGAAAGTGATTGTATAATTGTGTTCATGCTACAGTTGCTGTCCTTTTGTCTGCAGATCATGTAGGATATACAACTTGAACTCAAAGAAAGTAATGTACCATATAAACAAGGCAATTCTGCCTGCTCCAGACGGATCTGAACTCGAGGGAAAGACAGTTCGACTTTTTCATGATGACACTTTGAAATCTTTCTTCCGGAGGCTGTGCTTTTCACCTGATGGAGAACTTCTGATAGTTCCTTCTGGTTTTGTTGAAATACCAGACACCGATAAACATTTCAATGCTACTTACATTTTTACAAGGTGCTCACTTAACAGGTAAATCTTTCATTTTTTTTAATCTAAAAATTTACATGGTTTAATTTCTTTTTTTTTTTTTTACCATTTTGTATGCAAGAATAATAATCCTGCTTATTAAATGTAGTCACATAAACTGCAGCTTTAAAACTATTTGGAAGTAAGTGTACATCTGTAAATTGTGATGTGGATTTCGGTTAATATTCTACTGTAGAGTAGACGAGGTGAGAAACTGTGAAACCAATTTCAAGAGACATACAAACACCAGTTACTGCTTTATCTGCACTTTTCAGCTTTGGCCAGGAACCACTCTCCCTGCTACATTACAAGTTGCATTTTAATAATTCGCTAACTGAAAGGCCTGGTATATAAATGGTAAATTTTTAAACTGGCATCACAGTTCAGTTTGTGACATTATGCATAAAAGTAAAATTCTTATTACTCTGCAGAGCAAAGTTTCAGATTAATGTGTAGTTTGCTTTCAATAATTTGAATTGAATGGGTTGCTGGCAGGTATAGTAACAACAATGAGGTTGTTGAATAATTTTCCATTTAAAAGTTTGTGTGCAGCCTCACTGATCAAACAAAAAAAAAAGGCAACAGGACATAGTACTGAGGGATAGATGACTTCAGATGTAACTGATGATAACACAAGATGATTTTTTCTACCTTGCCATTTTTCAAACCTCGACAGACAGCCTTGCCGTAGTGGTAACACTGGTTCCCATCAGATCACCAAAGTTAAGCATTTTCAGGCTTGCCAGCATTTGGATGTGTCACTATCTGAGTCTGTTGAGTGCTGTTGGCAAGCGGAGTGCACTCAGCCCTTGTGAGGCCAGTTGAGGAGCTACTTGATTGAGAAGGAGCGACACCAGTCACAGAAATTGGCAATAGCCGGGAGAGCAGTGTGCTGGCCACACGCCCCTCTGTATCCACATCCACACTTCCAGTGACACCTTAAGTCTGTGGATGACCTGGGGGCTGCTCGGTATTGTTGCGCCTTCAAGGTCTGTTTGGATGGTGTTTGTTTTTTGTTTTATTTTTCGATCATCACCATTTCACAGTGGTTTCAGAGATTGTTTCTAATTATCACAGACCAACAAATCACAGTTAATGTTACCTGAGATCCCAGGTGCAATCAACCTACAGATCCTCTTTCATACATTAAATAATATAGGTGATAGCTTTGGGCCTATAATCGGCAGAGTTGCTGAAGATCTAATAAAATTTCAGTGTGCTGTCTTTTTAAAAAGTGTTTTTTAAAGTGTTTTCAGAATGCAATAGATTTTTTGGTCCCAGTTGCTAGCTACAAATAGCACATACTCCTATTGTTGTGCTCAAAATGATTAAAGCAATGGAAGAAATTCATAGAAAGAGGGAATAAAAAGTTTATCTGATCACTTTTTAGACAGAAAATTGAGGGCTTGTATTTTTATAATACCAAAATGTTACATGGATAAACTAATAGGTAAAAAAAGAAAGATTTGAAAAGAGCATAATACATAACTCATTAACTGTCTTCACATAAAAATATAGACAAATCAGGAGATTGTAGTGCAGAAACAGAAATTTTAACAAAGGTGTTCTCCAGCTCTGAGATTATATTTCAGAATGACAGTCTGTCAAGAATTATGTGACATGTTTTCTTATCCACCACAATTTCAAACACTTGTTTGTAGAAAGTACATTGAATTGCCCCTCTAAAGAAGTGGTGTCTTAGACTTAATGTTAGATTATATGATTCTAGACTAATGGGAAAAAATAGGCTTTGATGAAGTTTGCAAATTTGCTTCCTGAATAAATGGACCCTACAGTTGTGTACATGTTTGATTCTGATGATACCGGGAAACTGACCACATTTGATGGATATTTCTCCACACATTAGGTGTGGACAGACCTTCATGCTGTTTGCACATAAAGGTCAGTTCACACTAGACACCAATGGATTTAAAGTAATGTCACTTAGCCCAATATTAAATGTTATGAGATACTGTCAGTCTTACAAAAAGTTGGAATATAGGGTTAGCATTAAGGAACTGGCAGTGATTAATTGCCAAAGCAAAATTCTTAACAAGTGTTTTTAACAAAGGTCATATGCTAAATTTTCCACATAGCTAAAAACAGAATAGGAACAGGTGTTTCCAAACAAATCAAGCATTGACATGTATTTGCTTGAGAAAATATACCCATCCACATAGACATAAAATTTCAAGAAAGCAATACGTAGAGCCTTTATATTTTCGCCTTGCTTTCTTTCCAAGTACCAAATAATGAGAAAACTCTATTTACTCCTTCAATATAACGAGTCTTTTTAAAGAAGTATTTCATCTTTTTGCATTCATAATCATATGAAGTGTAGGCTTTTTCTTTAAGATATTTCACTTTTTTTTATTTTGTAGAAAACTTAGAGGAATACATCCAAATGTTCAGATAACCTTCACTGCTTGTCATGAAAACAAAACAAAGCAAACAGTAAAACAAAGATTAGGAATAAACAAAAATCCACTGTTGTAACATCAGTGCATTGACGATAGGTTGGTTATCTTCCAGTTGCAAAACTTTTGCCCAAGAATGATTGACAGTGATGTTCACTTTTTTCCCATTCTCTTCGAATCTATTTATGGTTTGTGTGAATGCTGGAAATATTTTTGTTTCATTCCATGAGATCCAGGCTGAATTGGCTTGCTTTGAAACATCTGCTAGTGGCCAGATACCGGTGCACACGTCAGAAACGCGGAGCGAAACAGTGATGACGTAAGGCGAGAAGACTGCCTGTGGACGGGATTCAAACCCACACTGAAGTATAGTAACTGGGCTGGCTGAATGGCGGACCTGACACAACAAGAGCAAGGCAATAGCAACCTAAGCACCAAATAAGTGCAGCGAACCTTCGACACTGCGCTGTCAAAAGGTCAAGTACAGGCCACAATCCAGATGGAGACCAAAGAGGAAAACCAATACCAAAATGAAGTCATAGATGTGGGATTAAAGGGACCAGACTGCTACGGTCATCGGTCTGAAGTCATAGAAGAGTAGTCAGTAGTATGGTGGAGGTAGCAACGAATGCTATCAGACTAAGTACATGACTGACTGGGTGGCTGAGGTGCAGTAATATTTATGCCGGCTTCAAGGGACACTGTTGGCCAGTGCATTCACATGGCGAGATGATGGTGCACTCACTAGGTGAGTGCAGCGCTGCAAAGACACTACCCTCTATCGCCCATGGAGATCCATTTGTTCCAGCAGGCATTCAACTTTCTCACAGCCCTATACCAGATTCATACTGATTCTGAAAGTAACAGACTATCTTTATGCCAATAAATGAAGAGTGTGATTGTGTCAAATTGCTGCCAGTCTTAATCGGTGGAAGGCCATTTCTCACTGGATGGCTTGGAACGTCAAAATATTCCATGATTTATTTCATATGAGGAGATTCACACAAACTGTCAATGGAACGTAATGTAACTGTCAGGGTTTCTCCATAGGAATTTTGATGTCGACATCATATGCTAGTAAAAACTAACCTACTCTCACCACTGATGTCATAGTACCAGGTTTTATGTTCTTGAAACTTGGTAATAATTACTTTATTACTTACTTTGGTTTTGTGGCATTGCGAATGTTGGAGAACTTTATGTATTTTTCCTTAAGGTGTTGGCACATGGACCATGCATTCAAGCATTGAATATGCAGAGTTTCTGATCCCATAGTATGGAAAACGCACTTCGTGGAGTGTTTCCGAACATGCAGAGCAATATCTAGCATGTCAGATATTCTTGATCTACATTTGAAAGTAGGCCAATGAGATGGAAGAAAGCCACTTCTATCACAGGCATGCCATATCTCTTTGCTACAAAGTCCCAAGATGCCATATAGGTTTTCAGTTGAAATCACTTGTGAATATATGTGCTTTTTAAACACCACTAAATTGAGGATCTCTCAAAACCCCGTTGTTAATTGTGTGATGTGCTGTAATAGAAAGATGTGAAATGTCATATTGGCAGCTAAAGACTTACTGTAACTTGCTTATTATGAAAATTTGCCGTGTCATGGCAATTGCACATTGAGAATCCACCAAAAATTCATTGTATGTGGTACAATTTGTTATAATTAAATGTCAGGTAATAACATACCTATGATTAAAGCTTTCAGCAGGTGATAAGAGGCAAAATATGGTGGTAAATCAGTCATGGTCAGTTATAGCGCAATGATGAGTAGTCATAGAATTGTTCCTGGATTGTCTCTCACTGGGTCCAAACATTTTTTTTTTTTACTAACATTCGCATTTTCTCGCAGGTTCTGATACTTTTGCATTAGTTTAACAACAGTATACACTATAATATTCGATTTTATGTAAATACAGTAAGACTTGCTCAAATCGGCACGTGTATAATTCAGAAGTCTGCCCAAACCGTACAAGTATTTCAGTTCTGACACTTTCAGTGCACTTTTATATGCTGACCTTTTTTGTATAAAGCGGAATGTTCCTAATGTGGGAACGGAAAGCAAATCTTAGAACATACTAAATAATTCATTGTATAATGTGGAAAAGAGCCCATGCAGTACTACTATATTATGGCTCATTAGTTATTCATGACTCTACAAGAATGTTACTTTTAAAGCCTTTGTTAAGTGGGGCAAAACCATGAAAATAGATCCAGCGCAGCGTGACGCTGCTGGTGTGGATCTAAAACCATGCTGCTCTGCGCAACAATGTATAAGTTAAACGCAGGAAACGGTTCATTCGTCAGCACTCTGTCAGCTTTCTCATTTTCCTCATTATTGATGCACGCCGGCACTTACAGGAACATTGTTGCACATCTACCAAAGCTCTGCTGCAATGTGCGCAGTAAAAGAGGTGGGTATTGTGCTGTTAAATAATGGTTTTACCCAGCAAGGTCATTATTTTCTGCTAGTTTCAGCACTTTAAGAGATATGTTAACTTGATGTCAAATGAACTATATGTGTCGTTAACACTTAATGAAAAGATTAATGTAATCAAGGCAAGTTAGAAAGACAAACTATCTGTGCACGAAATTATGTTGCATTTCAAATGCGGTAAAACACAAATGTATGAGACTTCAAGAAACGAGGAAAAGATTTGGGACGAATGGATGAAAGGGAACGGGCAGATGAAAATAAAGGCGAAGAAGACCAGAAATGAAAAAGAAATTAACGAAATAGTGTGGAATGGTTCATAAGTGCACAGGCAAGAAACTTACCTTTATCTAAATCCATGTTGCTGAATAAGTCTCTGAAAGTCACGAAAGAGCTTGGAATTATAGAGTTTAAGGCATTCGCAGGATGGCTGGACAGGTTCAAAGCTACACACACAGTCATGTGGAATGAAGGGTGTGGAGAAGCTAAGGATGTGCAGGAAATTGTAGCAAGAGAATGGAAGACAATACTGTCCCAACTTAATTGCGAATTATCACCTGAAAGGGGTGTTCAATGCCGATGAAACAGGACTGTTATTGCACGCTGCCTTCAAAATTGCGAGCAATTCGAAGTGAAGTTCACCAGCAGATAAATTTTCAAGGAAAGATTCACTGTGCTGCTGTGTGGAAACATGTTAGGTGAAATGGAGAAGCCATTGGTGATGGGAAAGGCGGCACAAACCATGTTGTTTCAAAAACATAGTCAACAGTAAGCTTTCAGTCACATGGCGAAGCAATAAAAAGGCGTGGATGGTGAGTAGTCGTATGAAAGAATATCTAAGCTCTTTCAATGCCAAAATGAAAAAAGGAAATCGTCAAGTTCTGCTTTTCCTAAACAATGCAACCTGCCACCCGAAAGTAACATTATCAAATGTGCAATTGGCTTAGTTCCCTCCAGGTTCAACCAGTCTCTCACTACCATTTGTTCATGAATCTGCTCGTACAAATCATTTGATGGTGATATTTGTATCGAATGCTCCTAATGGTATTTCATGGGCATATCCATGTTACCTTTGTAATATATTAAGTGAATACTTTGGATTAAAGGAGACCACTCACCGAATAGCAGAAGCACTAAGTTTTTGACAAGCACATAGGTGCTGCCCCCCACCCCGTTCACCAGCTGAACTGCAATCCTTGGCCCCCCCCCCGCCACCACCTGTTTTACGACCCAACACTTCGGCACTCTACAGATTTCTTTTAACAGATTTGATGATGGCAAAAGTCTGAAATTAATAAAATGCAAATATGATCAGTGATTCATATACAGACTTTGTGTTCAATAACAAATATGTTAAATCACTTTCCAGTGATGAAATAGTGTAAATTCTGCCAAAATGAGCCTCAGTTTTTATGAAATCCGTGTTATGACTCTAATTAGTCTTCAAAATATCCTGCAGTGCACAAATTTTGTTCAAAGTAAAAATAATGATAGGGAAATGTCACTTCACTATAATGCTCACTGTTTGTAAGTGTTACTAATCATTTCTTTCCAATAAACAAAACTCATTCAGTATTCATTTATTGTGTTTCATTTAATAAGTCATAATTAGTAGCAGTAGAAACAGGCAGTTCCGAATGTACAAAAGCCAAGAATCACACGACATACAAAACCATACAAATTTACATAACACTGTTGAAATAAATTATCTACAATTATTTTGCCAGGCAAATAAATTTTTTTGCCTAAAAGGTAACGAAAGTAGTTAAACTTGCAAAAGCTAATCAACATTGTCAGTTAAATTGTAAACTTTTCTCTGGTGTACCAAAATTAAAGATTTGCTGTCTGCCTCTTTCATAAATCTAAACTGCAACTATAAAACAGTGCCAAATCCAGGATGGAATGTAACAGTATGATAAGGAAAGTTGCCGCTCACCAGATAGCGGAGATGCTGAGTTGCAGATAGGCACAACAAACGGACTCACACAATTAAAGCTTTTGGCCATTAAGGCATTCGTCAAAACACACACACACACACACACACACACACACACACACACACACACACTCTCAATGTGCACTGCAGTTTGTGTGTGTGTGTGTGTGTGTGTGTGTGTGTGTGTGTGTGTGTGTGTGTGTGTTGACGAATGCCTTAATGGCCGAAAGCTTTAATTGTGAGTGTCTTTTTGTTGTGCCTATCTGCAACTCGGCATCTTGCTAAACTGCAATTTTTTTTTTTCATTTAGGTGGCACTACATTATTACAATGATGGGAATGGGGTACTACTGTCAGTAGTGATTACGAGGGATAAATATTAACACTGACAAAATTTGAAGCTGTAGATCTTTGTTCAGGAAGTGTACTGAATGAAACTCTAATATCATGGAAAACAATTACACGTGCTTTATTAATATCACGAGTACGACGGAAACACATTTAATACTCTTGAAACTCTTCTCAAATAATAATTATTGTAGTGTGGCCCGTACTATTGCTCATAAACTAAACTAAACTCCTCCTGAACAGCCCATGAAGGCCCAACGGTACAGAGTGGCCGCCGTGTCATCCTCAGCCCAAAGGCTTCACTGGATGCTGTTTTGGAGGGGCGTGTGGTCAGCACACCGCTCTCCCGGCCATATATGTTAGTTCACAAGACTGGAGCCACTACTTCTCAATCGAGTAGCTCCTCAGTTTGCCTCACAAGGGCTGAATGTACCCCGCGTGCCAACAGCACTTAGGCGGACCGGATGGTCACCCATCAAAGTGCTAGTGCATCCTGACAGCACTTAACTTCAGTGATCTGACAGGAACCAGTGTTACCATTGTGGCAGGACCATTGGCATACTATTGCTCATAATTTTTATAATTTCTTGCCCAACATTTTATTACCACAAAGTTCATAGACTTGAGGTTTGCATGTGCTTTCATCATTACCCATGTCTGGTCTTTCTCACTGTCAGCTTCAAACTCCTTTGTCTGCACTCCCACGTACCAATGATGTTAGTGCCATGCGAAGCTTATCTCTGAATAGAAACTGTTGTTTTACATAGCATAAATCCTGATTTTTGCCAATGTGTCTACTAAATTTCTTTAAAACAATATTTTTTATTTGCAATAAATTTACATTACAAAATTTCAAATAATTATATTGACAATAGATTGACAGAACATGTGCATTTATAATCTGAAATTATTATAAAAAAATGTGAAGATGAAAGGTTAAAAATATGAGGTACTGTGTTGCAGTGTTTAAAGCTGGAGTAGAACAACACAAGGTAATATTAGGTTGTGTGGGGTGGCATTCAGGTGAAATGCTGTGGAACAGGAGCAAGCAGGGACTAGTGGTGTTTAAACTGAGAGAGATTGAGGGAGTGAAGGAATATTCCAGGGAGATTTCTCATCTGTGCAGTTCAGAAATGCCATTGTTGGGAGGAGAATCCAGGTGATGATGGTCTTGAAGTGGGTTTTGAAGTCAGACAGTTTACATTGAGCTGCATGTACAGCAACTCTGTAGTTAGTGTCCCTTCAAGCTTTTGTCTGAAACTGAAATTGTAATTTGTGCGGAATTGTCCAACTCACGCTAGTTCATTCTTAAGTCGAGAGAGGCATAACTTATTGTCTGTGTCATCACTATTGTGTGTGAACTCAGGATTAAATCTATCAGTATTATCAAAGTTCCCATAAAGCCAACTGGAATTTGACATATAAGACGTTTGTTAGATAAATCTCAGAAGAATATTGAAAATATACAAAAAAACTTCTCATTTTGTGTAATTTTTTAGTCTTATTATGTGAGATATAAATGAAGATTTTCACTACAACATTATTTATTACAATGGGACAAGTTCCAGGACTTTGGTGAAGTAAATCGTCAGCTTACAAATCTAAATGTCAGCGTTGAGTACACAGCCAGTCCTCTGTTAATTTCTGTCATTACTGTTTCTTTCCTCTCTGTTAACGATTTGTGTATGTATTGTATTGCATTACATTTTGGAATCTACGTTAAATTGTAGGACCTCCTATAACTAGTTGTGTAACTCAGTCCAAATGTTGTAGGGAGGTAAGCCAGGACCACATGCAGACAACTTTACAGTAGCTTATGGGATACATTAGCTTCTGTATGGTCTTTTAAACTGCAGTTCAATAAATGTTCTTGTAAAAGAGACCATGCAAAAGGGAGGGGTAATATTTCTTGAGCATATGTTCTTAATTTCATTGATCTTGTTTAGTCGTGTAGTTTGTGTTGTAATATTTTCTTTATTTTTGTGAAAGCTTACATATTTTATCTTCTTTACAGGCCAGTGTTATACTTGCCTTCACCTGACCAGTACACTATTGCAGTTAGATGCTGCCCTGTGTTATTTCAGCTTCATGAAGGAGATTCTGTTTTTGCACTCCCGTACAGGATAGTAATAGCAGTTGCAACACAGAGTTCTGTGATGCTTTATGATACGCAGCAGGCTGAACCATTTGCTCTCATTTCCAATATACATTATACAAGACTTACAGATGTATCATGGTAAGATATCAAAGTTTGAAGTATAACCAACTATTAATACATTAAACAGAAAGAACTAGCATGCTATAATGAATACTCTCAAAGTACGTTGTCATGTCTGCATATAGTAACCTCTGAAAAATTGTTCGAAATGTTCTGCTAAATAATATAAAAAAAAATATTCAGTCTGTCCTTATACTCATATAATTTTATTTTTTATGCTTTAGGTCAGAAGACGGTCAAATTCTCGTTGTATCAAGCACTGATGGTTATTGTTCTGTTATAACATTTACACCTGGGGAGCTTGGTGAAGTTTATCGACCAAGTGAAGCAAAAAGTAGTGACTGTGATGGTACTGATAAACAGAATAGTGCAACTGAAAAGACTGGTGAGAACAGTAGTGAGCTTTCAAGTGTTCAGAAGGGAAAAGAAAGTTGTAAAATAGAGGAGCCTACAGAAAGAAGGCAAGGTACCACAGCGACGTCAAACAGAAGTGCCGATGGTAAGAGTGTCGAGTGTCAAGCTGGTGATAGTTCAAAAACATTGAAGGCTGAGTGTAAAACTGTGTCAAAAGAAAACAGTTCCAGTAATTCTGAACTTCTCTGTGACACACACGGAGAGTCTAATGTAAGTGCTGATGCGAGTGTGCTCTGTAATAGAACAAAGGAACCCAGTACTTTGAGGGAGGGCAAAGTTCAAGGTAAGGAAGTGGAATCCAGTTGCATGGAGGTTGACACTAACCAAACAAACACCATTTCAGAGAAAGAAAATAAATATGCTTCACAAAGTGACGCTGACCATAGTGATTCCAGTAAAAATGATCGAGCGTGCAGCACAGTTGAGAGTGCAGTAATACATGAAGTAAAAAATGAATCTGGAAGTTCGACAGAGAAAATGTGTGTTGTGGACAATGAACGAACTGAAAAAAGTGATGAGGGTACAGCTGAAAAAAGTGTCACCCAAAAGAAGAAAGAGCAGCTAGAAGATGGGAAAACAGAAGCACTTCAGGCTCATTCTCCACCACCCCCTGCTACTACCCCATGCAATTTAACTCCAGGCAATGATCAGAACAGACGTACACCTAGGCGGGTCCAGCTCATCACTCTGTCAAGCCCTAAGATAAGGAAGAAGCTTATACAGTAACATAAGGTGCAGAAACTGATTGTGTGTTAATGCTCTGCTTTTTATTCTCTAGTTATTTGTGTGGTGCAGAAATTGTATATTTAATAAAACCATTCTATTTATCATGGTTAAACTTGTTTGAAGATAGAAAAGGCATCTATATAGCAGATAGATCATCGACATACACATGGTAGAAACACAAATTCGTGAAAGTGAAGGTTTCTTTCTCTTCTTGTATATCCTTTTTGCCTTCATCAGCTGGAGAGGCACCCTCTGGAAATTCTGTTGTCTTCTACCTTTGTGTGTGTGTCAGTCTTTTGCTACCTGCTAGGTATAATTTTCTCAGACTTTTATGCAACTGTTTTATGTTGGACTTTCCTACCTTGTATAAATACCTTTTGTAATAGTTATTACAATATATTATTTAGAAGTGACTATACTATATAATCATGGCTACTGTTCACTGCAATACTGCATTGTCCTTAGTTGAAAAGATATAAATGTAATTTATCGTTTCTTATAGTGTGAGAATGTGCCATTATTATATCTTAACATTTTGAAAATATCTGGCTTTCCTTTAATTTAATTATTTCATTTGATGGAAAGGAATGAATCAAATGATGTATTTATTTAGCTTCAGTATTAAGACTCTTCTAACTGTAACACACCTTGATATGCTGTGCTTAAAATACATCAGCTGTTGAGAGAACTTAGAGTTTACTTAGCCAGAAATAAAGTGTTCAACATTTCTTAAAAATATATTTTATTAATGGCAGATTTTGTAACTAAAGACATTGATTGAAGATGTTAATAATTTTATAAGAGAAATGTATAAACAAATGCTTCTTATGGAGCATCCACTTACAAAGACAGAAATTTTTAGAAATAGGCAATAAAAATGTCGCAAAAAATATAAAACAATATTTGGAGTCAGGGTGTTCTTTTTTCATCAGATATGTACGTTTAGTGACCACTGTTAACCCTTCTGCTAAAGGCTACAGGCATATACATATGACGTATGCCCAGCAGGCAGAAGGTCTGACGGTTAAGGGCATTCTTGTACATCTGGGCACTGGAGGAGATAAACATGCACAATAGAATTGCGACTCACTGTTGTCTGGATTCCAGCATTGCTGCCAATACAGTCATTGCCTGCTCTTTGTAACGTCGGAAAATGCTATAGCATTCATGGCTCCTGGTTCCTTTCTTATTAAGATTCATTATATTAGATACAATTTGATTTCTTAACCTATACAAAGCAAATAAAAAACATATATAACCTGAAAGGGAATAATTATCCTAATGAACTGACGGACAAAGGCAACAAGAGCCAGTATCTTAGGGCGACAAAAACCATCACGTCCTAGAGGAATACAGGGGAAAACTATTGAACATCATTTCTTACCAAGTACTCTTTAAAACAGTTTTTTAACCGACAGCAATGGAAGGTTCAACTAAAAAAATTAAGGTTTCACCCTTACAAAATCATTAAATATGGAACGCCAAAAGTGAAACAATTTAGATATTCTTTAAAGTCCTTTTTTAAAAAATTACAACTCATCAAGCCATTAAATATTAATAATTTACATTGAAAGTCACTCTGAGGCACACTGTAACCTGAAAATCAGAATAAAGTAATAGAGCAGCCCCACATAAGGTCAGGGCATGAACCTGGAGATGGCACAACAGATGCCACACCCATAGTCATTACTCATTGGGACCTGCTGCCACCCCCCAGAAAGGGAAAGGCAGTGGACTACAACATATACAAAAATCTCTTTTAAGCAGTGAACATCTTAAGTAAAACTAAAGCTTTTGCCCCAACTCTAAAAGTAATCCAATAACAAATATTAAGATTATAGTGCCACTGAATCTTGATTTGTGGTGCTGGTTAAAGTTAACAGGTTCAAGCGAGATACTCTTTTAACCAGAATTGCTACTGATTAAGGATCAAAATTACTAGTATCTTAAATTCAAAACCAGTATCAGCACAATCTTAATGATGACAGAAGCAGCCTTAAACTAGCATCCACAGCCCAAGATGTACCAATTGCCTGTTATTAGCTTAATGATCAAATTGCAGGTTGTTATGAACTTCAGTTGTTCTCATGGAATTTTTTGTAGCACAGTTTACATAATATTTAACAGAGGCAAGCATCGTATAAAAAATTCCACTTTTATTGTAGAGGCTGTTGTAGTATCCCAAGGGGAATGAAAGAACTAACTAGCTGCAAGAAACAAGTTAGTGCCACTAAATAAAATGGATCTCTCTTTCTAAAGGCCAAGATGTGACTTAGAATTAGGCACAGGCCTGTAAGCCCTAAAATTAAATCACCAAAATAAGTCTCCACTTTAAATTGGACAACAAAAAATTTTAAAAACATTTACTCAGAATGTAAGCCAATTTCCTCACGGGAGAGTCAAGAACATACTGAAAGACCTTTCAAAATAACATTAAATGAAAATTCAGCACAATATAAATTGAAAAACCAAGCAGGCCAGCACCAAGCTGCTTCAAACAGAACCAACAGCAGGCAGTGGAGACGGGTCTCTGAGAACATACAGATGTCACTCACATTAAACATAAGGAAGCAGAACCAGGCTCTTCCCTCAGCGTAAGAACATGAAGAAGGCATTGACTCATTGCCTGGCAAAATCCTCTGGTGAAGGCATTCCGGTCATCTTGTCCAGAGGGGGACACGACTGCTGAGCTTCACTGAATTGCGCCAAATTCTCCGGGAGGAACACGGGTATTGTGAGAACAAGTATAGCAATAGAAGGACTAGGCTATCCCAGCATAGCGTTTTGACAGCCACACTGTCCTGCACTGAGAACTCCAGCAGCCAACCCTCAGACTAGAAAAAAGCTGCACTGGCATTGCTGACAAATTACTCTGCAGGAAACCCTTATGTTCTACTGGACACATCATCCACCATAACTGCCCAGTTCTGACGGCCCTCTTCCTTTTTGCACAGCCCTCTTCACCTCTTCCTCCAGAGAGAAAACCAAAGACCCTGTAATCAGCAAACACCCTGCTCAATTTGCCGGGTGCGAGCTGTCGAACTCAGAATATGGCTCAGCCTCCTCCCGGTAAACTGAACTCATGGAGAGGGATGTCAGTAAGGGAAACAAAAACAAATCAGGTGGTATTAGCATGTTTAACTTGACTTGTGTACCCTTCACACATGGTCGGATGCCTCGTCATTCACTCGCAACGTGACCAGATTGGGGACCTCCAGGATGTGCCACAGACCCACAAAACGTGGCATTAACTTACTGAAGACCTTGCCCCCTTTGTCACAACCTCCGAGGTTACAAAAATACGCCATCTCGCCTACACTGAAACTGGCATTCCAGCATCCACAGCTGTAATGTGTTGCTTTCCTTTTATGGGCCCTAATGTTTGCTTTTGTCCTCTGACAATTATGCTGAAGAACCTGGGGAATGTTTATGATCAGGATGCAAGTCTTGTTATTTCCCACAAATTGGACAGTGGTGAATGTACAGAGTGGGCGCACATTGAGGATGCCAGTACAGCTTGATGAGCTTCGTGCCTTACGGTATTAAAGGCAGCTTTGAGCCTTATGATATTAAAGGCTATCTTCAACCATGGCAGGGATCAGCCCCATTTCGATGTCACCTCCAAGTAATCAGTAATAAGAGCAACTGTAATGTTACTGTTAACCCTTTCCGCAAAAGACGGTTGAAGGTAATAGATGGTGGTAGTTGCTTGATGAATGCTATACCAAAAGCAAAGCCTGTTGAATTCATGAGAAATAAAGGCTGAGACGTTATTACTGTTGAGAGTGAAGCAGACCAGAGAGAGAAATAATTTTACCAAGTAGTTTAGTACTGGCTCTTCCAGTACCCTCACTGCTCGACAGGGACCATACAAAAAATGAGAAGGCTTCCACTGCTGCTAAAATATAGCAGTTCAAGTCCATGGAAGGGCACTGAAATAATAAAAGTACATTCCATAAGACATTTGGCGCCGGTGGAAATCGGCCATCTGTTCTTATGGCCCAAACTTAGTTTTGCCATTTGGTACTGTCCATCCATCCATCCATCCATCCATCCTGATATCTTTGTAGACCAAGTGCCACCTCATATGTTGTTTAATCTTGCGTATGGTCTTATAAGTGTCCACCTAACAGAGACTACTGGTAATATTTAAAGATGATGGGACTGAGATCCTGAGGCAAACAAATTATCCATTCACCATCGCCCCATACAAAATTCCCTTTTAAGTTGATTGAAGACACTGTTTATTAAACAACCTAGATCAAAGATCACCAAACAACTCTGACACCTCAGTCAAGACTGCATTAACATTCGCAGAACAGAGGTTTCCTCGTCACCAGACTCAGATACATGCCTCAGCGCATCAGTGATGAGGTTTTCGCTGTCTGTCATATGCTTTACTGAGAACTTAAATGAAATGCATACTGGCCACCTCACAATGTGCCATATTTTACGGGGACTTGCTAGGACCCATGAAAGACCCTGGTTGTCAGTTTCTAAACCAAACTGACGGTGCTCTAGGTAGAATTTAAATTTTTTCACTGCTGAATAGGACAGTTCGTAGGTTGAATACTTGGCCTCTGTGGTCATTAAAGCATGTGACGTGTAAGCAGTAGGATGGCACTGCCCCCTCCTGTTGGGACTGATGACCTATGCAGTTTGGTTCCTTTAATCCTCAAACCAACCAACCCCCTCCTGTTCCTGCAGCAACATGGTTGTTATTCCCGAATTTTAAGCATCAGTTTGTAAATTAAAGGGTAAATCAAAATTCGGGGCGTTACTGAGGACACACTTCAGGGTGTCACAGACAGTTTACTGACTTTTGGTCCATTTGAACTTTTTCCTGCCTTACACACCAAGTTCAGTGGAGCCATCAATTAGGCAAACTCTGAAATGAGCTCTCGAAAAAAAATTATCATCCTGATAAACTGAGCTATTCCCTTTTTGGATGTAGGAGGACGAAAATTGTCAGTAGCCCACGTCTGCAATGGTCTACGTGAACTTCATCAGCCAAAGAGATCTCGGACAACACTAAATTAACTTTAGAGGGATTCACAGTTAGGTCCGCCTCCCTCCAACCTAGCAGCACCTGACGGAGGTGCTCCAGATGGTCGGCAAAAACCTTGCTGTAAATGATGTCATCCAAGTAATTATAAATAAATTGGAATTGGATATCAGCTAAAACAGAATTGAGCAAACGTGAAAGGACCGCTGCTCCAGTGGACAACCTGAAAGGAACTTGGTTAAATTAATGTAAGTCCCAATCCGTAACAAATGCCGTCAGTTTCCAATTCCTCTGACAAGAGAATTTGATAATAGGCTTGGTTGAGGTAGTGTAAAGTGAAATACTGTGCCCCAGCAAACTGTGTAAAACGGTGCAGAAGGGCAGGGAGGCGATTCAAGTATCGCCTCGCTATTTAAAAGACAATAATCAACAACAGGTCTAACTCTTCCTGCATTAGACTTTTCACCAGAAAAATAGGGGAACATTAGGTGACTTTGATGGCCAGATAATGCCTTGAGCCAACATTTTCCTCTACCTCCTGGTGCAATACCTTCATTTTCAGTGGTGCCAGGCGGTAGGGAGATTGTGTAATAGGAATGCGATCTGTCATTTGGATCTGATATTCAACTCTTCATCAAATCTAATTTACCAGTAAGTACATGAGGAAATTGCTGCAACATGAACTTCCCGTACCCGGCTGCCACCAAATGAATACCTGACATGTGAGCACACTGACAAAAGGCAAACCGTATGGAGGATGTCAACTTGAAATAAAAGTTCTCTCGACCGTAATCCAAGATAAGTCCTGTCGTAGTAATAAAATCACAGCCTAGCGGGAAATCAACACTCAGAACTTTAATAACCACGAGGGGGTCAAGGAAAAATCGCCTGCCCCGCAACAAATGCACAACGAGCCACAGTTCACAAGATGCTGCCCGCTAACCAAACGCTATCTGGTAATCACGGGCCATTACTGTGTACAAATAGCCTGATGTCTGAGGTACCTGTTGTAGCTCAAGAAAGACACCGAGCCACGAGAATAAAGAAGACCGCACAAAGGTTTGTGATTAATACTCTCACAAGCATAAGGGAGGGGATACAACCTAGCCGCACTTAGGTAATAAGACGCGCGAAAATTAGTGTGTGCCTAGGCGTCTGTTTGTACCCTGGTGCCAGATTTTTTTTGCACTGATTTAGATTTTCAGTAACAAGAGCGTGCAAAATGCATGGGCTCATCCAATGGGAATACCGTCCCTTAGTGCAAGTGACGTTATTAGTAACAATAGTCCTATCACCCGGAGGACGCCCAGCTTCCCTAACATGCTCACGTCTAGCTTCAGCTTGCGCAGCCCCAATGACATCAGAAAACAGAGTCTCTAAATACTGTTATGTGGTAGGCCTTTCCAAAAACAAAGCCTGGGAGTAAACCTCTGGATGGATGCCCTGCATCCGAATATTTTTTTGTTGAACACGAGGGTGGTAGTACGCAATTTCCACATGTAATCAGTAACGGGTCCCCCAATCTTCTGTATGCTAAACAGAAATTTGTTAATTAAATCTTTCCTGACCCTAGCAGAAAGTATTTGCTTAATGATACTGGAGCATAGCTCATGCTTATCATCTGTACGGGCCAGGACAGTGCTCTCCATTCAGCTAAAGAACCCTAATACACAGGGTAAATGATTTGAAACTCCACGTCCCAAATAACCTTAAATACCATGGCTTGTCTTTCTAAGTTTAGAGAGAACCACAAAAATTTCACCAAGTGGTTTACGGTATCCATGGGAAGGTGATCTATGCCCATAATCGCACTAAGAAACGGATTGGGAAGTTTGGCAAATCATGCTACCTCATTACTTGTATTTCGGTCAACAGGACTGTGAGTTTCCCCTGGATGATCATCTACTGGGCTATTCCCCTCACCCTCTTGGGACTTTATGTCCCATTTTAACGCACTTAGCTTTCTTTGCACAGACATCGTGACCAATAATTCATCTGATTAGCCTTAGAGGGAGCATCAGAAACTACGGATCTCAAGTCCTCCACTTGGTTGGACAAATGCACAATCTGCATTTGCAAGCAATAAATTTACATGTGAGAGGGAGTAGTATCAGACAAGAATTCAGCCAGGAAAATGGAGCAACTTGCTAGTGTAGTACTAACTTGGCCTACACGCACAATATAAATTGAAAACCCAAGCAGACGGCCAGTGCCAAGCTGCTTCAAACAGAACCAGCGGCGGGCAGTGGAGACAAGTCTCTGGAGAATATCTTTCCAACGAAAGTGCAAGGGAACAGTAGAACAACCATAGATAACATTTTTGTTCATTCCTCATTACTGGAAGGGCATTCTGTTTAAGCAAAAAGGTGAATGGCCTTTCAGATCATGATGCTCAAATTTTAACTCTAAAAGATTTTTGTGCTGCAACACATGTTAAATATAGTTATCAACTGTTTAGGAAAGCTGATCCAGTTGCTGTAGAGACCTTTGTAAACCTTATCAAGGAACAAGAGTGGCAAGATGTTTATAGTGCTGATACAGTAGACGATAAATATAATGCTTTCCTCAAGACTTTTCTTGTGCTCTTTGAAAGTTGCTTTCCGTTAGAACGTTCAAAACAGGGTACTAGCACAAACAGGCAGCCTGGGTGGCTGACTAGAGGGATAAGAATATCTTGTAGAACAAAGTGGCAATTATATCAAAACGTTAGAAACAGTCAGAATCTAAATGCAGCAGCCCATTACAAACAGTATTGTAAGGTGCTTAAAAAAGTTATTAGGAAGGCAAAAAGTATGTGGTATGCAGATAGAATAGCTAAGTCTCAGGATAAAATTAAAACCATATGGTCAGTCGAAAAGGAAGTGGCTGGTCTGCAGAGACAGGTGGAGGATATAGAATCAGTGCATAGTGGGAATGTCCGTGTTACTGATAAGTCGCATATATGTACAGTATTTAATAATTCATATTCTGGAGGGCAAAAAATCTTGTTTCACAAAGCGCCTAGCACCCAGCGCACATTGGTCTATTGATTATTCATATGATTTTAAACGCATCCCTGTTGGTTTTTAAATATTTTTGAACACACACTAAATTGATTTCTGAATGATTCTAAGTTGATTTTTGAATGTGTGCATAGTTTACTTGATGTCTCTGCCACGGGAATCCTCGTCGCATCTAGAAATAAACTTTTCTGCCCACAAAGGGAGGTGGGGCTATATGAGCTGAGTGGAATAAAACCGAATGGATGAATACCAATCGCTGTATGTCTATGTGGTTGACTGAGTTTGTGAATGATCAGCATTGTTATAATTACTAGCAAAATCCATAGATTCAGACTACCAGAGTGGAAATAAACGACTAACAGGAATAACAGGTAAGAAAGATTTCGTACTACCTTCTTGTTGTATCCAAGTCAATGAAATGTTGACAGAAAATTTTTGGCCAGGTCGCTGCACTAGTAAGGGCCAGTTGTACTGTCCCCGGCTAGCAGCCGCTTAAGTTCTATTCTAGCAGTAGTGTGGAAAATGCATTGTACGAACACTTAATAAACGCCTAACCAGAGAATAATCGCGGGATAACTAAACCGGTGATTCTGGCAGGGTTTGTGAAGTCGACCAGAGAATAAGTTTTGACAATGGCAAGAAGTTACAGAATTAGTTATGACAAGATTGATTGTTCGAACGAGGAAGGAGAATAAACGGGGACATCACACAAATTATGGAAGAATATGACGAATCCAAATTTATACAAAAATTTCGATCTACCACTTTTGGATCTCGTGCTTGAGAAATTGGAGTGTGTGTATGAAATGTGGAACTATTTCCTAACATAAAGCTTTATGCTTGTAGTAAGCCAAATACGCATTTCATATTGGTACTTCGTGAATTATATTCTGGCGTGTTCGTGAATATAATCTGGTGTGTTATAAAAATGACCATGACAGTCTTGCTTATTTAGTACGTGTTACAGTTGCTGCAATATTAGAAAGGCCTATTTTGTTTCATCTAGCAGACAAGTGGCAAAACAGACGTAATCAGATTGAGAAACCGCACCAGTCTAGGGTACTATTGTACTATTTGTATTAACAGCTTTTTAAGTATTAGCACAGTTAGACAACGACATTTCGATTTTTCATATAGCTAAACGTGTTGACGAACTTTGTTGAGGTTATGATTCTTTCGCGGAAAGGCAAGCTCTCCATGTAAAGTTGTAGCAAGATATAGAGAGAGAAAAAACACCAGGACCTAAAAATTGAAGAAATGTGTACTGTCTTGCGTCTCGCTCATCTTTACTGGTTTTATGTATTCTATATTTAATTTTGTTACACAAATCAGCCAGGTATTAGCTAATAGGCAATAAAGAGTGCAAGTTTTCTGAAGAGTTCTTGTTCTCCCAGTTACAAATAATCCCACCCAGTCAGTATTAATTGAGAGTCTTTTTTCGAGAGGGGCAGGATGTCAAACAGGCGGACTAGGAGCAGGAGAGGCATCACAGGACATTTTAATTTCCACTGTCAATGCTTTTCTCACACTTAAAGCCAAATAACATGTTGTACATTTCCTCGAAAATGTATGCTTTATGTATCAGACTCTTCAGAAAGATGTACGCTACATAATGAACATATATTTGGAAAGTCGAATTTTGTAAATTTTTAACGTCCTACCTCAAACGCTCGAGGGTAGGAGGGGGCCGCCACTATCTAGTATTGCCCCAGTTTGGAAATATCATAGATCTGGGACTGATGTGCAGAGCAGTCTGAGTTATAATGGGGATGTGGTACTGTCCACGTGATCCGTGTTTACAATTATTGATTTTGCTGTTTTCTCTTCATTTATTGCTCTTATGTCAAATAAAAACAAAACGGATTTCTGTGGCCGGGAGCCGTCAAGTGAATTAAAATACTTTAACGTAATTACGTAAGGCTAATATACGTTATTAGTTTCAGATTTTATTTCATTTCCACCTTTCTGATAGTCAAGCATTAAAAATGTAATGTCGTGTGACTAGGGCCTCCCGTCAGGTAGACCGTTCACCGGGTGCAAGTCTTTCAATTTGACAGCACTTCGGTGACTTGTGCGACGATGGGGATGAAATGATGATGATTAGGACAATCACAACACCCAGTCCCTGAGTGGAGAGAATCTCCGACCCAGCTGTGAATCGAACCCGGGCCCTTAGGATTGACATTCTGTCGTGCTGACTACTTAGCTACCTGGGACGGACAGTCAAGCATTAATCGCCTTGTAGAACACTGAAGCTATTTTTGTCGGTTTGCTAAAGAAATTTGACTTTTATTAATCTTTTCCACTGCGGCAGTCAATTTATTTGAAACGAAGTGTTTAATTCCACACTATTGGCTAGTTTCAACTGTTCGCTGCATTTCAAGTGCACTTTTTCATCTTCTAGTATGTATGGCATTATGCCACAATAAAGAACCAAACATGAGATAATACAGTAGTGGCACTCCAAGAGAATTTACATGCAAAAAACCACACTGAAAAACTTAATATCAGTTCGAGGCCTATTTCATTGGGAATCTGGACATACAAGAATGCATTTTAGAATGGTTCACAAAATTCCGATGCCCTTGGAGTATCCTCTGATGTCTTGTTTCTTTTATGACATAATGTAAGATCTTTTAATGTTTTAGACATATGAACAAATGGGTTCCCTACATCATCATAGCTGCGCAAGCGTGGTGACACCTGTTATCTGGTGCGCTCTGGCAAATGCTGAAACGAACCTATTGCTAACAGGTCACTGGAAAATATTTGGAATGGCGGTTTTGAAAGTGTTACTAACGAAGTATACTTCCTTTTAAGCAAAATGAACTATGTGCGAGAATGTACGACGAATTTCTTAATCTCAGAGCGTTTGATTCTCATTTAAAAAATAACTCTTTGATGATGAGCCATTTAGAAGAATTTTGAGCCCAGAAGTCCAGACATTTATGTCGTTATTAAAAATTTTACTGGCACACTTGTGTGATATATGTTAAAGTGTAACACACGCAAAAGAGATCAACATTATATGTGAAAGCTTTGCTTTGCAGTGTATTAATCTTAGAGATCAATATTATATGTGAAAACTGTGCTTTTCTTGTAGCAGCACTATGTATATTAATTTAAACCATTAACTTTTGCTGTTTGTCTGTTCGCACTACTTAAAAGATGTTGCTATTGGCTGACTACATCATGTGGCCTATGCTCTGAATATCTGCTGTCATCAGCTGGCGAGATCACGTGACATGAGCTATGACTGGTTTACAAAAGCGCATCGCAATCTTGATTTCAATGCTTTGGAAAGTAACATGCGGTGTTTGGTGGAATTGCAATTTATAACTTTCATAGTATGAAAGTACGCAGCGTACATGTTGCTGCACATCAAAGATCTTTCCAAAATGTGTTTTTTTCCCATGAGCTTCAGTTTCTAAAGTGCCGGGAAGTTCTACACCGGTGTATAAAACCTAAACCATTCAAAGGGATGATACGTTCTACAGTTCCGAGGGAAAGTACAATGTCACTTAAATCACCCGGAATAAAGTGTATTTTTAACCGGGAAAAATCCAGGAATTCTTTTTTTTTTCTTTGTCCGTGTATACACCCTGTTAAACTAACCTTTTCTCAGCTGAGAATTAACTTATAACAGAAAGCTGGGATTAGTACTGAAGTTCTGTTTTGTGGTTGTCAGAATCTGCAACCACTGTTACTCTGTAGTGTGATACTAATTTTACAAAGAGTGTTATTGTAGAGTGGTTCTATGTGCTCTTCAATCTGCGACCAGCAGACAACGGCTGCTCGGCTAGGGGCGCTATATGTTCAACTTATTTAGCTTGTCAGGCAGGCAAGATGCTTGGCCCTAGCACACGCGAAAGGATTAATACTCAGATATTCGGAGAAATGCAACATTGTTTCTCCTACTACCGTAAATAATGCTTATGATTCTACTATTGCCCATCCAGTTGACAATGAGGTAATTAGAGCAGAAGCTTGGACCAGGGATAGGACTAGGTTGTGCTCTTTCAGAGGAACCATCATGGCATTTTACCTTCAAAGCTGGAGAGTGGGATAGGGGAATTTGAACTGCCTACCTCCTGAAGAAATTGCAAAAAGGTGGGAATTTAAGGAGATGGGACCTGGATAAACTGACTAAACCAGAGGTTGTACAGAGTTTTAGGGACAGCATAAGGGAACAATTGACAGGAATGGGGGAAAGAAATACAGTAGAAGACGAATGGGTAGCTCTGAGGGATGAAGTAGTGAAGGCAGCAGAGGATCAAGTAGGTAAAAAGACGAGGGCTAGTAGAAATCCTTGGGTAACAGAAGAAATATTGAATTTAATTGATGAAAGGAGAAAATATAAAAATGCCATAAATGAAGCATGCAAAAAGGAATACAAACGTCTCAAAAATGAGATCGACAGGAAGTGCAAAATGGCTAAGCAGGCATGGCTAGAGGACAAATGTAAGGATGTAGAGGCTTATCTCACTAGGGGTAAGATAGATACAGCCTACAGGAAAATTAAAGAGACCTTTGGAGAAAAGAGAGCCACTTGTATGAATATCAAGAGTTCAGATGGAAACCCAGTTCTAAGCAAAGAGAGAAAAGCAGAAAGGTGGAAGGAGTATATAGAGGGTTTATACAAGGGCGATATACTTGAGGACAATATTATGGAAATGGAAGAGGATGTAGATGAAGATGAAATGGGAGATACGATACTGCGTGAAGAGTTTGACAGAGCACTGAAAGACCTGAGTCGAAACAAGGCCCCGGGAGTAGACAACATTCCATTAGAACTACTGACGGCCTTGGGAGAGCCAGTCCTGACAAAACTCTACCATCTGCTGAGCAAGATGTACGAGACAGGCGAAATACCCTCAGACTTCAAGAAGAATATAATAATTCCAATCCCAAAGAAAGCAGTTGCTGACAGATGTGAAAATTACCAAACTATCAGTTTAATAAGTCACAGCTGCAAAATACTAACACGAATTATTTACAGACGAATGGAATACTGGTAGAAGCCGAACTCGGGGGAGATCAGTTTGGATTCCGTAGAAATGTTGGAACACGTGAAGCAATACTGACCTTACGACTTATCTTAGAAGAAAGATTAAGGAAAGACAAACCTACGTTTCTAGCATTTGTAGACTTAGAGAAAGCTTTTGACAATGTTGACTGGAATACTCTCTTTCAAATTCTGAAGGTGGCAGGGGTAAAATACAGGGAGCGAAATGCTATTTACAATTTGTACAGAAACTAGATGGCAGTTATAAGAGTCGAGGGACATGAAAGGGAAGCAGTGGTTGGGAAGGGAATGAGACAGGGTTGTAGCCTCTCCCCGATGTTATTCAATCTGTATATTGAGCAAGCAGTAAAGGAAACAAAAGAAAAATGTGGAGTAGATATTAAAATCCATGGAGAAGAAATAAAAACTTTGAGGTTCGCCGATGACATTGTAATTCTGTCAGAGGCAGCAAAGGACTTGGAAGAGCAGTTGAACGGAATGGACAGTGTCTTGAAAGGAGGATATAAGATGAACATCAACAAAAGCAAAACGAGGATAATGGAATGTAGTCGAATTAAGTCGGGTGATGCTGAGGGAATTAGATTACGAAATGAGACACTTAAAGTACAGGGCTATTACAAATGACTGAAGCGATTTTATAAATTCACTGTAGCTCCATTCATCGACATATGGTCACGACACACTACAGATGCGTAGAAAAACTCATAAAGTTTTGTTCGGCTGAAGCCACACTTCAGGTTTCTGCCGCCAGAGCGCTCGAGAGCGCAGTGAGACAAAATGGCGACAGGAGACGAGAAAGCGTATGTCGTGTTTGAAATGCACTCACATCAGTCAGTCATAACAGTGCAACGACACTTCAGGACGAAGTTTAACAAAGATCCACCAACTGATAACTCCATTCGGCAATGGTATGCGCAGTTTAAAGCTTCTGGATGCCTCTGTAAGGGGAAATCAACGGGTCGGCCTGCAGTGAGCGAAGAAACGGTTGAACGCGTGCGGGCAAGTTCCACGCGTAGCCCGCGGAAATCGATGAATAAAGCAAGGAGGGAGCTAAACGTATCACAGCCGACGGTTTGGAAAATCGTACGGAAAAGGCTAAAGCAGAAGCCTTACCGTTTACAATTGCTACAAGCCCTGACACCCGATAACAAAGTCAAACGCTTTGAATTTTCGGCGCAGTTGCAACAGCTCAAGGAAGAGGATGCGTTCAGTGCAAAACTTGTTTTCAGTGATGAAGTAACATTTTTTTCTTAATGGTGAAGTGAACAGACACAATGTGCGAATCTGGGCGGTAGAGAATCCTCACGCATTCGTGCAGCAAATTCGCAATTCACCAAAAGTTAACGTGTTTTGTGCAATCTCACGGTTTAAAGTTTACGGCCCCTTTTTCTTCTGCGAAAAAAACATTACAGGGCACGTGTATCTGGACATGCTGGAAAATTGGCTCATGCCACAACTGGAGACCGACAGCGCCGACTTCATCTTTCAACAGAATGGTGCTCCACCGCACTTCCATCATGATGTTCGGCATTTCTTAAACAGGAGATTGGAAAACTGATGGATCGGTCGTGGTGGAGATCATGATCAGCAATTCATGTCATGGCCTCCACGCTCTCCCGACTTTCTTTCTGTGGGGTTATGTGAAAGATTCAGTGTTTAAACCTCCTCTACCAAGAAACGTGCCAGAACTGCGAGCTCGCATCAACGATGCTTTCGAACTCATTGATGGGGACATGCCGCGCCGAGTGTGGGAGGAACTTGATTATCGGCTTGATGTCTGCCGAATCACTAAAGGGGCACATATCGAACATTTGTGAATGCCTAAAAAAACTTTTTGAGTTTTTGTATGTGTGTGCAAAGCATTGAGAAAATATCTCAAATAATAAAGTTATTGCAGAGCTGTGAAATTGCTTCAATCATTTGTAATAACCCTGTAGTAAATGAGTTTTGCTATTTGGGGAGCAAAATAACTGATGATGGTCGAAGTAGAGAGGATATAAAATGTAGACTGGCAATGGCAAGGAAAGCGTTTCTGAAGAAGAGAAATTTGTTAATATCAAGTATAGATTTAAATGTCAGGAAGTCGTTTCTGAAAGTATTTGTATGGAGTGTAGCCATGTATGGAAGTGAAACATGGACGATAACCAGTTTGGACAAGAAGAGAATAGAAGCTTTCGAAATGTGGTGCTACAGAAGAATGCTGAAGATAAGGTGGGTAGATCACGTAACTAATGAGGAGGTATTGAATAGGATTGGGGAGAAGAGAAGTTTGTGCCACAACTTGACTAGAAGAATGGATCGATTGGTAGGACGTGTTCTGAGGCATCAAGGGATCACAAATTTAGCATTGGAGGGCAGCGTGGAGGGTAAAAATCGTAGAGGGAGACCAAGAGATGTATACACTAAGCAGATTCAGAAGGATGTAGGTTGCATTAGGTACTGGGAGATGAAGGAGCTTACACAGGATAGATTAGCATGGAGAGCTGCATCAAACCAGTCGCAGGACTGAAGACCACAACAACAACAACAACATCCTGAGTAATTCATTGTTTTACTATTGCACCACCTCACTTGGTTTGGCTGTTGAATTAATTTAAATGAACGTAACCAGGACTAGTTTAATGTTCTTTTTGCATATAGCTTGTAAAAGTTTGTCTGCTATTTTTATTCTTTCCAGTTATTCTCACAATGATCAATACCTTTTTTTGTTAATTTCCAAGAATGATTCCTATCAAAGTCATGGGGTCCACAAGATACATATCGAACGTACGATCCTAAATCGATCATGCGACTGCGGTTGTGGGCGGCATTATGAGTATGTTTACGGTGGTCACTACAGCAACGACAAAAGAAGAGTATTACAAAAGTACTTGTAATTACAAAGGAGATGACTTACCTTACTAGTCGTCGGTGTTGTTGTCATGTGAAAGTCCATGTGATGTGTACGCTACAAGAACGATTCCCTTTTCGCTGTAACCTGGGTAAATTGTCAATATCATGCAAGAATATGGATAGAGTGTCAAATGCGTTAACTTTTCCCTGCAAATGCAGGCTGTGGAAGTAGAGGTACTGGAACAAGTAAGTTTGTCTCTTTGTCCTGGATGCCCTTCTCTTTTAATGTAAGACTTCACAGATTCACATAGCTGCTCGATGTTCTACATGTGGACACTGGGGTCATCCAAAGACACCAACTCTACAGAGTGGTTGACGAACTTGTGGTCGAATCCTTCTGCTTTGAGTGTCTTTTAGGACTGAAACCCGTCTGCAAGGACTTTACTACCAGGCAGTATGATGTGCTTTATCAGATGCACTAAAGTGACCTTGTCTCTGGACAACACTCTGACAACGAAACACTTCCGGGACTCTAATTCTATTTCACCGAATACCCAAATATGATCGATTTCACTCTTTGAAGGTCCTCCTCTCTGGTTCTTCCTTCTTGCTAAGTGAGATTCGTCCACTTCAACAACTTCACTTGATCCATCAATCGGTACACCGTTGTTTGACAGTACTACGTAATACACTTCTCTCTAAAACCCGAAATAGTCACACACTGTATTAGCAGATAAGTCAGATTCCGATGCTGTTGCTTGCAAGGTGTAGTCTCGAATCCAGCAAGATAGAAGAATTACGCTGGTCTGGATGGATAATTTGGAAGAGTCGAACCATGTATTCTTCCTGATAGTTACTCATTTTCCACAGTCCGCAATGAAATTGTAATGGTGTTTCAGCACCGAAACTCTTCTTACGAAGTTTTACACACTTCGCACCACCACAGCCTACACAGTCCTCCTTTCCTCGTCCGGTAGTACTCCATATTTGCGACAAAAAGTCAAACAATTTTCTACGCTGGATAAGCATGCAATTAGATTTTTCCATGTGAGAGAATCTGCCTAAGAAACGTCAGGAACACCAGACATCCCACTCACTACTGACATACTGTAAATCGTCTGGGTCTCCCTACCAACTCACAAATAATTCGCGGAAGTATGTAATTTAGAGCAACTAAGGGAACGACGGAAAACAGATAAAAACTACGATGACAAATAATTGATCATAACGCCCACCACCAGAGCCACATTATCGATTTAGGATCGCACGTTCGATATGTATCATTTGGACCCCGTGACCTCGATAAGCAATCATTCTTGGAAATTACCATTTTTTTCTTCACACCAATCCTCCAGGAAGATTTCATGTTGTAATCGCAAAACAATCGATTTTTATGCTACAATCTGCATAAATTAAATGTGAAAAGTGCAATCCCTTGAAGTGAGTATTCAGACTGTTTTCTTACTATATCACTGACTTGTGTAATGTGTTGTAATACTGTTGAAGAAGGAACTGTAGATGTTGGACCGTAAATTTCCAGTTAAATGTAAGAGTAAGGAGCTACTGGATTTAACCAATGGATTCATAATCACCAAAGTATTGGTAATAGAAACTCATTGAAATGACTGGTGAGAGCCAAGTATGTCAGGGAAAGACTTCGCATCACAGGTGATCAGAATCAAACTTGTTCTAAGAAACTGAATAGAAATGACCTGAACAGTGAAGCAAGAGTCACAGCTGTTAAGTTTGCTCAGCAATAGAATTTTAATGTTTTTACTGTGGTGCCATTCATTCTGAATGATAATTTAATAGTGGTGAAGACCTTATAAAGGACATTTGACAGCAATGAAGTGCTGTGCTCATTTGTCAAACTGTGAGACAGTTGCAGCAGCTCTGCATGAGTGATGACAGCAATAGCATTTTCAATGTTCTGCAGTAGCTCTTCCAGTGTGTGAAGATTATTTAAGTACACCTGACCCTTCAATTAGCCCCACAGGTAAAAATCACAGTGAGTGAGATCAAGGGTCACAGGTGCCTAGGACAATGCACTGCCTCTGCTGATTGTTGTCTCCTGACAGGTCACCTAATGTACTTGTGACAAGGTTGTGAAGGCAAGGTGGTGTGTGCTGTTTGTTGCTCTATCTTGCTGAAAATATCCGTATAGTTAGTAATTTTCTGCGATTACATCCACATGTGGATTTAACAGTTTCTGGATGTACCAGTTAGCATCGACAGTTCGGTAAAAGAATCATTTTACAATGTGCAAACAATTCTGCACATGTCACTCTCAATCATGTAAATGTAAAGACACAGTGAAGTACTTAGGACAGAGCATGTGGGAGATGCACATACACACACATGTGAAAGCATCCAGTTGATGCATAAATATCAGTTCCACGCCAGTCTTACAAATACACTGGTGACCAAAATTAAAGGAACAAACAGAAATTTTGCAAGTTTGCTTTTCTTTTGCCACAAAACAGTATAAACAGGTGATAGTAAAGCACAAACAATGTAAAGAATATAGAACATGAGCATCTGTAACATGCTAAACAAAAATTTCCTCATTTTTTCCAACTTCCCAGATTTCCCCACACATTCCAAAAATTGGCTAATGTGCTCAGGATGCAGTGTGACCACCTCTAGCATCAATACAGGCCTGAAACATTAGGGTATGCTGTGAATGAAGTCATGAACCTCATGTTGAGGCAATAATGTTCATTCTCCCTGCGTGGAAATTGATGTGATGCAGCCCATCTCCTTAGCGAATCCCAGACATGCTCTATGGGATTCAACTCGGAAGAGTGAGCAGGCCAAACCATGCATGCAGTATCTTCTGTTTGCAAGAAAACATTGACTGCCCCTGCTCTGTGAGGTCAATCATTATCATCCATCAGCACGAAGTCTGGGCCCATGGCACCTCGGAACAGCCGCACATGGGGTCTCAGTATCTTGTCATGATACCTGACGGCAGTTAAATCTTGCCAATTCATAAGTACAATTTCATGAAGAGTTGTTCGAGTGGTCAATATAATCCCCGCCCAAACCATTAGGGATCCTCTTTGATATTGGTCTCTTTCCATGAAGTTTGGGTCCCGAAATTGTGTTCCACATTCCTTCTGGATGCGAATCCATTGAGAATTGCTCTCTAGACCAAACTGGGACTCATCTGTGTATAAAAAACATTGGCTCAATGTGCAACCGTCCAGGTGGCATGTTGGAAACTCCACTCTAGACATTTCGTTTTGTGAAGACATGTCAGGGGTACAAATACAGCAGGTCTCTGATGATAAATGCACTCTGCCAAAGCCTTCTGTATACTGGTTGCCTCAATATAAGTGAATGCTTCAAAGGCAGATGCCAGTTTCTCTGCTGTACTAAGGTGGTACCATCATGTCCTTACAACCAAATAATGGTCCTCTCTTTCTGATGTCACACATGGTTGGTCCTGCCCTAGTCTTATGGTTTCCGTCTATAAATTGGCATCATACCGGGGAACAACAGAATGATTCACATTAAGCCATTGGGCCACATCAGTTTGCAACCATCCTGCTTCCATTCTTCCTATGGTTCTCCACTGCACAGTGTCTAATAGTCATCTTATCTGTGCCACACTGCACCATCTGTGATGTGATGACAGTGTTTTGTTTGCAAACTTCAGATGGAGGTCACAGTGAGATTTTAAATTTTCTGCAGTGATAAGGCTGGCAATAACATTTAATTAGCTCATAACTGGCTACTTTTACACCAGTCTGAACTGTGTATTTTGCATTCCAAAACAAAGCATTTCAGTAATTATTCCTGAAACAGAGAAATACTCTAGGCAAGTTCTTAGTCATTACTTGAAGATTAATTAACTTTCATTGCATCATTGTATTTTGTAAAAAAGTTGTGTAAACAACTTTAATCATGAAAGATTATCTGTAGATTAAATGTCCTCTGACTTGACAAATTTGGGAATTTTGTAGAAGCCAGAATACACTAGAATGGAAGTTGTTTTTTTCCAATTTTTTTCTTCATTATCAGTGTCCTTCATTTCAGCTGTAGCGGCAGATCGAAAACTAAGTACTAATTAATTGTTTGTGTATAGTGGTTTATTTAGGAACTTTAGTAGTCTTCAACCGATGTTTTTTGTGAAATAATTTCAGAAGAACCTTTTGGGAATTCTTTTCAGCTTCCTTACTGTGTAATTAGACGTTTGATTCTCTTTCTGTATTAGTCTTTTGTTATATTCACATTTGTTGTTTATTAATACTGTTAATAATAGTACTTACTTCCCTTGTAGAGTAAGTTTGTGATTATTGTAGTCAGTTTTTTAACATCTTCTTATTGTAGTAGAGGAACTTAGAAAAAGTAAAATTTTACTATGAGTGAGATGTGTGGGCTTTGCCGTAGGTTCGTGAGTAGTGGATTGCGGTGTGAGACTTGTTCGAAGTATTTTCACTGGGGGGGGAATGCAGTGGGGAAGCCAGTGGGCATTCTGGTGAGATCCTCTCCTGGAACTGCAGGTTATGCAGCAAGAGTAAGTTAATAGAGGAGCAGGAGCGTAAGATCTGTGCCCTTCAGGTGCAGTTGAAAAACACACAGGAGGAGCTAGATAGGATGAGGAGGGAGAAGGGGGTTGGGGAATGGGAGCTGGCTGTTGGCAAGAGATCTGCTAGGAGAAGAAGATTTTCAGATAGTTTTACTATTGGTGTTTACAATAGATATCACCAACTGTCAGAGTCTAGTGGAGAGGAATCTCTAGTAGCTGTAGATGTAGGAAGTATGCAGCAGACCTCAGTAGTTAAGGTGGCTGGAACAGTTGCAAAGTCGAAGAGGAAGAAGAAGGTTCTGCTGTTAGGTAGTTTTCATGGCAGAGGTGTAGGCCAGCAGTTGCAGGACGTGCTGGGGAGTGAGTACCAGGTCACCAGCATTGTGAAGCCTAATGCAGGGTTGGCTCAGGTGACTGTTCACATAGGGGGGTTATGTAGGGATTTTACTAAAGAGGATCAGGTAGTGATAGTGGGTGGGGCTGGTAATAGTATTGACAGGGATGGGGAGTATGACATAGATGGTGACCTGGAAAAGATAGCCACTCAGACTGGCAACACGAATGTGCATTTCGTGGAACTGTTTCAGCGTCACGATCGGCCTCATCTTAATACAGCCGTCAGGCGTAATAACATGAGACTTGGGGGTACGCTGATGACAGAAAGCATGGGTCACATTTCGGTGGTGTCGGTGGAGTCTATCAGCAGGACGGGTTTCACTAGACATGGCCTGCACCTCAACAGGTATGGGAAGGGGAGGCTAGCAAAGCTTATAGGTGACAGCATAGGTGGGGTTGGTGGGATCACTCATGGGAAAATTTCTGCAGTAGTGGGTGTTAGAGCTGCACCTTTTTTAGATTGAAGTCAGCTGATAGATATTCCTGCTTAAGGGAAGTCTCTCTAACAAAGGAACCACTTTTGACAAAGCTTAGGTATCTGAGTAATGACTGAATTAGTATATTTCATCAAAATATACAAGGTATTAGAGATGAAGTTAGTGAATTGCTTATAGATGTTGACTCTGAAATTATTGGTATATCTGAACACTTCTTAAATAAGGAGATAATTCAGAGGCTTCCTCTACCAGGATACAGGTTGGCTGGCAGCTTTTCGAGGAGCTCTTTGTGGTGTGGGGGAGTAGCCGTGTATGTGAAAAATGGCATCTCATTTGAGTCAATTAATGTTTCGAAGTACTGCACTGAAAAGGTGTTTGAATGTTGTGCAGGTGTGGTTAAATTTAATGGAGCTAAACTTCTAACTGTTGTTATTTATAGATCCCCAGACTCCGATTTCACAACATTTTTGCTAAAGCTAGAGGAGGTTCTTGGTTCACTTTATAGGAAATACAAAAAGTTAGTTATGTGTGGTGACTTCAATATTAATTGTATAAGTGATTGTGCAAGGAAGAGGATGCTGGTAGACCTCCTTAATTCATATAATCTTATGCAAACCATATTCTTTCCAACGAGAGTGCAAGGGAACAGCAGAACAACCATAGACAACATTTTTGTTCATTCCTCATTACTAGAAGGGCATTCTGTTAGCAAAAAGGTGAATGGCCTTTCAGATCATGATGCACAAATTTTAACTCTAAAAGATTTTTGTGCTGCAACACGTGTTAAATATAGTCATCAGCTGTTTAGGAGAGCTGAAAAAGTTGCTGTAGAGACCTTTGTAAACCTTATCAAGGAACAAGAGTGGCAAGATGTTTATAGCGCTGATACAGTAGACGATAAATATAATGCTTTTCTCAATACTTTTCTCGTGCTCTTTGAAAGTTGCTTTCTGTTAGAACGTTCAAAACAGGGTACTCGCACAAACAGGCAGCCTGGGTGGCTGACTAGAGAGATAAGAATATCTTGTAGAACAAAGTGGCAATTATATCAAAACGTTAGAAACAGTCAGAATCTAAATGCAGCAGCCCATTACAAACAGTATTGTAAGGTGCTTAAATAAGTTATTAGGAAGGCAAAAAGTATGTGGTATGCAGATAGAATAGCTAAATCTCAGGATAAAATTAAAACCATATGGTCAGTCGTAAAGGAAGTGGCTGGTCTGCAGAGGCAGGTCGAGGATATAGAATCAGTGCATAGTTGGAATGTCCGTGTTACTGATAAGTCGCATATATGTACAGTACTTAATAATCACTTTCTGAATATAGCAGGTGAACTAAATAGAAATCTAGTCCCAACAGGGAATCATACAGCGCTCTTAGAAAAAAGTGTTCCGAGACTGTTACCTGAAATGCTCCTCCATGATACTGACAAGAGGGAGATTGAGTTAATAATTAAATCACTAAAGACCAAGAACTCTCATGGATATGACAGGGTATCTAGGAGAATACTGAAGTATTGTTCTATGTATGTTAGCCCAGTACTTAGCCATATCTGTAACTTTTCCTTTAGGAGTGGTCGGTTACCTGACCGATTAAAGTACTCGGTAGTGAAGCCACTTTATAAAAAGGGAGACAGGGATAATATTGACAATTATAGACCTATTTCTATGCAATCGGTGTTTGCTAAAGTTATCGAGAAGGTTGTATATACAAGGTTACTGGAGCACTTAAATTCACATAATTTGCTGTCAAATGTTCAGTTTGGTTTTAGAAATGGTTTAACAACTGAAAATGCTATATTCTCTTTTCTCTGTGAGGTTTTGGATGGATTAAATAAAAGGTTGCGAACGCTAGGTGTTTTCTTTGATTTAACGAAGGCTTTTGACTGTGTTGACTACAAAATATTACTGCAGAAGTTGGACCATTATGGAGTAAGGGGAGTAGCTTACAATTGGTTCGCCTCTTACTTTAAGAACAGAAAGCAGAAGGTAATTCTCCGCAATATTGAGAGTGGTAGTGATGTTCAGTCCCAATGGGGCACTGTTAAGTGGGGTGTTCCCCAAGGGTCGGTGCTGGGGTCACTGCTGTTTCTTATTTATATAAATGATATGCCTTCTAGTATTACAGGTGATTCAAAAATATTTCTGTTTGCTGATGACACCAGCTTGGTAGTGAAGGATCTTGTGTGTAATATTGAAACAGTATCAAATAATGTAGTTCATGAAATAAGTTCATGGCTTGTGGAAAATAATTTGATGCTAAATCACAGTAAGACTCAGTTTTTACAGTTTCTAACTCACAATTCAACAAGAACCGATATTTTGATCAGACAGAATGGGCATATTATAAGCGAGACGGAACAGTTCAAGTTCCTAGGCGTTCGGATAGATAGTAAGCTGTTGTGGAAAGCCCATGTCCATGATCTTGTTCAGAAACTAAATGCTACTTTATTTACCATTAGAACAGTATCTGAAATAAGTGACACTTCAACACGAAAAGTAGTCTACTTCGCATATTTTCATACGCTTATGTCGTATGGTATTATTTTTTGGGGTAATTCTTCTGATTCAAAAAGGGTATTTTTGGCTCAAAAACGGGCTGTTCGAGCTATATGTGGTGTAAGTTCGAGAACCTCTTGTCGACCCCTATTCAATAGTCTGGGAATTCTGACATTGCCCTCACAGTATATATATTTTCTTTAATGTCGTTTGTTGTTAGCAATATTAGCCTATTTCCAAGAGTTAGCAGCTTTCACTCAGTTAATACTAGGCAGAAATCCAATCTGCATGTGGAATGCACTTCCTTGACTCTTGTGCAGAAAGGAGTGCAGTATTCTGCTGCATCCATTTTCAATAAGCTACCACAAGAGCTCAAAAATCTTAGCAGTAGCCCAAACTCTTTTAAGTCTAAACTGAAGAGTTTCCTCATGGCTCACTCCTTCTATTCTGTCGAGGAGCTCCTGGAAGAGCTAAAAAATTAAGCAAATTCCAGTGTTACATTGTTGATTTTCTTTATTTAAACTTACGACTTGTCACCTGAATATGTTTTTTTATATTTCATTTTATCTGTTTCTAATATCGTGTTATAATTTCATGTATTGACTCGTTCCATGACCATGGAGACTTCTCCTTAATTTGGTCCGACGGAACAATAAATAAATAAAATAAATAATTCTTGTAGTTTTTTGAGGAGCTACACATAGCCCACCATTTCTTTTGTTCAGGTGTCAGGCTTCTCAGGTATTGTACTGTTAAGTCACCATAGTGTAAATGTTCTTTCATAGTTTTCATTAATTATTGGCTTATTCTTCTGTTTTCCTGCTTCAAAACTTGTGGAATCTTACTGTTCACAGTAATATAATCAGAGAATTTTTATCTAATACTGTATGCTCAGGACATATCTCAAATTTTTATTCAAATAATCTTTAGAAGCAGCATCCCATATGACCTTTGGACTCTTGGATATCTATGCACATGCACAAGGCTGAACACAAAAAAAGACATTGTGTGGATACATCTTTATTACAGCATCACTTTCATGAGTTAGCTGTGGTGCAAAGAAAACAGGGTTAGGGGTTACAGTAGGGAGATTGGCAAGTTGCTACTAGTGTGTGGGAAGTATTTTTGGAAATCTGTATCTCGTATCATAACTTCCATCTGTGTACTTAGTGACACTTAAGTGTTAACAATCATGGCACTATGTTTAATGAGAAAAATGAATCAGATCAGATTGATATTTTGGAGGTTCTAAGTAAGAGAGTACATAAAGTATAAGGAATTTAGATATTCACAATAAATGCACTGTTGCTTCCATGTGGGTTAATTTGAACACAAATATGAACATGATTAACAAGTTGTGATAGCTTTATTAAGCAGTTTAATAAGAAATTAAAGTTATTAATGAATCAACCATTTCTGAGGGGAACATGCCTGGGACACAGTCTCATGATGATAACCTTGGAGTAGGTTTACAAAGGAGGTTTCTGATTTGCTGCTGTAATTTTATTTTGTAATTATTGTAAATTTGGCCTGTAGAGCAAACATGGGTGAAAACCAATGTTGAGTTTATCAGAGGGGCTACTAAGAAAAATGCTGAGCAAAGCAGGTGATGTACAAGGTGTATTCAAAAAGTAATGGAAAATTTTGTACTTTCACATGTTGTGTTAGATTCATGTGATATTTTTGTCATTGTGTTGGTGAATGTATCTGTAGTGTGTTTAGCTATATTGCTCATATGGTCTGTTATCAGCTGTCAATAAGATTACCTGTGATTTGATAGTAACGACGATTGTTTATTTTGTATAAAAATAGACTGAGAAATTGTTAGAAATTTTGATACAAGAAGCCACATTGTAGAAATGTTAAATATTGCGTTTGGTGAGCCTACTAGAAGTAAAACAGGCTTTGAGAGTGGTGTAAATGTTGTGAAAATGATGACACTGGACACCTCAGCACACAAACAAATGAAATCACAGGATACATGAAAGAAAGAAATTATGAACTATCTCTGAATCACAATCAGAGAAGTCACTGATGATATTGGCATATCAGTTGACTCATACTACGAAATTCTTTTAATTTTTTGGGTACCAAATATGGGACAATAGAATATGTACCAAAATAGTTCAGTTTTGAACAAAAACAGCAGTGTATTAAAGTGTCTCTGGAGTTACTAGGTGAAATAGACAATAAAGCAGAACAACTGAAACATATCAACAGGAGATGCAATATACAATTGCACGGATGATGTTGAAACTTTAGCCTCAGTTGTCCCAGTGGAAGCATTCTAGGTCACAAAGACCGAAAGTAACCTCTGGTATCCAACTCCTCAATAAGTTCATTCACTGTGGGAGGGGACAGAACCTCTCCTTGTTGACATCTTCTGGTGGTATTCATCACCATTTTCTCATACTGCATGGTGGCTTCCACCTTCAGTTTACTCAACATTGTCTTAATCCACATCATATATGGTGATCTTCATACCATGCCCTTTTACAGTTATCACCACGGATTTGAAGATTGTGTGGCGGCGTAACATTTCTGACTCTGTAAATGAGTATTGCTGCCCCGTGAGGCAGTGGGAGTTAGTATGCTCTGCATGCACATAATGCTTACATGTGTTATGTACCTGTGCAGTGTGGAAATCGTATCTCTGTGCTGTGTCACTATTCTGCTATCACATTGCTGATACCCCATTTCCCACAGTGGAGACACCAAATTTCTGTGTCGCACCAAGATTTCACTGTTAAGTCAAAAAGCTGCCACAACAGTTATGCCATGGAGAATGCTGCCTTCCAGTTCGAGTGATGTCACACCAACGTCAGCTGCGCAGTGAATGACTGCATGTCTGCATGAACTCCATGAGACACAGACTAAACCTCTGGATAATAAATGGAGTATGCATACCTTACTTACGGTGTCGAGACCTCATGCGCAATCTCACATGCATTTTCTGCCACCTCAGACATCTGAAATTGGGAAGTCATACCTACCGTGTTGGCCTCAAAACTTCACTCACACATGCAGCTGTCCTTTGAACTGCTACCCAAGTTCTAGACAAATCACTGCATGATTATGATGATGCCACCCGCACCATGACATAGCCCACCTTATCATGCACCACCCTCCATCGAGCCGCATTTCCTGCCAATCACACACTGAGGCTTCTGCGATGTGCCACTTCCACCTCGCAATGGTGCCTTACAAACAAACCACTGATGGCCATCAGACCATCTACCAACGTCCGAAACTACTGTCATTCCACATGGATTCTCCTGCAATGTTGTTTGCCCTCAGTGAGTGTTTGTTGACAGGCAGTGGCATCACCAGCTCGGAGACTTGCGGACCTTATTTTGGACTTGCATTTGGATGTTCCAGTCTCTCACAGATATAAAACTGCCAAGACACTACTGCTACGATGACTAACATGCATGACTAAGCAGCACCTACATCTTGCCATCAACGAGACTACTTTGGGCAACAACATGCCATCTTTGATCTGGTACTGCTTGTGAGTCCTAATTGACCCATCACTCCTGCCTGACAGCGTGCTATGGACATTTTCGTTTCTAAAACTGCCAGAGAATAGACAAACATCTATGCTAGCACATGAGGAGGCACCACTGGAGTTTAAACTGTAACTTGCTGACAAATTGCGGGCATTATCACAACACAGCATTCTAATTAACAACAAACAGCACTATGCTGCAGTTGATGCCCAGTACATCTGTACTGAAAGCATTTTTGCACAATCCTGGCTGAGCTGCGCCTATATTCTGCACAGCTGCAGACTGCTCAACAATGGACAAACCAGCCAGAACTGGGCCGTGCCCCCTGCCTCTACCATCCCGAGTGTCTTTCATAGTTCTGGCAGACAGCCCTGCACCTACCCAAACAAGTATGGCAACCTGACTTAGGTGCACCAGGCCATTTTTCATTAACAAGTTCCCTCTGCGCACCACAACAAAACAGCACCATTGCAGCATTTTCAACAAGCAGATGGTCTCTGACTATTCGTCCATGACAAAGCCTGCACTTGTATTTCCTTGTTGGTACTGGGCCCGATGAGAACAATCTAACACCTTCTCTTACACCTGCTACATTGTCGCCGCTGCAACTGCCCATGGCCAATAACACTGTAATCGCAGTTGCTGGAATGCACACGTCACACTCGACCTTGCACAGATACACAAATACCTTGGACATTCCTAGTGGTAGACAGTTGAACCAGTCTTGGGAGCTGACATCTTCCGGCACGACCAACTACCGCCAGATTTAAATTGTGTCCTATTACAATGGGATGGCCAGCATTCAGTTTGTGGTGTGGTCAGCAATACACTACCTGCCAGCACTCTAACACCCTTAGTCACGCTGCCACTGCTCGACGCACGACTCAACCTGAAGCTAAAAAGTGAAGCACTTTTCAATTAGCTGCATTTAAAGTTGGCTGAGTATTGAACATTATATCATGACGAAGAGGTCATGTCTCCCTGGTGAACAATTATGGAGATGATTTGTGCATGCCACCACATCACTAAGTGCACAACTCAATAGCATCTCTTTGACCTTTGTCATCTTGACACCAATCACTACTGTGGCGCCGCTACTACCAGCACTTCTCAGCTCACTGAAAGGTCAACCCCCACTTGAGTGCGCTCCTGGGACAATGCCATGTGACGTTAACAGTGGCGTTGAATCATGTTGCACCCCATTTCCTGGACTCATTCCATGCTCCTCCATTGGACCACAGACAATCTTCTTCTTCTTCCTTTTTATTATGGTTTTAGGGTGCAAAACTGCTACAGTCATAAGTGCCCATTCTGTGGCTTAGGGAAGGGTAAAAATCTGAATGTTAAATCAGCAGCAATGGGAGCGAAACTCAAGGAGGGAAACTAAAAATGGAAGGAAATCTTAGAAAACTATCATTGAAGGGGGGAGGGAGGTTGTATTCCCAAAAAAGAGCTTCAGATGACCGATGTCATCTCACTGACACTGATAAACTCAAGGATGTGATCGGCTGAGTGCGTGTCATCTGCTAAAAGAGAAGAGATATCATGCGACAACTGTAAATGAGCGTGTAGTGGATTAAAATATGGGCATTGAAGTAAAAGGTGTCTCACCGTCCACGGTTGAGAGCTGTGGGGACAAAGTGGGGAAGGATCACCACTTAAAAGATGTTGATGGCTAAAAAGATAGTGCCCTATCCGGAGTCTAGTTAAAATTACCTCCTCTTGATGACAAGGCCAGGAGGAAGTGGTCCAAGTACAGGGAAGAGATTTTACGTCCCGTAATCTATTATCAGGAAGTGTAGATCAAGGTGAACACCATCAAAGAGCAACACGACGACATAAAATGCGCTGTAGATCAGCAAAGGGAACTATGCTAACATACAATCTGTGCTGTGTGTGATGGTACAGTCCACCATATCACAACCACACCGGGTCGCCCTGTCTGTCACTGCTCCCCTCGTCTAGCTCCCTATAAACTTACAGTGGTTACAGTTGCTGTGGATGAACTTTTGTGGACTATCATAGTCAAGTCATCCCAGTCACAAAAACTGACAACAGCTGCCCCTCCGTAGTTGCATATGATGACGCCTAAGAGCTGAGGGTGATATGGTGGCCGGTTGGTACTGTTGGGTCTTCAAGGCCTGTTCGGATGGTGCTTGCTTATAGCCAGGCCATCAGACAGTGCTTGGGTGTTCCCAATTAAACTAGTTCCTAAAAAGTACAGTACTTAGCGCCTATGTGGCAACTACCACTACCTCAATGCCCCTACAATTATTGACAGCTATCCCTTCTGAACTTGCATGATTTTCACGGGATAAAAATTTGCCTGTCAGTGGATTCTGCACCCAGAAGATTCCGCCACCTTGATTTTATAGCACAGTTCACTAACAATGTGTGATACATCAAAGGTGCCGATAATATTGTGGCGTACATTTTTTACCGCATCACAGCTACCTCAGTCCACTTGGACTTTGATAGAATATCATATGCGCATGTGACAGGTGCCCATCTCCACAGCTTGTTTAGCAAACCAGACACCGGACTCAAATTGCAACACACGCTACCTGGTGTGATGTCCAACTAGTCTTTCTAAACCATATCAGAAGACAATTTTTGACCTTCTCCACAACCTTGCACATCTGGGTGTGCCCTACTGTACACCTCATCACAGAATGGTTTGTCTGGCCTAACATTGAAAACAATTGCGACACCGTGGACCTGGAATTGCATTTCACCCCAAAAGGCTCAAACTGGCTGCCACACAGAGAACCCCCCCCCCCCCCCCCCCCGCCCTCCCCCCCAGTAAATTCCCGATTCCAAAGGAGCGGTTTCAGCATGTCCTTTATGACATCGCAGGTCAGCTCCTCAAATCACGTGTTTACTGTACCATTCTGTCAATGGTAGTGTGACATGATGGGTGGATGCCACATCCATTTCTGATATCAGCAGAGACAGTAGCAAAAACTTTTGCCAACATTTTAATTGCCTGATTCGGCTGCCTCGCCTCCTCAATGTCGGACCACGTTCGGTAGTTTGAATCCCAACTATTCAATAATTTATGCCACCTATGCAGATGCCACCAGTTCCATACAATCACCTATCAATCTCTGTCCAAGACCTCGTAGAACGGTGGCATCAGACAATGAAAGCTGCTCTCAGAGGCCACTCAGAATCATGGGGGGGAGGCTCTTCTGTGGGTTCTCCTGGGCATTCGCATGGCACATAAACATGATCTTCGACGTGTCACTTGCCAAAACACTGTACAGTGAGCCCCTCACTTTACTACTGAATTCGTAGGGCGTGAAACGGTCCCAAAGACTTACCAGACTTAGTTGATACCAGACTTAGTAGATAGTGTCGGAAGTTCCATGCGGCTTTTCGCGGATGATGCTGTAGTATACAGAGAAGTTGCAGCATTAGAAAATTGTAGCGAAATGCAGGAAGATCTGCAGCAGATAGGCACTTGGTGCAGGGAGTGGCAACTGACCCTTAACATAGACAAATGTAATGTATTGCGAATACATAGAAAGAAGGATCCTTTATTGTATGATTATATGATAGCGGAACAAACACTGGTAGCAGTTACTTCTGTAAAATATCTGGGAGTATGCGTACGGAACGATTTGAAGTGGAATGATCATATAAAACTAATTGTTGGTAAGGCGGGTACCAGGTTGAGATTCATTGGGAGAGTGCTTAGAAAATGTAGTCCATCAACAAAGGAGGTGGCTTACAAAACACTCGTTCGACCTATACTTGAGTGTTGCTCATCAGTGTGGGATCCGTACCAGGTCGGGTTGACGGAGGAGATAGAGAAGATCCAAAGAAGAGCGGCGCGTTTCGTCACCGGGTTATTTGGTAACCGTGATAGCGTTACGGAGATGTTTAATAAACTCAAGTGGCAGACTCTGCAAGAGAGGCGCTCTGCATCGCGGTGTAGCTTGCTCGCCAGGTTTCGAGAGGGTGCGTTTCTGGATGAGGTATCGAATATATTGCTTCCCCCTACTTATACCTCCCGAGGAGATCACGAATGTAAAATTAGAGAGATTAGAGCGCGCACGGAAGCTTTCAGACAGTCATTCTTCCCGTGAACCATACGCGACTGGAACAGGAAAGGGAGGTAATGACAGTGGCACGTAAAGTGCCCTCCGCCACACACCGTTGGGTGGCTTGCGGAGTATAAATGTAGATGTAGATGTGCACATATGTACAAAAATCCATGTGCCACCCACTTGCATCACGTGACACAACGAATTTTTATTCATAAAGACCTGGCCACAGGTTCTTATGTGATGCTATGTACAGTCACAATGAAACCAGTCCTACAGCTACCATTTACAGGACCATACTCAGTGTTGAAACGCAATACAGACACTTTTGATATTGTAATTACTGGAAAACAAACAGTGTTGGTGAGCCAGATTAAAACGGCGTGGACTGTCACAACAGACACTGCGTTCCCTACTCCCTCTCATGCACCCGTTTGTCAATTTCCAAGTTTGTGTGAATCTTCACAGTTTTCTGCTTGGCGATATGTCCATCAATTACCTTGTGATTATTGCTACCTACATGGACAGGCGTCACACACAGTTTTGTGTACACCACTCCTGTTCCACCAGAAGTCAACATAGAAGGACTCCCCTCCCAGTTTTGAATAGACAGTACACTCACAATCACCACCCCAGTTTATACCATCTCCAGCCCTGCAAACACTGCACATGGAAGCAATAATCCAAGGCAACGCTGCCAACATGCCGCTATCTTCAAATGCTGCCACTGAGCAAGCAACAATTAAAGACACTGCCAAGACTACTTCCTTATCTGCAATACCACCGCTGGCATTCTGTTAGCTGATGTTGCACTCTGGGCATGCCCTATGCCCCCACTGACTGCAACGTGTCTTCCATCACACAGCCGCCTACTCCACTGCAGACAGACGATGCCTTGCTGCAGCCTCTCCTCACGTGCTCAGCACTATGGTGGTGGGGGTGTCCTTTGTGGCAATGTAACATCGCTGATCTTGTAAATGAGGATTGCTGCACCGTGAGAATACTCTGTGCGCTTATAATGCTTACATGTGTTACGTTTATGTGCTTACTAATAAATAGTGTGGAAATCTTATCTCTATGCTGTGTCACTATTCTATCATTCTGCTGGTCCCCATTTCCCACAATTTTATTGCCAAAAGCCTCTTCAGTGTCCAAGAAGATGCAGAGAATAATTTACTGAAAATGTGATGCTTTTTCCACTTTCTATACAAACTGGTGAAGTTTTACATGTAGAGCAACCTTCTTTAACATGCACATTAACCAGTTTTTCTAATGTCTTCAGGAGGGAGGAGCAGGACAGACTAACCAGTTTCATATCCTTACCATTGGTATGATCAATTCTCTGTGGCTTCCTAATGAAAATATCTGTTCCTGTACTCCAAGCATTAGGAATGACTTCTGCAGCTAGGCTGACTCTAGTCTGCATAGGAATCTAATTTGTCCCTCCCCTGCTTGTTGCAGTAGAGTTGGAAAGTTTGTCAGGGCCTAGTGACTTGAACGGTTGAAACATTCCTACTTACTACTGGATTTTATTTATTTATTTCTTTGAGTCAGTGCATTTTCTGGCACATTCCCAGTTCTCCCTTTTGCTTCCTGTAAACCATAACTATCACGAACCGAATCTCGGTCTTCGCTATCTGCCAAAGTGCACTGAGGGAAGCGAGTATCGAGTACATCAAGCATCTTGAGCACTGTCCTTGTATACCCACCATACCTCTTCCTTAAAGTGCCCCCTGGATTGGTTGATAAACTAGTGAGGATTTTATGAACTCTGGGACACACACCTGTACCTTCCACCTCCACGCAGAATAGCTTTCAGTATGATTCTTTCATTTGCTGAACAGCAAAGATTGCTTGATATTCTGCCTATTTTGCTTCCCTTCTTGTAGGGTTAACTTCCAGATTATTGTTCACCAATGTACAGTCCTGTTTGTGCAGTCTCAGTGACAGGAATGTTGTCTAAGTACGAGGTCAGAATGGTAGACTTCACTTCGTCTGTCATTTCCACAGGATTCACTGGATTCCTTGTTGAAGTTCGCACTTCAGATAAGCGTGAGTTCGGGTCTTTCCTGTATGAGTTTCAGTCTTTGCAGAGGATTCCTAGAGGCAGTGCTCTGTTTAGCACCCACTCCGTCAGACTTGGTATACATCTTGCCAATTAAGGATGGCTTCAATGTTGTTGAGGCAATGTGTCACTTGTTATGTGTTAAAAATGTCTTCCACTATCTTCCAGCATTTTCCATCTTTATCATAGCCTAACATGTTCTCCCACAATTTGACATCATTAAGAGTCACTAACATATTACCACCCGCTTAAACACACAATCTACAAAAAAAACGTTTATACAATTTATCGGATACCACAGACAGACCTGTGTTCAGTGTCCAAAGGTCTACAGAATAAATATTGAATGTGATTAACTACTATGTAAGTTTGAAAGGATGGGTTCCTTTTGTAGAAATATTTTGAAATTGTCCTGCTTTCCTAACCAAGTGGATCAGATAACGATAAAATCTTTTCAAATGCCTTGATGGAGCTGACAGTTTGCAGCACCTGAAACTGAACAGACAGCTCAGAATATTTGGTGAAGTGTGGCAACATTTTTATAAGTACATCCTTGTGATCAGAGGTCTGGGGGACTTTGGCTGTTCACTTATATAATAAAATGAAACACTACTGCTGTCCTTATGGTGTCATTTATTGTATGGCTACCAGTTTTGGTAGTTCAGTGTACGATCTTCAGCGCTTAGCAAATGCTGAGGGGGTTAACACCATCAGTGTACACAATGCATCAGTGGCCAAAAGCTATAACTGGTTTTCGCAGACTACCTGTAACCGATGTTCTCTCTCCAACCATCACCTTAGTCAGTTAATAGTTGAGTTAGTTGCCCGTCTGTTGGTTTTTTGCAGTGAGATCTTAACGCCACCTTGGGGGTGCTGTAGGCTTGCTGTGGAGGGGAGTTGTGAATTAATGTCCAACACCACCGAAGAAGCACGTTGGTCAAGACTGCAGATCACAAATGTAAATTGTTCAAATTCTTCATATATTTGCTACTGCACAAAAATGTTCTCCATAATAGTAAATCAAAACCTACCTGTTTGGGTACAAATGGTGATGTCCAAATTTGTAATTGTGACGTGGGTGGGCTGCCTGGAAAGTTTGTAGCTTGTGTGAGCTGAATCAACACAACTTACTGAATTGGGAGTATACTCACACTTGGTTTGATGTGACATCAGACACAATGAACCTCATAAACCAGTCGTAAAACTAGTGAAGGCCTAGGGCTTAATTTTTAAAATTTTATTTATTTTTCTTACTTACCTGAGGCTCTATAACCTTATTACCTATTTGTTTAATGGTTGGTTAAAGCTACAGCAGAGACTTTTTGAACAATGTGAAGAACAAAACATGCAGTGCCTTCAGCTGTTAGATTAAGCAATTTGGAGACAATCACTGGTGGAGGAATGCTGATTTATTGCTGGATGCTAATGAAACACTATGAATGTATAATTATTATGAGTAGTTAAATTATATGATCCTGATGCTGTAAATTATTATCAAAAGTACGCATATGGCAAGAAAAAGGTTCAATACAATATCTATATGGTAAAGAAAATGGGGTTCCCAGGGGAACCTGCACTCTACGCAGGTTTAGTTGTTTGAAGTACACCGGGTTTACCAAGCTTTCCTTGAAGCAGTTTCTTGCCCTTTGCTATTGTCTTTCAACTGACTTTATTTTTTACTGCAATATTTTAGATTAATTAAAATGGAAAAATGATATGATTGTTCAAAAACATATTGGAAGATAATGAACACTTGTTCTTTTATATAGATTTAATAGCAGTGCTTAGGCACACACAAAAGCTATAGAACATAGAAATTTATTTGTAACACTTTCTTAATATATCGAAAAGAGGCTTTCACTTTTTTTTTATGTGGCATTTTCTACCGTTTCTTTCCCCTTATAATTAGTGGCTGGGTTTCTTATCTCTTTTTAGCGGAGATTAGCTACTACCAGTTAAGTACAGTAGTCTTTATGACAAATATGAAATATTTCAAAAGCAGTATAATATGTATTAGATACAGATAGCATTTTTTACGTACTATGAATTACACTACTGTTTTAAAAAGATGTTAGCGTTATCAAATAAACGAGGGGTAGAGGAAGCGAAACTATGCCCTAAAGAAGGTTGTAATGCGCTAACATGTAAGCGAGGAGCCGTAACTTTGTAATTGTGTACTCCCTTAAGTTTTAAAAAGAAAATGTTTATGCTGAGAGAATTTAAAATAAGGGCTATAATATTTTAAGGTAGCATGTAGTAATGAAGATTTTTTACTTATTTATCTAAAAACAAAGATGTAGTGACTTACCAAATGAAAGTGCTGGCAGGTCGACAGGCACACAAACAAACACAAACATACACACAAAATTCAAGCTTTCGCAACAAACTGTTGCCTCATCAGGAAAGAGGGAAGGAGAGGGAAAGACGAAAGGATGTGGGATTTAAGGGAGAGGGTAAGGAGTCATTCCAATCCCGGGAGCGGAAAGACTTACCTTAGGGGGAAAAAAGGACGGGTATACACTCGCGCACACACACACACACACACACACACACACACACACACACATATCCATCCACACATATACAGACACAAGCAGACATATTTAAAGACAAAGAGTTTGGGCAGAGATGTCAGTCGAGTTTATTTATACATCAAGTTCTGTAGGATCAAATTGAGGAGCAAATCAACAATACAACAACAATTAGCTTAATTTTTCACAGAACTCCTCAACAGAATAGAAAGAGTGACCCATGTGGAAACTCTCCAGTTTCGATTTGAAAGCACATGGATTACTGCTAAGATTTTTTAAGTCAAGCGGTAGCTTAATGAAAATGGATGCAGCAGTATACTGCACACCTTTCTGCACAAGAGTTAAGGAAGTCCTATCCAAATATAGGTTTTATTTATTGGGAATAAGGTAATAGTGTTAACAAGAAATGACCAGAAGGAATATATATATACTGAGAGGCCAATGTCAAAATACCGGATTCGTGAACAGGGGCCCACAAGAGGTTCATGAATTTACACAAATTATTGCCCAAACAGCCCGTTTCTGAGCCAAAAATATCCTTTTAGAATGGGAAGAGTTACCCCAAAATATAATACCATGACATAAGCAAATGAAAGTAAGCAAAGTAGACTAATTTTTGTGTCGAACAATCACTCACATCAGATACCATTCGAACAGTAAAAGTGGCAGCATTAAGTCTTTGGACAAGATCCTGAAGGTGGGCTTTCCATGACAGTTTACTATCTATCTGAACACCTAGAAATTTGAACAGTTCAGTTTCAGTAATCATATGCCCATTCTGTGAAATTAAAACATCAGGTTTTGTTGAATTGTGTGTTAGAAACTGTAAATACTGAGTTTTATTGTGATTTAGCATTAGTTTATTTTCTACAAGCCATGAACTTAGGTCATGAACTCCACTATTTGAGTTGGGATTGGGTTGTTTGGGGGAGGAGACCAGACAGCGAGGTCATCGGATTAGGGAAGGACAGGGAAGGAAGTCGGCCGTGCCCTTTCAAAATGTAAATCAGGATGGCCGGACGCGGGATTGAGCCATTGTCCTCCCGAATGCAAGTCCAGTGTGCTAGCCACTGCGCCACCTTGCTCGGTCCACTATTTGCATGCAACATCCTTTACTACCAAGCTAGTGTCATCAGCAAACAGAAATATTTTAGAGTTACCCGTAATACTAGAGGGCATATCATTTATATAAATAAGGAACAGGAGTGGCCCCAACACTGATCCCTGGGGCACCCCCCCCTCCCCCACTCAGACCCCACATCACAGCCATTCTCAACATTGTGAATAATAACCTTTTGCTGTCTGTTGCTAAAGTGAGAGGTGAACCAATTGTGAGCTACTACCTGTATTCCATAACAGTCCAACTTCTGGAGCCATATTTTGTGATCAACACAATCAAGCGCCTTAGTTAAAAAAAAAAAAAAAAAAAAAAAAAAAAAAAAAAAAAAAAAAAAAAAAAAAAATATGCCTAGCATTCGAAACCTGTTGTTAACTCATCCAGTACCTAACAGAGAAAAGAGAATATAGCATTTTCAGTTATTAAACGACTTCTAAAGCTGAACTATACATTTGATAACAAATCGTGAGATATAAAGTGATCAATTATCCTTACATACACAGCCTTTTCAATAACTTTGGCAAACACTGATGACATAGAAATAGGTCTAAAATTGTCTAAATTATCCTTTCCTCCCTCTTTATAAAGCGGCTTTTCTACTGAGTACTTCAATCATTCAGGAAACTGACTATTCCTAAAGGAAAAATTACAAATATGGATAAATACAGGGCTAACATGCGCAGCACAGTACTTTAATATTCTGCTAGGCACCCCATCATATCCATGAGAGTCCTTAGTCTTCAGTGATTTAATTATTGACTCAATCTCCCCCTTGTCTGTATCACAGAGGATTATTTCCGACATCAATCGTGGAAAGGCATTTGCCAAGAAAGTTATATGATTCCCTGTAGATGTTACAGACTTTACCACACACTACTAAAATGATCAGTGGTCTGAAATATGCTAATACAAAAATAAACTATATGCAATATCAGCACTGAGATACCAAACAAAAAGAATTGTGAATGCAAAATTAGAGTAGTGTTAGAACCTAAGTGTGTAGTGACCAGGAATGTTGGAAAGATTAAGAAACAGTGTCTTCATTTAAACAAATAAGGGAGAAGGGTAGGCTGCTTCGCACATTAGTGTGTTTGTGATGCAGTGGACCAGATGTAATAAACATGTTGTAGATTGAGGAGTACATCGACCCATGGAGGGGATGGCTTATGCCTAGGTCACGTGAATACACAGAAGGAATTACCTGAACTGAATTGGGAGAAATAGATTTGTTAAGGGACACTGGCAACTTAAATGGAAAAGTAATTAAGAAGTTTCTGCTCACAGAAGGTTATGTAGAAGCAAATAATTGACGTTTCCATTCATACAAGGTTCTCCAAAGTATTACAATGTAAAGAGAATTACCTGGTTAAATGTAAAGAGACTTACCTGGTTAGTGTCAAATAAAGACAGCACCATCTGTGCTTGTTTGATTACATAAATTTCCGAGATTTGCAATAAAAGCGGGCTGAATTTACAGATCTGCATGTAGCTCCTTGGGTGCACAAAGAAGGAATGTAACTAGCATATTCTTAAGCATTCAGTGAGTTATAGTGAAGTAGCAGTGACTACCTCTGCAGCATAAAAAAAATATTGAGCCACTGCCTCTACAGCCATCCGTAATTGCAAAAGTGTTGCCGATTGAGGATTTTATACGTGAAATGATCTCTTGTTTATGTCCCATAAATGTTAGAAGGGATTCATGTCAGGCGATCTGGGTGGCCAAATCATTTGCTTGAATTGTCCAGAATGTTCTTCAAACAATTGCGAACAATTGTGGCCAGTCTCGGCCTTTTGTCTAAGATAAAAGTGTAATGACATGGTGCATTGTCATACATAAAAACTCCATCGTTGCTTGGGAACAAGAAATTCATGAATGGCTGCATATGGTCGCCAAGTAGAATGAAATTTTCACTCTGCAGGGGAGTGTGCATGGATATGAAACTTCATGGCAGATTAAAACTATGTACCGGACCGAGAGCACTTGCCCGCAAAAGGCTAAGGTCCAGAACTCGCATCTCGGTCCGGCTCACAGTTTTAATCTGTCAGGAAGTTTCATATCTGTGCACACTCTGCTACAGAGTGAAAATTTCACTCTGGAAACATCCCCCATGCTATGACTATGCCATGTCTCCACAATATCCTTTCTTTCAGGAGTGCTAGTACTGCAACGTTCGCAGGAGAGTTTCTGAGAAGTTAGGAAGGTAGGAGATGAGGTACTGGTGGAAGTAAAGCTGTGAGGACAGGTTGTGAATCGTGCTTGGATAGCTCAGTCAGTAGAGCATTTGCCCGCGAAAGGCATTGGTCACTAAGTAGCTGAAGTCCGCAGCTCATGGTCTCGCGGTTGCATTCATGCTTCCCGAGCACGGGGTCCCGGGTTCAATTCCTGGAGGGATCAGGAATTTTCATCTGCCTCAAGATGACTGGGTGTTTTGTGTTGTCCTTGTCATTTCATCATCATTCATGCACGTGGCGAGATTGGACTGAGGAAAGTTTGGGAATTTGTACGGGCGCTGATAACTGCGTAGTTGAGAGCCCAAAAACCAAACATCATCATCATCATCATCATAAGTAGCTGAACACAACATTTTCCAGTCAGTGATTGGTTCAGCTGGACCCACACCATTATGGAGCCATCATCAGCTTGACAGTGCCTTGTTGACAACTTGGGACCATGGCTTTGTGGCGTCTGTGTCACACTGTAACTTTACCAACAGATCTAACCAATTGAAATTGGGAACTCATCTGACCGTACCACAATTTTCCAGTCATCTAGGGTCCAACTGACATGGTCATGAGGCTAGGAGAGGTGCTGCGAGCATTGTTGTGCTGTTAGTACAGGCACTCACACTGGTCGTCTGCTACTATAGCCCATTAATGCCAGATTTCACTGCATTGTCATAACGGATATGTTCATCATACATCCCACATTTATTTCTGTGGTTATTTCATGCAGTTTTGCTTGTCTCTTCCCACTGACTACTCTGCGCAAAGACGATTACTCTCAGTTGTTAATTGAATGCTGTTGACAACTGTGTTGTCCATGGTGAGAGGTAAAGCCTGAAATTTGGTATTCTCGGCACACTCTTCACATTGTGGATCTCAAAATATTGAACTCCCTAACTATTTCCAAAACTGGATGTCCCTTACATCTAACTCCAACTACCATTCCACATTCAAAGTCTGTTAAGTCCCACTGTGCAGCCATAATCACATCAAAAACCTTTTTACATGAATCACCTGAGTAAATATGAAAGCTCTGCCAATGCACGCCCTTTTATGTCTAGTGTATGCAATATTACTGCCACCTGTGTATGTGCATATTGCTATCCCAGGACTTTTGTCACCTCGTTACAAAATTGCAGACATGTTAAGGGTTTGATGATTTGATAAGAAAAATAGTCAGTTAGCACAGTGATGTATCATGCATATAAAAAGACAAGGTAAAGTGGAAGGTACCTTTAAGATAAAGCAGTTGATGTGGAGTACAAAGCTTTGACTGATTCTGGAAAAGAAAGTTTTAGTGGGGGGATATGAATTGTGACATGACGTTTTTATGACAGCACGTCCCACTTTCAAACTTTCATGATGACGAAAGATTTTTCATGATGTTTAGTAGTAAATAAGTGACAGGCTGTCCCACTGTGGGAGATATTACAATATGTGCTGATGGGAGAATGCCTTTAAACCGTCACTTCTACAACGCGAGATGGCAAATGTGTACCTTCAGCTGCTGGTGGGGCTCCTCATTCGTTGGCGGCAGCTTTTGATGGTGGTTAGAAGACAAGGAGAAAAAGAGAAAAGGTCATGGCCTCAATGGACACTGTGACAAATAACTGTTCCATTGAATTATGTAGAGAGATAGATACATCTTGTCTTCCTTTTGTACAAGCTGTAGTTGATTCTTGGGGGATGATGGGAGGCATGGGGATGTCTGAGGATGTGACGTGAAATGAGGGACAGCTTCAGGCAAAATGAACAGAACCCAAGAGCTGCACTCTGTAGAAGCCATGTCCCCAAACTGCTTCCACTACAAGGAACTAAGTGGCATTTCAAAGTGCAGTCTTATGACCGATTTCTACCTCTTCGAAAAACATCAGTTGATACCAACAGTTCCAAAACCATTGAATGTCATCATTTTTCTCTGTGTGGGAAATATTGAAAATGTGACTTGATTATTCCATATTTTTTTGAATATTCTCTTGCAGAAAAAAATTCACACCCTGACTTTTCACACACTATTTCTGAACTAAATATAAAAGAGACTGTCCCACAAAAACACGGGAGAACTGCTGGATATCAGTAACGTCCTGCCACGATATTTCGGCGCAGAGTCTTCTGGCCATCTTCAGGTGAGTGCCACTGTAGTAGCACTGGCGAGTACGCGCTGAGCTCCGCTATTTAAAGCCGTACTGAGGTGACATTGCGCACGCACTGCTCAGCGTGCGCGTTCATAATGTCTCCGCCTGCTGCGCCTCGCGCCCTCCACGGTGGAAGCCTGGCGTATCGATATCAGGTTGATTTCCATCTTTATGCAGATAACTACGTTGACTACGAAGTTTCTCTACAACAGGATTCCAAGCAGAGTTTAGCTGATAACCGTTATATCAACTGATGAGAGTCTCATTGTCAGACAATCTTATTTCCACAGATTCATTGATAATCGAGCTCCAAAAGTTTGATGTATGGGCCAAAATTTTTGTGTCGTCGTAATTCATGGAATGGTCTGAAATATCGTGGCAGGACGTTACTGATATCCGGCAGTTCTCCCGTGTTTTTATGGAACAATCAGTACGCCGGGAAAGCTTTAAACATCACATAAAAGAGACTGTTGTAATGGCACTATTGTTAACATGCCTCTACTCCTGACCCAGTGTATCTCCCCTGACTTTTGAGTTTCTGACTAATTGTTTCCTCAGCTTTAAACTCTTCTGCGGAACACTTCTGAAAGACAGCATTTTTGCTGTCTTTGATTTGTGTCTGGCAAGCGTGTACCTTTCTGTATTACCTTTATCATTCTTTAACTATGTACTTTTGCTTCTGCAGTAACCAATACACCTGAAACTGGGTGGGAGCCTGAAAGTGTTATCAGCCATGAACTTAAGTAAATTAAAAATCAGTTTGACCATTCAGCCACTACCTCCATCTGCCGAAATCTTTTAGAATAATATAAGGTATATTTATTAACATTGTCAGATTACACATGCAAAACAGTATGTCGTTCTTCATCTAACCCATGTGAACAGATTTAGGTTAAGATTCACACAGATACGTAAAACTCAAAAGAAACTTTATGAGTCAGCTTAGAAATATCCATACCAAGATATTCTTACGAGTGTAAATGCTGCATAACTCATTACACTGCTTGACAAACTACACCTGTTTAATGTCAACACTTAGGCATTTATTTCCCCACTAGGAGTGCTGTGTTGTCCACCACAACAAAGCGTCAATTCAGTTGCAGTATTTAAGTGGTGCAGTCTATGTATGGAGTCTGACATCACACACATTTGCAAACTCAAGTAACTATCAACGGCCATGGTGAAGAAAACACATTCCACACCTGTTAGTCATCTGTTCCCTGTTATCCAAGTCTTAACCCTTTCGGGATGCGAGGCCCATATACGTGGCCCGATTGTCGCGACAGAAGCCAACAATGATTTGTGACTACAGGGCAAATATGGGAGCCGTAAACAGAGCCAATCACTACTGTGCTTTGCACCATTTTGCCAGAAAATCCCTCAAATGGTGGAGGAAAATTTTCTTCTGGTTATTCGAGGTACGATATTCACTTTTCTAATAGGCCTTGGCCTATTTCGTAAATTTTTATTTTGATAAAAGAGTAATTGTTCTGGCTACTTTCAGGTGAGGATCATCAACGCTTACTTGCTATATGTCATCATAGCAAAGAAAAGAGGAGAGACACCAAAGAGTCATCTGCAGTTTTGGAAGAGTCTCGTCAAGGAGCTTGTGGGCGATGTCAGGGCTCAACCAACCCCATTGAGGAAGAGGTCACGCTCTGAGCTTGGTGACCTACACGGGATGGACAGCCTGTACCATGCTATCCCAAGAATGGACACCAGAAAACAGGGTGACTGTGTCTTTTACAGTGATCGCTCCATGCCAGGAGGGCGAAAACACCCCCCCCCCTTTTTTTTTTTTTTTTTTTTTTTTTTTTTTTTTTTTTTTTTTTTTTTTTTTTTTTTTTTTTTTTTTGCAAAACTCATCCGTCCAATCCTTCTCTTCATGTGCCTGAGTGCAAAGCAAGTATCACAAAGTAGCAAAGTACCGAAAGGACTTGTAAAATATGGTTGCCTATCAAAAAATCGATATGTCAAAGTTGTAAAGTTTGTTTTAAGCAAATTTTATGAAATTTTGTAGTTTATTGACATAAATCAAATTTTTCATCCCTCAAAATAGACTTTTTATTTTTCTTCCCACGGACATCCCATAAGAGATAAAATTGTATTTTATATGTCGTTTTGAAGCTAAAACTTTAAAGAATAAGATACAACTAATTTTAGTATGTCTAATTCAACACCTCTCAACTTTAAAAACAAAAAAAAAAAAAAAAAAAAAAAAAAAATCATTTTTTCTATTTTAACACCGCTGCCAAGTCAAAAAGTGTGCAATATAGAATAATGAAAATAGTATGCCAGTAAAGAGCACGTTTCAAGCTTCATTTACAAAAAAAAAAAATTACACCGATAAGTCAAAAACTGTAGATTTTATAAGCGATGAAAGAAACCTAAAAGATATGGAACCTGCACAGCGCTGCCGAATTGCTTGACTTTGGGGAAACGCACTCCATCCCGAAAGGATTAACGGAGGCCCAGATGATAGCCAATGTGGCAATACTATAGCACCACATGACAAACTACATCAAATAACAGATAGTTTCAATCTGAGTACAGTATGATCTTTTTAGAACAAAAAGAAGAAAAGAAGACACGGTAACTCATTTCTTTTACCACAGTTTCAACACATTTCAAAAAACTCAGCAGATTTATTCAGGTTCCTACCTCATTATAAAGGAATTTCTTCATTCTCCCTAAAGAGAAAATAGATTCCTACTTTCGAGCACCTACGTTGGTCACATAGTTATCACTGGAAAATTGTATGCTCCATTAAATACAATTCCCCTAATATCAAAATATTATAAGACAGTATTCTTCTCCGCAATGCAGACCATACTTTGTAACTAACACTTTCCACAGTTTGAGAAATGAGAAACAACTATTTTTTACTTGATGAAATGGGATAGTGAATATCTGCACAACAAGCACACCATTCTATACTGTTAGAGAATAAAATCACTTTACATAACGATAAATGCATGAATAACTCGAGTAAAATTCTGTTTCTTGACTTGAATTCACCTGTCCATTTTTTAAAAACTGCAGGCTCATAATAAGCTGAACAATAAGACAATGGATTTACTAGTAAAGAAACCATCTAGGATAATACTCAGTTTACTAAACATTCAAGCCAAAGCTGACGCAGAGTAGTAATAGACTAAAATGTTCTCATACTTGACAGTACTCTTGGTATGTATACCACTGGAATCACACACACGTAACAGAGTGAAAATATTTCTTTGACTTATGATTGACACTAAGTTATGGAGAATCCGGCTCTAGAATTTTAACATTATGAAGTAATCTTATTCTAAAGTAAGTTCTGGTAATGTAACATTTGCCACCTTAATAAGTGGTACCATATTCCAGTACTGACAGTAAATATAATAAATACTGCCTCAGTCTAGTGTGACATGATAAAAAAAAAGGTCACATCTGTTTTTTTAACATTTATATTTTCTGCAAAAGAAACAATAACAACTTATTCTGCATTGAGGAATTATGAACACAGAGACACACACACACAAGGAACTCTTAATTCTTTTATTTATTTTTGGAGGGAAATTGAGATGATTGAATGAGGACTTTTCTTTGCAGCAAGTCAGTAATGTCATGATTACAATGTACAGATAATGAAAATGAACAATATTTCACATATACACAAGTATACACACAACTTGTTTGTATGTAATACATAAAGAGTACAAATAAAAACTGCACAGCACCTTTTTAACTTAGTCATCTGGTATAATACCATATCTATGTCAATCCACTAGGTGGAAAAATTAACTAATATAAAATATGGAACATTTAATAAACAATACTAGAAAAACAAAACTAACCAGTTACTAATCTCCACACTTAAATTTCATATCCAAATTTGTTTGTTGCATCTGTTCATTTTTCCCACCCCCTTGATAATAAAGAAATCAGGCTATGTATAACTGCAGTGTCTCATTACTGTTATGGCAAAGCCATAAGCAGTAGCCAAAATCAATATTAAAAATTCTTAAGAGAGAAACCAAATTGTCACTCAGTCTTGTCATGTCATGTGATGTTATTTATTGGAATAAGATTCCGAATTACAAAATTTCCAATTATGTGAAATATTTAACTTGTCAAAAGATAAGATAGTGAAGGCATTTATCTTATCCCTTTATCTCAATTATGTTATCTTAAATCTAACAGTTCCAACCAACTTATGAATCCTTCAATGGAACCTTTTAGCTGTATTTAAAAGTCAGTCTTATACTGTTTGTTAAAGAACTTTGCCTTTTGTACAGGATCTGGCACAATCTGCAACAGAGGAATAAAAAAAAAATAACTTCAAAGCTTCACAAATAACAAGCTTATGCAACAGTAGAGGAGTAACGTTACCGTGTCTCCTCCAGGTTTCCAGCCAGCTGGACAAACCTCTCCATGTTTGTCTGTATACTGGAATGCTTGAACCAGTCTAAGGGCTTCCTCTACACTTCGTCCCACTGGGAGATCATTCATCGTTATTTGCCTGAGAATTCCTTTAGGATCAATAATGAACAGGCCCCTTAAAATAAGAAGGAGTAAAAGAGTTAAAAAATATTCCCAACTTTCAGTTAATATTGGAGCAGAACTCCTCATACGGAATTTGAATACTTACAACTTATGAAATTTAAACAAAACACGAATTTAAAAAAAATCTGTATAAAGATGAAAGGAAGCTTTACGACAACACAAACCATGACTAAATATCGACAAGAACATGTGTATAGTCCTCCATATGCCATTGTCCTATGGACAAAATAAATAATCCTCACCACTGTTTCCCAGCACATGTCAGCATGCTCCTTGTTGCTCATTCCATCCCACACAAAATTCCATAAATGAGACAAAGCACAAGATCACATTGCACACTTGATATGTCCACCATCTATCCAACATCCTTGTGAGAGCTTGTACTTTCTACATTCTATATGCCTCATCCCTAATAACAATGTCAATTTAATCCACTGAAACTATAACAACACACTGACAACAATTATCAAGCCACCTACACATGTATGATAATGGGTAGGTGCCCCTACATCCAAAACATCTGAAAATATCTTTCTAACAATAACAGCTCAGACCTTAAGAGGGATGTTAGGTCTCAGACAGAGAACTGGCTTCTGCCAATTACTGATGATACAGTTTAATCTCCATTTTTCTGTAATTTCTGCAACTGGTTATTTTATTGCTCTTCATTTCTATTAACAACGTCTGCTACCTTCTGCGCTACTGTAGTACATTTCCCCCCATTACGAACATTATCATCCAAATTTAGTCAGTTCTAGCACAAGTGATCAGTGTTGTTATTGACTATGACTCCCCAAATGATTGATTATTTCCCCTCATCTGCTCTCATACTTTAGGTTTCATTTCAGTTATTCATCTTTGTTACAGAGAGAGAAAAGAGACTGTTGAACCCAAATAACATATTAACCTACATATATTCAACTGATTACAGTCTTATGCTACTGACATACTTCATTGATCTTCATTCATGATTACTTAACTAAACATGCACATTTACACTAGATCAAAACTATAGTGTACAAAATAAAATAGTACCTTAAAGCATGTCCTAAATCTTCCAGATACACGCCATAGTCTCTCGCAATCTTGTGAGTCAAATCTGACAGTAACGGTATTTTCAGTTTTCCTAAACCACCTTCTTTTCTCGGAAGGTTCATCCAAGCAAGATGTGTGTATGGGGAATCCACCGAGCAGGCTACAACCTCTGCATTTAATTTTCGAAACTCCTCAATATTATCATTGAATGCTAAGATCTCTGTAGGACATACAAATGTACTGCAAAGACAAAATTGTGTCACTGAATGGTTATTCCTTACCTTCTACATACAATTCAAAATAAAATTTTGTTGTACTTACAAGTCTAATGGGTAAAAGAAAAATACAAGGTACTTCCCCTTAAAGTCAGAAAGTTTTAATGCTTTAAATTCTCCATTTATCACTGCTGTGCCTTCCCATTCAGGTGCAGGTTTGGAAACTGAAATAAAATATTAACAACATTCACTTTGAAAGCAAATGGCTCTGAGCACTATGGGACTCAACTGCTGAGGTCATTAGTCCCCTAGAACTTAGAACTAGTTAAACCTAACTAACCTAAGGACATCACAAACATCCATGCCCGAGGCAGGATTCGAACCTGCGACCGTAGCGGTCTTGCGGTTCCAGACTGCAGCGCCTTTAACCGCACGGCCACTTCGGCCGGCCTTTGAAAGCACACTGGGCATAAGTAATTACGTGTAAGATTTGAAACTTTCCTGGTGTACAGACTGTTTCATAAAATTTTGGGCAAACTGCTGGATGTCTTCAACTTATTGCCACGATATTTCAGAGCAGAGTCTTCTGGACATATTTAGGGCAATACTCAAATACTGCTAAATATCATGACAGCAAGTTGCGAACAACTGGCAGTTTGCCTGAAATTTTCTGGAATTATTAATTACATTGTTCGGGAATTCTATAATGTATTGATTCTGACACAGAAACCTACTGATTTCTGAACATCAAACAAGAAAGGAGCGGATCCTCTGTTTTGTCAAAAGGCTGTTGAATCTTTTGTTTTTATTTGGTTATTGATCTAGTTTTATCATTCAGTACAAATTCTACTTCAACATTGGAAAATCTAGGATGGAATAAAAACGATATGAAATTTCGCACTGTTAATCTTTAACTCTGGTATATGACACACAGTTCTGTACAAGAAGACAAGACACCAAGCAATGTGGGCTAATTTAGCAGATCATGAAATAATCTTATGTACAGTTGTTGAAGCCACAGAGAGACAGAAGGGCTGGCCAGTACTTACTATCAGGAGGCACAATTCGTAGAACTGGCAACAGGACTACTTTAGGTAGAAAGTACTACTCCTAGGTACTGGAAGTGTATGGTCCTCTTTTGTATATGAACTTTTAAATCTGACTATAATGAGTTACTGCTTAGCGTGCAGATTGTGCTACTTGGTTTCAAAACCTGTAAATGTGGTGTCAACACTGCATTTGGGCTGTTCCATGACAACATGAGCACCAGTTCTATTAGCTCAAACATTAATATTTTTTAATTGATGCTCCCTTCTTATGTCAAGAACTGCTGGAACTGAACAAGTGACTTTATAACTTGTCTTAAAATTTCAGCTTCTAGTTACCTGTGAAAACTCATTTCTAAAAGCAATGCATTGCAGCATTGTATAGGCATATACAGGGTGACAATTATTGAACAACCTACAGCAAGCACACTGTTTATTCAACCTGTAAATTTCATTACAGATATTCAGATTTAAGTTATGAAATGTTTGATATGCCTGCCATCATTGGCGATGATGTGGCGCAGACAGATAGTGAAATTCTGCAAGACCCACTGAAATGTCGGAACATCGATGCTGTCAATGACCTCCTGAATGGCTGTTTTCAACTCAGTAATGGTTTTTCGGTTATTGCTGTACACCTTGCCTTTAATACAGCCCCACAAAAAGGAGTTGCTTGTGTTCAGATCTGGAGAATATGGTGGCCAATTGAGGCCCCTGCCAGTGGCCTCTGGGTACCCCAAGAGTCACAATGCGGTCCCCAAAGGGCTCCTCCAGGAAATCAAACACACTGCTGCTTCTATGGGGTTGAGCTCCGTCATCACTGTCATTCTGTTACATGTGGAACTGCCCTTTTACAACTGTCTCTGGTGTGCGTAAGGTAAAAAGGGTACTAGGAAAGTTTTACAGTACAGGGGCATTCATTTCATTTTTTTTTAAGGAATTTCCACCACATTGAATACACCTCGCTCTCTGAAACCAGTCCCTAAACCAGTTCTCCCAACTTTCTGTAGGGAGTAAGGCACTCCTGTTGTCACAAGCCCTCACGAGGTCCTCATCACTTGAAAAGGAGAAACCTGGACTATAAGGAGGGTGCTCAAGACGTTTCAGTCCTGTACGCAGCAAATATTTGGTGCATGCTTTGGTGCGGTGAGCAGCCGCATTATCGTGGTGGAAAAAGCAAGCATCCATTCTTGACTTCGCTCACAAGTTCTTCACAAACTGGATGACTACTGGGAGGCACAGTTCAGTGTACCACTTAGCTGCTACTGTCTTCTCTATGTTCAAAACAACAAGCTCCACAATTCCAATGAATTTGAAAAAAATAGCTATCAATTTCTTCTTTACTGATCGGGATTTTCTGACAGCTAAGAATGTGTCGTCAGCTTCAAAGGCCCAAACTTTGTTTTGACTCTAAGGCACGCCATAATAGTACAGCCAAGTCTCATCACCTGTCACAATTTTATTCACCTACTGAGACTGTCCCTTACAAAACTTCTTTAACATATCCCTGCACCAAGTCGTGTCATCTGCTCTCCTTTGAGTCTACGCGGCACCCAGAAATGACAAAGTTTCTTTACTTGCAAATAATCAAGCAGAATCAAACGAATTGCTGGTGCATTTAGCCCTAGGGTATCCTCTATCTGCTTATAGGTCACTCACCTGTCTTTGTCTAGTATTTTCCTCACAGCATCACTGTTTTCCTCCATAACTGATGAACATGGCCTTCTCGCCCTCTCAGTGTCCTCCAGTATGAAATTTCCTCTTTGGAATTCTCTGTACCACTTGAATATAGTTGTACAATGTGGACATACATCACCAAGTGCAAGAGCCATTTCTTCAAAGCTCTGGTCTACATTTAAACCATGTCCGAAGTTGTACCGCAAAACTGCCCCAATCATGACCAAGGTGCCATAGCAAACACTTCAAACTAACTTCCTAGTGAAAGACTGCATCCACAGATATGGCACCGCAGCTACAATGCAAATATGAAGTATTCTCAGAATACAGGAACAAACAATCTCCTGCAACTTACTGTTGCGTTGTATTGCAAAACTTTCCTACTACCCTTTTTACATACAATGGTCCCTACAGACTTGATGAATGCAAATTTTGCAGTATATTAAAATTTTTTGGCAATGTCCCAGAAGGGTGAAATGTGTCATTAAAAGCTTCACTTTTTCTCTTGGCATATCAATTGGTAAATAACTTGAGTGGTTTCAGATGCCTTTCACATTCTAGGATTTACCAAGGGTGTGACTGGAAACCAGTATTGGGTACATGCATGGGGAAGCTTATGATTGCAGCATTACAATCCTAAAGAAGAAGAAGATGATGATGATGTTGGATATTGGGCACTCGATGGCATGGTCACTTGTGGCCTTATGAACTGCCAACATGGCATTCACTTGGGGAGGGGTATCTGTTCAGAGCATGCTGACCAAAGGATGACACCCAACAGTTCACAAAATTTCAAAACTGGTGTTACACTGGTGTAGGTGTCAGTGAGCAAGGTGGACAGATCTCCAGGCAAACTGAGGGTTGTCCCTCTGTCAGATATAAAACATACATAGTCAAAACATGCTAACCAACAGCGGTGCACCACAAACTTCAGAGTGGTGGATCCTCCCACTGGAGGTGTAAACTTTGTTAATGGGTAAAGTCGTACGTGCAGTCTGATGAGCAGCACTTCCTTCCATCGGTGCAGCACGCATGCCACACATGGGTGGTCAATTTGAGCCACCACAGTTTGTTGTTCACCACTTCCAACCATTCAGTTTTCCACTGATGCATGTTTATTCTGTTAGATAATGAGAGGACAACATGTGTGGGACCGGCATATTGACATACCACCGTCCCTCCATGCTTCTCTGACTCCTTTGTGGTGGCATTTCCCTGTATCCAGGAACCCAGCAAAAGACCAGACCCTTGCTTCGGTGTTGGATCCACTATAAGATGTCATGAATGGTCTGAATCAACTGGTCTACTTGATACATATGGTGGACCACCTGTAGTGCACTGAACGAGTCGGAATATAAGAGAAACTTCATACTGTGTACCTTTTTAATCCACTCCAATGCTGTCATAATGCTATATAACTCTGCATCATAATTTGTAAAGTGCATCAGGAGTACTTGGAAAACCCTATCACGGAAGACAGCTGACCAACTGAGTGCACTGCCTTGCTGGGAACCACCCGTACATACAATGTTACAACTGTGGTATGTACTCAAAATTTAGGAAAAGAGATTTGTAAAAATATAATGTTCAGTATGAATTTTCCTGTATTGCGTCTATTTTAAAGTCACTTTGGTTCTCTGAAAAGGTAAGGCAGCAATTTGTTCCACTCCTGGCTTCGTATTTGGGGATCAGAAATATCTACATCTGTGAGACAGTCAGTGGCATATATACCAAATGGCTTTGTCACATGGGACTGAGCTGCTCAAAGTTGGGCAGACAGCCACACTAAACGTTAATGACTGATGCAATGTGAAAATTTTCAGGGCCTGTCGAGCCATCCATAGGCTCCAGATGATATCCGAATGCCCTCTTGGTGGACAGTGTCTAACATCTTGAGGTAGGAAGAATATGCTGATCCATAAACCACAACGCCACAATCCAATTGTGATCTACAAATAACCTATAAAACAGCAGCAGGCAGAAACTGTCAGCTCCCCATGCCCTTCTGCTGAGGCATTTCAAAATGTTCAGTGATTTGGTGTTCTCTGTTCATAGGTCTTTCAGGTGTGAGAACCAGGTTAATTTCATGTCAAATAGTTGGCCAAACAAGTGTACATTCTCCTTAAAATTTAAAATACTGAGCCCCCCACCCCCTTACCATACCACTCCTTTCCATCTTTACCGCAGTCTGGTTTCATCCAGGCTACATTATGGTTGTCAGGCTTATGGATTTGTGGCTCCTTCCACTCTGAAACTACTTGACCCTGTTCATAATTATGGGGTGTGTCTGGCTATAGGTGCATTTTGCACTAGACCCATCGACACTCTCTTCACAGACGAAGGGTTTCCCCCTCTACTAATAGGATGGAGCCAACTTCTGGTTTCTTATGCAATTGCTGTTCAATGATTCACTGACCATCCTGTGTACCCCACCCTCTTTGCAAACGAGGGAAGTCTCCCTCCTGATACCCACCCTTGGGTGGCACTGCTGCTTGGGCTGCATCTCACTTCCCTCTCTGGGGATCCCCATCTGCACTCACCGGAAAGTGCCCAGTGTATTTCTTCCCACACACCCCTCTTGGATGGTGCCTCCACCACACATTAGGGCATTCTGGCATCTTGTATGTTCCATCCTTGATGCTACCATCTTCTACATCAATTGTTCTAAAACAATAGATATGACAGGATAGCTTTTACATCTCCTACTGGCATGGAACACCATTTACTGCCAGGATCATGTAGTCTGTTCACAGCAGAGCTGCTCTGCTAGCCATTAAGGTCACTTGCTAGTGAATCTGCTTCAAAAATTTGATTTTTTTTGTCTTAAATCAATATTTAGAGTTTTATGAACAAAATGGCAGTTACATGAATCAATTCGGACATCAGGAACATCTTTAAAAGCAAATTTAAATATATGTCGGTATGCAGCCTTGGACTCCAAAGGGTTTGCAATTGTGTTGGAAAATATGCCTTATGGAAGAACTGTAAAAATTGAAAGTTACAATGTGTTGGTCATGTCCAACAGAGGATGAGCACACGTTTACGTAAGCTAATGAAAGATACGAAGGGGAAAAAGCTCAGTGATGGCAAACCAATTGGTGGTCGGGTTCGTCTTACTAAGCAAGAGGTGGACAAACTGCAGCTCTATTATGGTTTCGCCATAAGAAGGAATCTAGGCAATATTGAGGCCACAAAGAAAGCAGTATGGGCTACCTTTTTCCATAAAGCTTCTACGGATGGCCACTCAGAGCATGCTCTCTGCGACGTTGGTATTGACACATGGTGTAGATACAAAAAAGCAATAGCAAATGGTGAGACTTATGCACGCCATCACTCCCTGCCATTTGAGGTATTGGAAGCAATTAAGTCCATGTACAGGGACCTAAGTGAAATAAAACTAATGTCACGGTGCTTACATGGAAAGACACAAAATGTTAATGAATGTTTCAACCATGTGATACAGGAACATCTGCCTTAAACTGTTTTTGTTGGTTTCAATACCATGAGTTTAGGTGTATTAGATGCAGTTATTTGCTTTAATGATGGGGCAGTTAGCAGATGTGATGTTTTAGAATTGTCGGGACTACATCTTGGTTTCAATATGAGACAAGCACTGATGGCAATTTATTCCTTGAGAGTGGCCGAAGGCGAAAAATGGGTTCTTGAGGCAACTAAAGAGGCCAAAATAGCAAAGAGGAGCAATAAAAGCAAGAGAGAAGATGAGGAACACACAAACCAAGAACATTAGGCAACTGGAGGGTTTTAAGAACAACAGAGGTGAGTAACAGATTAAATGTACCTTTAAACTGAATTTCCCAAGAATCAAATTTCCTGACATGTTTATTTTATGAAAATAAATAAATAAAACTATTTGAGCTAGAGGTCTGAAATTTTTTGTGGTATTTCAGGTTACCATTTGGAGAAAAGTAGACTGCATACACCAGCTTAGTATCACCAAGAGGAAAAATATACACTTATTAATTATAAAAAATTAGCTTCATTTTGATTGTCTAATTTAGGTATTTATAGTATAAAACTATTGATTGAAATCATTTGATTGTAGTCTTTTTTAGATAACAATGTCATAAAAGTGTGCACAAAGTTTTAAGCATCTAAGAAAAATACTTAATAAGTCTATAGACTTCAAACATAGACTGGCAGGAAAAATTTTAAATTACTGACCGACATAAATGTTAAAAGTTTATATCAAAGCTATTCTGATTATTCTTATACCAAAATCTTCATCCTTAAAACACTTTCATTGTCCTAAAATTTCTTTGTATTCAGAGTTCACATTATGTAGTTAGACCCTCATAAACTTTATGAAAATTCTTACTGTTTTTCCAGCCATTCATTGCCAAGTTACCTTAACAGCGCCCTCCATTTTGTTACTCAGGCCTCTGTCCACAGCGTTTTAATATGCACAGACTACATGCTACAGATGGATGCTACTTGTGTTACCCTTTTGTCTCTGCTATCCATGACCTCCTCTCTCCCCTTGGCTGTGCCACCTGCTCCATTGTCTTTCTCTGGGACCCAAGTCATTTGGATGTACCAATGAATGAACTGGCTGACCACTTGCGTAGAGGGGCAGATACTTGCCCGCCGTTCCCTTTCACGAGTCCAGGTGCAGATATGCAGATACACATCAAGTCTCTCTTTGCCCAAAAGTGGAATGACCTCTGGTGCACTTCTGCTCTAAGTAACAAACTTCACGCTATCAAGGAGGCTACTGCAGTTCGACACTTTTCCTTCTGCTCCTCTTGGAAGGAGTCCACCGTCTTATGCCAGCTACGCATCAGTTATACTAGGCTTACCCACTGTTTTCTCTCGCGTAAGGAGCCAGCCCCACAGTGTGACTGCAGAGCCAGACTGATGGTATCCCCTATATTGGTGGAATGTCCCCTTCTTTTGGCCCTTCATACTAAATGTAGCCTTCCACGTTCCTAGTCTTTAATATTAGCAGACGATTCACAGATGGTTGAATTGGTCCTCAGTTTTCTACGTGAGAGTGGTTTTTATTTTCAGTTTTAAGCTTTTGCTCTACTCCTCGAGGCAGGGGCAGGAGGGTTGTGGTTGGAGACTGTCTTCGTGTTTTCTGGGTTGGCACCCATGACTACTCCCCTTGCAGAGACCTGTTATTCTCTCTCTCTCTCTCTCTCTCTCTCTCTCTCTCTCTCTCTCTCTCTCTCTCTGTCTGTCGATTTATTATCCCTGCACGGGCGCTTTTACACCTACTATGCAGTACAGATAGTTTTCTGTTGAGGGCAGCTGCTGCTGAAGTTGTCCATGTTTCTGAAATAACCTGTTTTCAGCTGTACACGAAGTTTTACAGGAACACAATTGGTTTCATGATGTCAAATTGCACCTACAGGTGTACATTTATAAGACTGGAAATGTGCAATTGACATTATGATAAAAAAACAGTTGCCTATCTTAATAATATGTACTCTGTGACAAGCAGTACAGAATACTCTCACATCAGTAAAACATTAAAGCCCTGATGTGGGAAGGAGGGAGACTTACTGGTCTCAAAATAAAATAGTTACCCACAAGAAGCAGGGCATCATAGCTCAAACCGACCAGTCAAAAAACGGATACGTTAGAAGTGCAGTTATGTCCATGAAAAGAGCAAACTAAGAAAACCAGAAAAGGTAAAAAGTTCCAACTAGTAACAATGGAAGCCCATGGCGAAGAAAACCACTTCATACCAGGAAGCAGTGGACAATAACCCTTCAACTGCCCTGCTGCGCAGGGCCATACTGCTAGTCAGTGTGTTCATGTGTCTCATGGAAGCCACTAGCACCACCATACATGTAGCGGCTAAAGTTACAAACATTTTTATGGATATGCAGTGGTCTCTGTTTCTTCAGGTTTCTTTGCAGTGACTGCTGTATACTGTGGTGGGCCCCTCACCATTAACTATTGTACTATGTACATATCTCTTGAATGTGAGCCCTAGTTCCTCTACATGATGCTGTTCTGAGCTAAAAGTTCATACTGAATGTATAAATCTTTCTTCTTCTTTTAGTTGCTCTTTGTTGCTTGGTAATCAATGTTGCAACTGCCTCATGGTCACTGATACCAGTGTCAATGTGGACATCCTCAAAGTGGTCAAGCCTGTTGTTATTAGATCAAATATATTTCTATCATATGTAGTATTCTGAACTATCTGTTGTATGTAGTTTCCAGAGAATGCATTTAGTTATGTTTTGCAGGATTCACTACTAACAAAACTGTAATTATTCCAGTAGGTTGTTGGGTGATTAAAATCTCCTCTGAAGATTGCTGCACAATTGGGGAACTCACATACTAGCAAACTTAAAGTTTTCTCTAAAGTTTTTGGGGTGAATGGTGGTCAGTAAATGAATCCCGTTATAATTGTATGCCCACCCCAGATACTGAGTTTTGCAATAAATCTCGCATTCAACGATTTCTATCTTAGGAGTTTCTTGTCTACT